>NW_021703777.1:40500643-40595870 GCF_005190385.1 Monodon monoceros
CCTGCTTCTGAGGCCTTCCCATCTATAAAGGTCTGTTCCATCCTCATAACCGAATAACTAGTTTGGCTCAATAGAGAATTCAAGGTTTAGTGAAGAGATTTGATGCTGTTTGATTTTTCATCATTCATGTGAAATGCTTAGGGTTTTACCACTATCAGTGTTCTCCAATTTCATGACTATCTTGGGTTTGTTTCATCCATTGTGCTGAGCATTCAGTGGGTCCTGTCATTGTGTAAACATGCTCTTCAATCCTGGGAAATGTTACTGGAGCTGATCTTTTCCTCATGTTCTTCACCACCCCAGTCTTTCCTCCAGAATTGTTTTTTGGGTGTGAGCCCTGTGCATCTGGTTTTCCTGTTTTCCGTTGCAGGCTGTTATCCTTTGAGCGATTTTTACAACTTAATCTTTCAACTTTTTTTAAGGTTTTTAATTTCAGTCATCTAATATCTAAGACCTCTTTCTCCAACCTGTGTTATAAGTAGTAACCTGTTCTTAACATGGGTGTGTATTATCTTTTGTTCAAGTCTAAAGTTAACAATAACTTTCAGAGTTTGTTTCCTCCAAGATGCTTTTCTTTCCTGTTGCTTTGGCCTCTGCCTATAATCTTCCTCAAATGTTTGGTGATCCTTGTCTCATATTTAGGAGTGCAGCATTTTTAAAGCAGCTTGGATGTTGTGAATTTGTGGGGCTGAGGGATGGGTATTTGTCAACCATGGGGTTCACTACTGGGTGATCGGGCTGTGTCATTTTATTGAGGAACCTCTTGATACATTCTTTTTTTCCTTCCTTGAGCTGATCAGGTTCATCAGAGAAGTCTTTTTCTACTCTGCTGCCTGGAGGGTAAAAAACCTGGCTGCCAGTGTTCTGAGATCCCAGTGAGGGGAGAAACCTGAGGGATCTGAACAAGTAAACTACTTGAACTCCTTTATTTTCATCATTGTATGCCTATTGAGTCCGAAGACCACCCTCTTACCTGCTTCAGACAAGTTTCTGCCAGGATGGAAGAGTTCAGCTGTCCAGCAGTACAGAGGGGATCTGGAGGTTTAACTGCTTGTCAAACAGACTTTCAACCAATCCTCTTTTAGTCCCTTCTACCTCTGTTTACAGAGATACCTGGGCTGCCGTTTGCTAATAAGCCTTTGGGGGTTCTGTGGTACAATCTGAAATATCCTCACTGCTGACAGAATATTAAGTTTTCTTGTCTCCTTAGTCAATTGCCATTTATTCAAAGGTTTGCAGCTTCCAAAATTTTGTAGTTTCCTCTCTCATTTTCTTTTTTTTTGGCTGCATGGCTTGTGGGATCTTAGTTCCCAGTCCAGGGATTGAACCTGCGCCCATGGCAATGAAAGCGCAGAGTCTAAAACCACTGGACCGCCAGGGAATTCCCTCTCCCATTTTCTTTGACCTTATATATTTTTTATGTTGCCCCTCCCCTTTTTAAGTAATGGGTTTTAGTAGGATTTCAGAAGACCAGAAGTGGTATTGTTTACTTTTAGCACCCTTTTTGTGTGTGGTAATGACAGATTTGGGGAGACAAAATGTTAGTAGTTCAGTACCCTTCTAAAATTTGGCCAGCAAAGTAGAAGTTTACAAGTAGTTTGCTAGTTTATTATAGAAAAATCTCATTTACCTGTTGGACAGTGTTAGGAAGCTTTGATTTCAGTTCTCTCATCAGTTTTGTAGACCCTGTTAGAGCTACCAACCCCCGTTTCTAGGTCTGTTGTCCTAAGTCAAATTTTGATACCTTTTGGTTTACTAGATGTTTGCTACCAGGTGAGTTAGTTAATCTCTCTTCCTGGGGTTCTGGGTTTCCTCTTACTTCTTTTTTAACCTTCAAATATGTATCGTAAGGTTGCAGGTCTTATTACCACATTACTCTTTCCACATTGGGGTGGCAATTACTTCACTATTCTTTGTTGTATACAAGTTAGAATATAGTGTGTGGACACCTGTCCAGGTGCCATTCATGCTGAGATAGTTTTGAAAGGTAGTCTCAATAACATTAGGATCTGATTATTAGGTCTTTGTATTCTATACTTTTATGTACTTTGTTTTACTGCTTGGGAAAGTTCTTTGAAGTTGTCTTGTACTTCAAAAGTACTTTATGGCCTTGAGGTATTGGGAATTTTAAAACAAGGACTGATCCCACTGTCCATCACAGTATTTGTGTTGGTCCCGAAATGTATAATGAGTTTATTTGGAGTCAGATTAACCTGAAATGTAAAAATCTAGATCCATGCATAATGGATGCACATCTCAATAAAGTAAATTTCTTCAGATGCAGTTTACTTAATAGTGCAGTTTATCAGTGTACTAATACTTAAGGATGACCCCAGACTTCATGAAGACTGACTGTTACTACCTACTTTTGAAAAGTTGAGAAGAATGCATACTTTTTCCTTTCTTCACTACTGGCTATAATTAGGAGTCTAGTCTGAAATTTTGCATGTGTAATGTTCTAGCAAGATCCAGTTGTGTAAATTGGTGGGTTGGGCTGTATATTGGTGTCAATTGCCTATAATCTGGAAAGTTGGGGGAGTGTTGATTATAATCTCGTTGGTATTTCAAAGAGACCTGCAGGCTATTTATATCAGAATCAGTATTGTTTGGAGGTGTTCCCTGGGATTCTGTATTTCACACACACCAAGTGATCTTACCTACACTGAAGTTGTAAGGACTGTTGTTTTAAGGTGGTTAGAGTTAAGCTTGCTGTGTTTCATAAGGATTTTTTGTCTTTCTGTTTTTACTTTTATCTCGTGTAAAGACAAATAAAGGTGCATGTTTCATAAAACTTATACCACTCAAGCATTTTAATCACGGACCCTAAGTCTAGCTTGAAAAAAACCATAGAGACTTAGCATTCTAATGAGTGTACGAGAGGACAGGGAGCAGTAGTGTGCCATGCTGGGGAAGGGAGGTGGTGAGGGTAGGTGGTTGGGATTAAACTCTTTAGAGGCAGTACATTCCCCTGTCGCCTGCATATTGCCCCCTTTGGTTTGTCACTGACTTCATTCATTCATTCCATTATTATTAATTGGTAATCAGCAACTCTGAAGCTGACTTTTTCTGTTCTCTTGAGTTGGGCTAGTTATATATTGCCCTGTTGTCCATAAGCATCTTTTAGATTCTCATGAAGGAGATAATTCCAACAGCTTTCCTTTATAAGTGACTATAGTATAGTAGCTTTGGGTAAGACTGCAGGATCCAAGGGAATATGTAATTTAGGAAGACAGAGCAGAATGCTCTGCTAAATGTTCATTTTCTCCAGTAAGCTCTGTAGAGGTGGATAATTTGGGGGGACAGGTGCTTAAAGGGCATGGAAAAAGGACCTGACAAAATTATTTTACTACTTAAAAAGGGTGAGATACTTTGTAGGAATGAAATCCTAAGTAAGAGCAAGGTGTTTCTTGTTTCAGCAGTCCAAATCAGTTATTTTAGTTGTCATGGGAGGAATTCTTTAAAGTCTTCAGAGAAAGTACAGATAGGTCCTCATTTGTTAAACATTGATATTAGGGTTATCGGATTCTATTTTGAGAAACTTACCTAAGTTGCTCGGTGTTGGGGGAGAGAGTTTATTTCAAGGTTAGTTGATACACATTTTATTTGTGTAGGCTATATTCTGTTTGTATTTTAGAATTTGAAAGCAAGGTTACTTTCCTGCCTTTTTGAAATTTTTCTTTAAAATATTGGAAGACACTTAACAGTTGTATTATGCCAGTACCTAAATGTGACATTTAACATGTCATGGAAAGCTATGCTTTGAATAAATACTTGAGAAAAGAAATTATATAATTGCCCCTTTGTTGTATGGATGGCCTTGGGTTACACAGGGCTTTATCACATTTTTAGAGAACATTTGCCAATCTCAGACTGATGAAGTGGAACCCTTTTAAAAGAAATTGGAAGATGGCTATATAATTATTGCAGTGTAGTTAAAGAGATTGGCTAAGGCAATAAAGAAAACTTCGAAATACTCAGAAATTTGTTGTAAATTGCTTCTACAATAATTGATAAAGCATGCTACAACTAATTATATGTATTAAGACCTATCAGCATGTCTTTTTTTTAGAACCTGGTTGACTTGATTCTAAACCAACATAATGTTCTCTGTACCATTTGACATTTTCAAGACATATTCTCCCTAAGCAGATTTTGTTGGAACCAAGTGTTTCCAGTTCTAGAAGCCTACTTCTAGAATCTTCATGTGAAGTTTATAGTGGGCTTTAATGGGGTTTTGATTTGCACTAAACTTTCTTTTCTGAAAGATTATGTTTAAATTATAATGTAGTGCTTTTGTCTTAAAATTAAACTCTTAACAGCAGTCATGCATTTTTTGCACTGTCTTTTTTTTTTTTTTTTTTTTTTAAGGTTTCTCCTCTTGGATGAATTTCTTGAAATAATGTAGGTCTTGTTTTCTTATTTGGGAAGGTAAGGCAACTACTGTCATGTTTAAAATGACAATGTTAAATGACGGGATTCTTTTTAAAGTTAGTGATGCATAATTGGTTAAACAGTATTACAGGTTGAGATTTTGATGGAAGAAAAAAGCAATTTCCAGTTTTCTCCAGAATGTTCATGAGAGGATACCAAGAGTAGGAATATTTTATATGGGATGTTCAGTCTTTAGCCTCTACTGGGCTTGCTGTCAAATTGTGAAACCACTATAAAAGGGCTGGGAATGCATTTACTCTCTATGCAGACAAATTTTTCAAAAAATGGCAAATCGAATTAGATGTGTACAATAGCAATAATGTTAACCAAGGTACCCATATTCAACGTAAATACAGAAAAAACCTAACAGTATCATTTCATTATTACATTTCCTACGTTCCTTTGAGAACTCTTTAAGGAATGTGGGTCACTCAGTGCTGGCCTGCCAAGAGAGAGGGTCCCATCATGGTGGGTCATGGTGTGCTGAGCAGGGGCTTCCCCTCAAATGACCTGTTTTCCTGTAACCAGCTTGTGATTTGTCTAAAAATCAGGCCGGAATTAAATAATGAATTTTGTTCTAGCTTCTGCGAAGACTAATGAGATAACAAATTTTCAAAACAAGTTAAAATAATTCTTGCAGATTTATTAGAATGTGTGGGACATTATATTTTGCAGATATTTTAAAAATTCTTGTTTAGTATGTTGAATGGAATAGATATTTCAAGTGAATGGTTCAGAGGTCCCACTCCGTCATTTGCCCTGTGATGTTGGGCAAATAAAATTGAACTTCTCCAACAAGCGTCAGTTTTTCCAACTGTAAAATTAGATGTTCTTTAGGGATGGACATTAAATGATAGGTATGTGAAAAGTGCTTTGATGTTAGTCGTTCTCAGCTTCATACACTGAATGGAGTTTAAACACGTACACTTTGAGGCGCCATCCCAACCTTAAGCAGAATCTTCAGGTTTGGAGCCCAGACAGCCTACACTGTCTTACTAGGATCCCCAGGTGATTCTGATGCTGAGCGTTGAAAACCAAAGCTTCATATTTATTGCTGTGATCATGTTTAAGAGCTATGGAAATCATGCATATGAAAAAGTATCAAATGTTAATGTCTTGTCTGTCTGTGCTAGGCAGTCCAAATACAAAAAAGGCTTGAGGGGAGTAGACACATAGTTGTCTACCATGATGGGGATGAGTGCCCTTTTTGAAGCTTGCCTGGGCACCTGCAGGGACTCCCTACTTTTGTTTCTGTCACTCTTCTGGGCTTCCCTGCTGTGAGTCTTCAGGAGATTTCATGTGGAAGCTCTGTGATTTTGGTGAGTAATTTGGGAAAAGGAGATAAGCAGAAGAAGAGGAGTCACAGTAGACTAAGGTCTAGATCACAGACCTAGATCACATAGCTGTGATCCCCTTTATAGACACAGGAGATAAGGTCCAGTAAGCAGGTTTGTGGGGAAAGGAAGAATATATACGAGTTTTAGGATTTAACATTTGAGGTGTTTGCACGTTATCCAAGTGGATGTCTCCAGTAGAGAAAATGGTTTGGAATTCAGAAGGAAGGTTATTGCTGGAGAAGGCAATGCCATGGGAGTGAATAAAAGTACCCTGGAGAGTGCGGAAAATGAAGAGAACCGAAGGCTGAGCTCTGCTACAGTCCATCTGAGTAAATGAATGAATGCACGACTGAACTCCCAAGGTCTAGTCCACTTTCTCGACCCACACAGCAAGCAGTGTCTTCATTTGTTCATCTTTTTTCCTCTTACTATGTTAGTCCAGTGGACTCTGGCAAGTGACCTAACTTGTGCTTCAGTTTTCTTATCTGTAAAATGGAAATAATAATAGTACCCATCTCAGGGTTGTTGTGAGGATTAAATAAAAATAAAGTACTTCAACAGCTACTGGCATATCAGTGCTCAGTAACAACATTAACTGGACTGCCTTTACCTATTGAGATAAATTTGATTTCTAATAAGGTCCAATTCCCATCCCACTTACAAGTGTGCAAATCTTCCTCAGTGACTGGAGCCAGTGTTGATCATTATCTTTCTTTTTTCCCTGCCACACAATGCATCACTTAGTAGATGTTATTTTAACGTGTTTATGATCTTTGTTGGTCTTACCTCCTCAACTGGAATGTAAGCTTCCCTTAGGATCGGAACCATTTCTTATACTTCTACATACAGCCGTTAATTTCGCAAACGGCTGTTATCTCTATCAATGTGGTAACTTAGAATAAATCCTAATGATTTAGGACTGTTTTGGTGCAGAGGAGCAACTCAACAATATTTGAATGCATAAATGAAAAATCTTAAGATTGTCTTAATATCTGTTTCTTTCTACTCAGGTACATTCTGCTAGGTGTTGCACAAATAGCAGGGGAACACTTTACTAAATGAGTGCTTTGCTTACTTCTTCCTAGCAGCTTTCAACAGTTCATAAAAATAGAAGTCATCTGGAAAACTCCTAAACTATCTAAGACTGCCTAGGAAAACGGGTATTACATGGGACGTGCTGCCTGGAACCAGGGTGATAGCCCTGGTTTAAACACGCTGCAAGTGGAGGGAGGTTGCAAAGGCATTTTATTTATTTTTTAGGCTTCTGGGTCTTGGCATCCTAAAATGTAAAATTGGGGGTGGTGTGGTGGCTAGATTAGGTGTTAAATTTGATGTCTTCTAGCAATAAATATGCTAGTATTCACTGGCAATCAGGATACAAATACATTGTTTTGTACATAATTATAAATTACAGAAATTTTATAGGGCTACAAAAGTAATGGCAGCAAAATGCATGACAATATCCTCACAATATTCCTTCAGATTCCTATCTCTACCCCCCCCCCACCAAAACAACCTACTAACCTGGTCCAAAGCAAAATAGTACTGATGTGTGTTGTCTGGCCCACAATTAATTTAAGGGGTCAGATAATATACTCTGAGTTAAACATGTGGGTTTCGTGGCTATATACCTCAGTCAGTACTTGAATCAGTAAAATCTCAGCTTTCTAGCTGTGTGATCTTGAACATGCCATTTAACTTTGCTCTTTTCTCATATGCAAAATAAAGATAATAATATGAACTAACATTAACATAGCACTTATGTGCCAGCCAGTTTTATGTGCTTTACATTATACTAACAATAGTTTTTACCTCTTCGTGTCATTGTAAAGTTTAATGAGACACCTCTCCCCCAAAGCACTTAGTACATATGTCAGACTATATTTCTTTTCCTGGGTATAAATTACAGAAACTCCAAAAGTTTCTAACATTTAAAATGCTTTAAAAAATATTTTGTGAATAGAAAGGTGATATTGTGCTGGAGGAATTGGGACCTACTTAAAATGCTGATATTTGATCATTATCAGAATTAAAATGAGTTCTCTAGTAGTCAGGAACCCCTGTTCTAATCTTTTTATTCTTCCCCATGGATCACTATGATTTTTATGATTTTTAAAACGTACTTTAGACCTCAACATCCCAGTTAGGAAATAGAATTCATAAAACCTTGTAACCAACTGCGAAGTGAGGTTGAATGTTTTGGGTTTTAGAAATCTTAGTGATTCAAGGTTATTGGATGAAGTGTATCAGTTAAAAAGAGAATAAAGCTGTTAGGGTGGTAAAACAGAAGACATGACCTGTGATTTATTAGAGAAATGATAGTTTCCTAATTTTTTAATCTTTACCCAAAGAAATGCCTAGTGTAAAACACAATGGTTTGAATTTTCATTTCACATGAAAGAATATGTAGAAGAGGTGAATGTGTATCTGGACTGTACTCATGTAAGAATTCTTACTTCTAAGGGAATTTTAAGGTCATTTCTGAGTAAGGAGTAAGATAATGGGGATTTAATCAATGCCATAAATGCAGTCATCTTTCCTATTAAGTAATAGTTAACACTTAAATAGCATTTTCTATGTGGTAGACAACAACTCTATGCGATATTATTATTATTAGCTCCATTTTAAAGATGAGACAGGGTCAAAGGTTAACCAACTTGTCCAAAGTCATCTATATGGTATGTGGCAGAGTGGAGAGTTGAAGCTTGGCAGTCTGATTTCAGGGTATGTGCTTGTAATATTAACAAAGAGAAGAGTAGTGGAGCAGTGGTTAAAAAAAAAAACATGGGATTACAGAAATGGGAGAGGTACAAAGACAAGAGTCAAGGAACACTAAAGGGACAAGGAAATACTTCCAACTCCCTTTTCCTCCATTCCTCCTACCACTAGAGAAGGCTTTTGTAGTTGTTGGTTGTAGAACTCTATAATTACATATAACAATTTATTGGTACCTGCTGGGGATGGGGAGAAGGGTCAAGTTGGTATTACATTTGTACTTAAAAGAATGATGATGATTGAAAGGAGAATGGCCATAGTGATGACTATAATCTTTTTGAAGTGTTTCCACCATATCCTCCCAAGAATCTTTCTTGTTTTTTGGGATCCTTTGGCCTGAAATGAAAATAAACACAAATTTAATGTTTTCTTTCCATTTCTGGATTAATGTGCACACTACAATACTTATTAGAACGATTTAGAAGAACAGATTTAATTTGGGTTTGACCAATCACAAAAAGTCTCAATAAGTCTGAGCAGCTGTTATAAAATGATGCACCAAGATTCTTTATTGTGTTCAGCTATATACTTTTATTGGCTTTATTAATTTTGTGACCTTGAATAAGTTACTAACTCTCTGAACTTGTTTCCTCATCTTAACATCATGATTTTACTTAAATTCCACTATCCCCTACAACCCTATTTAAAATTGCTACCCCATCTCCATTCCAGAAGCCCTCTTCTTCTTCAATACATTATTTTTCTCCAAAGTACTTATCTCTTATCTAACAATATGTACATTTTACTTATTTGTTGTTTGTTGAGAACGTAAGTTCTATGAAGGCAGGGATTTTTTGTCTGTTTCATTCACTGCTATATTCCCAACAGTGAACAACATAGAGCAGGTGTTCAATTATAATAGTATTTGTTGAAAAAATGAATGACTAAATCTATTAAATGAGGACAGTAGTATCTGCCACATAGTAGCCCAGATTGTGAGGATTAACTGAGGTAGTGAATATAGTATATCGAGACTGGATATAAGAATAAATTATGCCATTAATATTTTAATGAATAATGAGATGGACTTCGTTAAGTACGATACAAAAAGTTTCATATCTTAATTAACCTAAACAAAATAGCTCACTTTTATTAAATTTTATTAAGATTATTGAAAGAATCCAAGGAGCAGTGGAGAGAAATGAAACACGGTCACACGGAATTGTAAAATCCTTCCCCCCATCCCCTGAAGTAAGCTTTATTGTTTTCATTTGGTCTACTCCTTTTTATTTTTAAAATATATGTAACTGCTTTTCCTATAGCATGATACAAATAAATTGTTTGATGCTTACATGGATTTCTGCTATCTGCCACCTGGATGAGTAAAACTCTAACATATTTCAGTTATCTTTCTTCGTGCAACAGATCTGCTTTTTTACTCTCAGTATATATGGTGATTT
Source organism: Monodon monoceros (assembly GCF_005190385.1). Lineage (NCBI taxonomy): Eukaryota > Metazoa > Chordata > Mammalia > Artiodactyla > Monodontidae > Monodon > Monodon monoceros. The sequence goes on from NW_021703777.1 coordinate 40,510,587, forward strand.
TCCAAGAACAAAATCAAGGTATGTACATGATTACAGTGCATGCTATAAATGGCATGAGTCCTGGTATGCCACTCAGATGGTCTCATGACTAGTGTATGACAAGTTATGGGAGCCCCAGGTTTATATATCCAAGATGCTGGTGGTTATTCTCAAGGATCTGGCGTATGGAAGCTACTGACTACATATACTTTCCAAGATGTTATAATTTATTGAATGCTTAAAGTGCAGGTACTATAGGACATGCATTATATGTATTTTTGCATAATAATATGCAATACTTATAATAACCCTAGGTGAATATTCCTGTTTTATAGTGTTGAAGAAAATGAGGCTCAGAATGGTTTAAGTTGCTTGCCTCAGAGTAAGTGGTGGAGCTGGAATTCAAATCTAGAATTGCATGACTATACTGCCTCGTGTAGAAACAGTGAATTAAGGTATAAATGGACTTTATATCTTTCTCTTAGATTATTTATTCTCTTTTATTAATGTAGCATGTATATATAGTTTGAAAAGTCAGAATTCTATAAGGCTTATGAGTAAAAACTGCATTTTCCTGCCCTGCTCCTCTTCAACCTGATCCCATTTTTCAGAGGTAATCACTTTCAGCTCTTTTTCGTGTGTTTTGTTAATTGCTGTATCTCTATTTCCTGGAACAGTGGTTCTCTCCTGGGGATAAATTTGCCCTCCAGAGGACGTTTGGCGATATCAGGAGACATTTTTGACTGTCATGACTGTAGGGGTGCTACTGGGCATCTAATGGATAGAAGCCAGGAATGCTGTTGAATACCCTACAATGCATAGGACAGTCTAGAGTGTGCCACGGCTGAGAAACCCTGACCTAAAACAGTGTCTGACATGTAGTGGGTGCTCAGTAAATACTTGTTGAATGCACCTCATTTAGCTGTTTATTTTTTCCTGCTGTTTGTTTTCCTCTGTATTGCTAGAAACCATATATATATATATTTTTTCTTGATTTTTCCTGTTTCCAACTATAGAAAAGGGGATATAACTTCTACCATACCTCCAAACCCCCCTTCCCCAAACACATACCTTTCCTATTCTTTTTGTTTAATTAAAGCTTTGTAACTATTCCCTGAGACATGGAGCATATTTGACTACATTGACTTTAGTGTATAGCTTTTTGGTTTCTCTAGAGCTAATAATAGGTAGATAGTTAAAATGTTTTCATTTATTAGTTTTTAATCTACCAACCAGTAATTCATTCCCAAACTCTCCAAAGGAGCTGGAAAATATCCTTCCTTTGATGGCTCCTCTGTTGGATCCTTCTGCTTTATCTTGAAGTTCCTCACAGAGCCTTTTGATCTACTCCAGTGTGGTTTGGTTGGGGTCTAGGTTTGCTACACCTATAGCTTTAATCTTCAGATCTTTCTGCACCAGTATCCTGGGAATGCCCTTCTCTTGTGCTGGGCCTTTTGCTTTTTCAGTCTCATTTCGTTCCCTTTCTTGATTGACTTCCTTCTGTTGGTGAAAAATTTCTGCTGAAAACTTCTTAGAAAGGGTGAGTGGGAGATATGTTTCTGAGAATTTACATGCCTAGAAATGTCTTGATTCTACCCTTGGTAATTTGGGTATAGAAGTCTAATGTGGAAATCATTTTCCTTCAGAATTTTAAAAGCATTCCTTCATTTTTGTTTAGCACCCATATATTGCTTTTGCAAAATCTGTTATTCTAATTGCCAAGTCTTTGTTTTTTCTCTCTCTCTAAAAACCTTCAGAATCTTCTCTTCCTTTTTAACGTTCTATAATTTCGAGATTACATGCCCTGCTATGATCCTCTTTTGTTGTTCATTGAATCTGTAAATTCATGTTATTTAGTTCTAGGATTTTTTCTTGTATTAATCTGATTTTCTCCCCTCTGATTCCTTCATTTTCTTTTTCTGAAAATCCTGTTATTCATATGTTGGATCTCTTAGACTGATTCTCTGTCCTTTCTCTCTCTTTTTGCTCTGCTCTCTGAGAGAATATCTCAACTTTATATTACAATCATTCTATTTAATTTAAAAATTTTACTGTTGTTTTAACTTCCAAAAGATCTTTTTGTTCTATGAATAAGCTTTTACATAGCTTTCCATTCTTGTTTCAGGGTTGTACAATATTGTCTTCTATTATTTCTCCGAAGACATTAGAGAGGTTTTTTTTTTTTTTTTTTAATAAATTTATTTATTTAATTTTGGCTGCGTTGGGTCTTTGTTGCCGTCCGCGGGCTTTCTCTAGTTGTGGTGGGTGGGGGCTACTCTTTGTTGCAGTGGCTTCTCTTGTTGCGGAACACGGGCTCTAGGCACACGGGCTCAGTAGTTGTGGCTTGCAGGCTCTAGAGCTCAGGCTCAGTAGTTGTGGCGCATGGGCTTAGTTGCTCCGCGGCATGTGGGATCTTCCCGGACCAGCAGCTTTTACTGCTCTAATGAGGCTCGAACTCGTGTCCCCTGCATTGGCAGGCAGATTCTTAACCACTGCGTCACCAGGGAAGCCCTGTTTGCTTTTTTTAAGTGAAGTATAATTTACAATATTGTGTTAGTTTCAGGTGTACAGCACAGTGATTCAGATATACATACATATGTATATGTGTGTATATATATATGTATATGTGTGTGTGTGTGTGTGTATATATATATATATATATATATATACACACACACACACATATATATTCCTTTTCAGATTCTTTTCCCTTATAGGTTATTACAAAATATTGAGTATAGTTCCCTGTGCTATACAGTAGGTCCTTATTGGTTATCTATTTTATACATAGTAGTGTGTTCATGTTAATCCCAAACTTCTAATTTATCCTTCTCCCCAGAGAGATTTTTTTTTTTAAATGAAGCTTTCTTTTGCTTCTGCATTATCTGTTTTGTCTGAGTTCCTTTTTTCTGTTTACTTTGATTTTTTTTTTATTATAGAGATTTTTCTCAAATATCTCATGATCTAAAATGATGATTGGAAACTCCATATGAGTGAGTGAGGGCTATCATTTGGTGGGCTTCACTATAGGATAATCTGGTATGAACCTGACTATTTCATTGGGGGAATGCCTCAATATCTGTAGGTCAGTATCTGTAGGTCTTTTTTCCTTGGCCTCGTGAGTTTTCTTAGGGAGGAATCCTCTAATCTCCTGCCTGGGTGAAGCTGACTGTGAGAGAGGTTGGGGAATGGTCACCCTATTCAGGATGCAGATTTTTACTTAGTCCACCTAATTTTAATATGATGGTCACTCTGGCCTTAACTGCACCTGGTAAATGAGTTTAGAATCTCTTAGGTCTTTTGTCTTTAGATAATACAATTTATTATCCTTTGTCAGGGGTAAGGAGAGGAAACTGTGGCTGTAAAAAGTCGGGAAGGGGCTCTACGGGTAAAATGTTCCTTTTAAACACATTATACCCAATCTCTTCTTTCTAGACCCATACTGCTTTTAGAAGTACCATGTGTCTCCTTTTAGAAGTACGATGTGTGTCCAATTTCTGATCCTTTCCAAGGTTCTATGGCCTGGATCATTTGGCATCTTAATATCTTCTGCTATAAGCTTGTTTTTCGAACTTTTACTGCTCTAATGAGGCTATTAAGTACTCAGAACCCATTTTCCTAGCTTCCAAAATTTTGAAATTTCTTTTCTCTTGTTCTTTTTCTAAAAAATCCTAGTGGTTTATACATTAAAATCTCTAATTGTTGTTTTACCTATCATTTTGTTGGAGTTTTGAGAGGATACCAAAATAAATGTATATGTTTAATCTGCAAGTTAAAATCCATGACCCATATTTATCTGTAGGCAGACTGACAGAAAGCTTATTGGCCTACTTTTTGTTAAAAAGCCAAATCTGCTTTTTAAGAATAGTTGGGTCTGTTACAAAAAGATCAAGAGAGAGAAAATTAATTTAGCTAGGCAAAAATAGAGGGTTTAGTGAGAATGATTATGTGATATCTGTGTGAAAATAATCTGAGAACAATTGTAAAATATTTCAGTCAAATTTCATCTTTATTTTTTTTTCCTTTATTTTATTTTTTTGCTGCACTGCGCATGGCATGTGGGATCTTAGTTTCCCGACCAGGAATCAAACCGGCAGCCCCTGCAGTGGAAGTGGGGAGTCTTAACCACTGAACCACCAGGGAAGTCCCAAATTTAATCTTTTATTGAGCTGCTTCTACTCAACTGGCTTCAAAGAGGAAGTCATTTTTCCCCATGTAATCATGAATATACAATATATACATAAAAGTGGGATTTGTTTGGAAGGAAAGGCAGTAAAGTGAAAAAAAAATCTCAATTTTTTTGCTATAACTTTCTGGGATTTAGATGTTGCCTCTTTTCTGATAAGAAAGAAACATGATATAATCTAATAAAAAAGTAATAGATCCAGTGATATAGTGGATTATGTAACCCTATAACCCTGCCACTATTACTACTCAGAAATGCTAGATAAAATATAAGAAGCAAACTTTTAAATGCATAACTGATATTGGAAGAAAGTAAGAGTAAGGCCAAGTGCAGGAACCTAGGAAAGCAGTGAGAAGTTGCACTGATGGTGCAGCTCCTCTGGATTTGGGAAGGTGATGATGTTGGCCTCTGCCATGCAGGCAGGGCTTAGGATTTAGTGCTCACAGTGGGCTAACCCTTGGGCTCACGTGAGGAAAGCAATGAAACTACTCAATTTCCATCCTTCCTATTAACTAGGCTCAAAGCTTTGGAGTCTTCCTTGACTCTCTCTCACCTCGTGGCCAATCTGTCAGCAACTCTAATTCGCTCCACCTTCAAAATATATCCAGAATCCAACCACTTCTCATCACCTATATTGCAGTCAATATTCATTTAGTGTTACCTACACCTTTACCACTATCTATATAGTTCCTTTAGAATTTCCTTTAGTGATAAACTTCCAGATGTGATAAAGACAGCCAGCTATCCACTGAAGACTTTGAGTTCCCCTTCCATAATGTAGAGTTGTTGCTGGCAAGAGACTGTCCAATCACAGATCACATTTCTCAGGCCCTTCACCCCACCCCTTGCTGTGTCCTCTCTCTACCCCATGTACCTATGCAAAGCTATAAGACTAATTCCTACCAATAGATTGTGAGTAGAAATGATGGGTGTCACTTTTGGGCTGAACTGGCTCAAAGCAAATGTGCTTCTTCCACTCCCTGTTTAACCAGCTGCCACCTGAAATTGAAAGATTCTGAGGGGCCAAAGGCAATGACAGAGTCACAAAATGGAAAAAACTTGGGTTTCTGGATTACCCTGTGGAAGTCTGCTCACTGAAAGCCTGCCTTATACTGTTATACAACTGAGAAATTAACCTCTGTTGAGTTAAAACACTGAAAACTTGAGGTATGTTGGTATAGCTAATGTTTCTCTAATAGTGAAATTGTAGTAGGATGAGATGTTGTTATTATCAATACAGAACTCTAAAACATGTAGCGCTGGCTTAGCCATCAGGTGGTAGGCACAGAAGAAACTGATAATAGAGTCTGGAAAGATAAAGACCAATGCTCTTCAGGGTAAAATATTTGCTAAAACTATTGCCTGTGACAATTTGGAAGGCAGGCAAAATACTACTGAGTCTGTCCTTTTAGAAGAAAAGGTTGGAAAATAGAAAGGTAGTAGTGTGAGTTCTTGTTACTGGCTACATTTAGCAAGGCAGCAACTGGCTGGTTTGCAAGAAGAAATGAAAAGGAATAGAGAGACTGCAGAAATGTGGAACATTGGAAGATTGGATAAGCTGATGGTTTTGGGGCCCAAATAATAAGACATTAGATTAAAAAGGCCTTTTAATGACAGATGCCCATTAAGATTCTACCCTTCCTCAATTACAACCCCCCCCCAAACCTATTAAAAATGGACAAATGACTTGAAATGCAAATCAAAGTAAGATACCACTTCACACCAGTAGGATGGCTAAAAAAAAAAAAAAAAAAAAAAAAAGGAAAAATAACAAGTGCTGAAGAGGATGTGGAGAAATTGGAACCCTCTTACATTACTGGTGGGAAGGTAAAATGGTTCAACCACTGTGGAAAATAGTTTGGAAATTCCTCAAAAAGTTTAAATAGAATTACCATATAATCCAGCAATTCCATTCCTATGTACATACATAAAAGAATTGAAAACAACTATTCAAACAAAAACTTGTACACAAATGTTCATAGCAGCATTATTCACAGTAGCCAAAAGGCAGAAACAACACAGATGTCCATCATTTGATGAATGGATAAACAAGTTGTAAATCTATACAATGGAATATTATTCAGCCAGAAAGGAATGAAGTACTGATACATGCTACAACATGGATGACCCTCGAAAACATCATGCTAAGTGAAAGAAGCCAGACACAAAAGACAACAGATTGTATAATTCCATTTATATGAAATACTCAGAATTGGTAAATCCATAGAGACAGAAAGTAGGTTATTGGTTGTTAGGGGCTGGGGAGTAATTGCTTAATGGGCATGAAGTTTATTTTTGGGGTGATAAAATGTTTTGGAACTAGATGGAGGTGGTGGGTACACAACATCGTGAATGTACCAATTGCCACTGAATTGTATACTTTAAAATGTTAATTTTTTGTTATGTGAATTTTACCTCAATTACAAAAAGATTGTGCCCTGCATTAGAGATCAGATTAAGGGTATAAGCTTCCTATCCAACCAAGCCTAATGGCCTCAAGGTAGTTGCCTTTAACTTGAGAGGGAGGCATGAACAAGGAAGCAAAGAAAATACATATTGGAAAGGATAAAAAAAACCAGTCATTTTTCATATATGATGGCATTTCTATGTAGAAAATGCAAATAAGTCCACAAACAAACAGTATTACCATAAAAGAGTTCAGCAAGACTTGGGATACAAAATCAGTATGCAAAAATTGACTGCGTTCCTATTAACCAAAAATTTTTTGAAAATGTAGTTTCAAAAATATCATAGGGCTTCCCTGGTGGCGCAGTGGTTGAAAGTCCGCCTGCCGATGCAGGGGACACGGGTTCGTGCCCCGGTCCGGGAAGATCCCACATGCTGCGGAGCGGCTGGGCCCGTGAGCCATGGCCGCTGAGCCTGCGCGTCCGGAGCCTGTGCTCCGCAACGGGAGAGGCCACAACAGTGAGAGGCCCGCGTACCGCAAAAAAAAAAAAAAAACCAATAAAAAATATCATATACAATAGCAACAAAAACAGTAATATATCAAGAAATAAATCTCAGAAAAGTTGTACAAGACCCTTAGGGGAAAAATTATAAAACTCTACTGAAAGATTTTGAAAGAGACTTAGAAAAATGAAGAGACATAGCATGTTCAGAGAAGGGAAAACAGTATTTTAAAGGTGTCAGTTCTCCCCATATTAATGTAATTCCAACTAATATCCCAACAATTTGTGTGTGTGTGTGTGTGTGTGTGTGTGTAACTTGAGATGTAGAATCTAAAATTCCCCGAAAGAGAAAGAAGCAAGCCTTGCCAACATAATTTCTAAAAAAGAGAAAGTAGACGAACTTGCCCTATAAGATATTAAGACTTCTCATAAAACCACAGTAACTAAAATGGTGTAGTACTGGCCCAAGGAAATAGAAATAGATCAGAAGAATATAATACATACGAATCAAAAGAATGAAAATTGTTTACATATGAAAACATTATATGTGGCAAGGTTGGCATTACAAACCAAATGGGAAAGTCTGAGCTATTTAATAAATGGTCGTTTGGGCAACTGGTTATTTATACAGAAAATAATAGAATTTGATTCCTACCTCACATTTTATGCAAAAATAAAATTCCAGATGTTTTAAAGGTTCATGTTTAAGAAGCAGAAATAAAAACTTTTAGGAGACAATATAAGAGTATCTTTATAACCTGGCGAAAGGAAGGCATTCTTAAGACACAGAAAGCATAAAGGACAGGACTGATACATTTGCCTACATGAAAGTTAAAGACATCTGTCCTGATAAATGGATAAAGAAGAAGTGGTACATATATACAATGGAATAATACTCAGCCATAAAAAAATGAAATAATGCCATCTGCAGCAACATGGATGCAGCTAGAGATTATCATACTAAGTAAGTCAGAAAGAGGAAGACAAATACCATATGATATCATTATATATGGAATCTAAAATATGACACAAGTAAACCTATCTATGAAACAGACTCACGGGCATAGAGAAAAGACCGGTGGTTGCCAAGGGGGAGGGGGTTGGGAAGGGATGGATTGGAGGATGGGGTTAGCAGATGTAAGCTTTTATATATAGAATGGATAAACAACAAGGTCCTACTGTACAGCACAGAGAACTATATTCAATATCCTATGATAAACCATAATGGAAAAGAATATAAAAATGAATGTATATATAGTTATATATGTATAACTGAATCGCTTTGCTGTATAGCAGAAATTAACACAACAGTGTAAATCAACTACACTTCAATAAAAAAAAATAGTAAAGAGAAAAGACTTCTGTCCTAAAAAAGACACAATACACAAAGTTAAAATCAATCCACATACTGGGAGAACATATTTACACTTTCTACAACTAAGTATTAGGATGAAGATTATATACTCATTCATTATTCTAATAGTTATAAAATTAGTATTTTATATATATATACTAAATTATTAAAAAAGATAAGCACCCCATTAGCAAAATGGGCAAAGGATATCAACAGGCCACTCACAGAAGAAACGCTAATGGTTAATAAACAAAAATTTCTCTCTGTCATCCCAAATTAGGGAAGTGCAAATCAAGACAATAGTTACTTTCTTTCCCCTACCAGATTGTTAAAAGTTATAATCTAATAATCTCAGGTTTTGGAAAGACAGTGTGGAGCGATGGGGCCTCTCGTACAGCGCCAATGGGAGTATAAACTGGCACGACACTTTGGAAAGCAATTTTGAAACATTTGTCTAATTCAAAGGTGCACATATTTTAAGATCCAGCAATTCCATTTCTATGTATATATTATAGAACAGTGGGTCAAAAATGGGATCTAGCATCCCAGGGGGTTGTAGAAGATGACCCACTGGAGAGCAGGAAAATAATATTAGAACCATATCTATTTGTTCATTTTAATCTAAAAAACAAGAAGGAAATGAAAATATTTAAAATTTAACATACACTGACATTTTCCCTAGGTATGATGTAAAATGGTAAATCATGAAAGTTAAGATGTTTTGAGGGTAGAGGGGAAATTCCACAGTGATGCAGAGTTGGCCACAGCGGACCCCTTTGTCCACTCTCTTGTAGTGTATTGCAATATCTACAATTTATATGGGTAAGTGAATTATGGGTAATATTATTTAGTTTTAACTAAGCTAAAGTAGACATGTGACTTAATTATACTAACAAGGCAAAGGTAAACAACAAGAAAATGACAAAGAGGATATATCTCTGCTTCTAGTTTGAACACTACCTGCCATATTTAGAGACTTAAAAAATAGTCATTTGTAATCAAATCTGGCTTTTAATCACACTATCATTAAAATACATTATTAAAATTTTTCTTAGAGAGACATAGTTTTAATTTTCTTAAGAAAAATTATTTAATATTTTATTTCATCTTTGTCTCATTCTTTTAATTTCTATTAGTATGTTTTAATATATAACATTACTATCGAAGAATATATATAATTTATATATATTTAAATGCATTCTCAAGAATATTTTATGAATAAGTATGCATGATCAAAAAACTCTATAGACCATTGTCTTAGAAACATTTTGTAAATGTGTACTAAAAGACATGTACAAGGGTGTTCAGTGCAGTGTTGTTCATAATAAAGAAGTTGGAATCTACGTTAATATTTATTAAAAGGGGAAAGGATAAGTATTTCTGTATTACTTAAAATAGTAATGATATGCTGTCAGAAGCTAAATTGATAAATTAGAGCTAAGTGTATCAAAATGAATACATTTCAAAAACATAATGTTGAACTAAAAACTCAGGTTGCAGAAGGATAGGTTCATTATAATGTCATAAATACAAAGTTTAAAAATGCAAACCAATACTACAGATACATATATAGCTACACATATATAGCAGAGGAATCAAAACATGCATACAAATGATTCAAATCAAATTCACGATAGCGGTTCTTCTGGTGAGGGAGTGGAATGGGCTTGGGAAAGGTACACAGGGGACTTTAATTATATGTATAATTTTATTTCTTTAAGAAACAAAGGCCCAAACCAAATGTGGCAAAATATTAAGTCCAGATAAAGCTGGCTGATGATTACAAGGGTATTAGATATATTATTCTCAAAACTTTTTCATAGGGACTTCCCTGGTGGTCCAGTGGTTAAGAATCCGTCTTGCAATGCACAGGATGCTGGTTCAATCCCTGGTCTGGGAACTAAGATCCCACATGCCCCAGGGCAACTAAACCCACGCCACAGTTACTGAACCTGCTTGCTCTGGAGCCCGCGCGCCTGTGCACCGCAGCAAAGAGCCTGCACGCCGCAACAAAAGATCCCGTGTGCGCAACTAAGACCCAAGGCAGCTAATAAATAAATAAATATTTTAAAAAACCCTTTTTCATATACTTGAAATAAATGTTGAACGAGTTAAGGAATTTTCTGACTAATTTCAAAATGCCTTGTAAAAATGTAGATACTATCAGTTATCCACTGTTTGGCTGTTATGCTTTATCCGTCTATTATGACACTTAACACATACTTTATATTGCAGTTAGGTTTATACAAATATGTCTCCTGCAGTAGATTAAACTGTGGCAAGTATCTTATTCCATTCTTTTATCCCTGAAGATGACAAGCATAATATCCTGTATATAACAGGCCCCCAAAGAATGTTTATTAATGAACAATGAATGAATCTAAATGGCTTGGACAGTTTTATCTGAACTCTTGTGTTATAACTCTCATAAAGACAACAACTGCAATGCTAGACAATGATTTACTTTATTAATTCTTCTTTGTAGATTATACAAACTGATGTGACATCTTTTTCCTGCTATAAAAACAATGTAGAGGATTGCTTTGTTTAAGTAAGTAGTGTTCGATTTAACTAACATTGAGTGCTTGTTTGCTGGGGTTGTGGCTATCATATTCATCCTTATTATTCTTAGTGCCTATTATAGAGCCTGGTAGACAGTAGATCTTCAAAAGATATTTGTTTAATTGATCAATAAATACAAGGTGCAGGGATGGCATACATGAGAGAGGCATAAACTCAGTCTGGGCAATGGATGAGGAGATGATTCTTGAGTTGGGTTTTGATGGATGAGTAGAAGTTTTCCAGGGGAAGGAAAAAGAGGGAACAGTATGCATAAAGGTGTGAAATAATGCAACAGGTATTTTGGAGAACTACAAATAGTCTGATATTTTTTGAGATTTATAAACTACAAGACATGACCTCTGGGTGATATGACTGGCAATATAATCAGAAGAAAGCTCACTAAGTTAGGGAGGTTGGACTCTGCCCTGCTTGGACAAAGGGGCACCACTAGAGGGTTTCAAAAAGGCTATAGATAACGCTCATACTTGCATTTTAAAAGAATAGTGTCGGTATGGAGGATGACTGGAGCAGAGTAGAACCAAAAATAGGGAGAACAATTAAATCTGGGAATTACCATAGTCAGACAAGAGATAATTGATCTTGGAGTGAGGCAGTGAGTGGCATTGGAATGGGCAGAAGGTGTGTTTAAAAAAGATTTAGCTATCTGTGGAATACTATTTAGCAATGATAAGGAATAACATATTAACACACAACAACATGAATATAAAAAACATATTAAGTAAAAGAAGTCAAACACAAAAGACTGTATTGTATGATTCTATTCATATGACGTTGTAGAAAAGACAACACTGTAGTGACAGAAAGCAGATTAGTGGTTTGTTGGGGTCAGGGTTGGGGAAGAGTAAACTACAAAGGAGGGCAGATTTTAGGATGGAAGAGCTAGTCCACAACTTGACTGTGGTCACACAATTGTACACAATTACCACAATTTGTCAAACTCCACACTTAAACTGGATGAATATATGTGAATAATACCTTGGTAAATTGTTTTGAAAGGTGAAAAAAATGAGGCTTAGAACAAAAAAGATTTAGGAGGTTGAATCAATAGAACTTGATGAGTAAAAAGTAGTGTGTATACTTTGCTTTATATGGTGGCTGTGTTTCTAGAAAAGATCTGTAAAAATAAAATTTAAAATGCTCAAAGCGGGGTAATTCCCTGGCAGTCCAGTGGTTAGGACTCCGAGCTTCCACTGCAGGAGGCACAGGTTTGATCCCTGGTTGGGGAACTAAGATCCCACAAGTCGCGAGATGTGGCCAAAAAAAAAAAAAAAAAAAATGCTCAAAAGGAACTAGTGAACACTTGGTGATTGTTTTAAAACTATTTTCTAATAGAGAATTTCAGACACATACAAAAGTTGACAGGATGGTATAATGAACCCCTGTATACTCAGCAACCAGATTTAACCATTGTCAAGTTATGGCCACTTTTGTTTAATTTATACACCATTCTACTCCCCCACTCAAACTATTTTGAAGCAAATCTCAGATGTTACAAAATTTCATCCGTAAATTTTTTAGTATGTATCGCTAATAAGTAATGACTCTTTTAAAAACATAACCACAATGCCATTATCACACCTAAAAATTAGTTATATTCCTTAACCTCATCTAATATCCAGCTAGAGTTCAAATATCTATTTGTCTCATGAAGTTGTAAATTTTCACTTTTATAGTTTGTTTGAATCAAAATCCAAATAAGGATCACACATTGCAATTGATATACCTTCTAAGTCCTTTTATTGGTAAGTTTCCCTCTCCTTTTTTTCCCTTGCAATTTATTTGTTGACTAACCTGTGTGTTTCTTAATGTAAGAAACCCTTCTGTTACACAAATAACCACTTTCTACTTTAATGGGCTTTAAAATTTGGATTGTTTTATAATTATTCTTTTAATATTTTAGTTGCACTTCAATAATTTTTGATAAAGCCATAATTTGGTGACATAGGATTATCTCACCAAGTGTCCCAGTATGTTTTTGCTTTTGGCAGTTTGTCTCAAGGGCAATGATCCTATGACTTAGAGCACTGTTTGGGTATTAAGACAGCCATGTAACACTCACAGTTGTTTGCAGAGCATCTGTTCTATCAGTGAAGATATTCAATCTTTCTTCTCTTTCCAAAATTTTATCGATATTTTGGGTCATAACATTTTTTACATCAGTTACTTGACTCTTCAGTGTGGATATCGAGCTGTCCTCTTGATTTTTATTGTATTTCATCTATATAGAAGTGAAATATAATGTACATTTTATTTTCTATAAATGAAATCTATTGTAATATATTGTACAAATTAGAACAAAGGTGTCAAAGGCACATCTCACTTGTATTTCAGCATAAGGAATCAACTAAGCCTCAAACTGTCCTACCTGAATCATGCAGAAAAAATGGGGGGTGGCAGGAGAGGGAATATATCAATGTATTCAATCAGCAGTGGATTTTTAAAGAATTTAAATTGTGTATTTATTTGAATAGATTTTTTAAAAGAGCAGTTTTAGGTTCATGGTAAAATTGAGTGGAAATTACAGAGTTCCTGCATGCTCCTTACCCCCCATACATGCACGGCCGCCCTCACTATCAACATCCTGTGCTTGAGTGGTCCATTTGTCACAATGGATGACCCTATGTTGATGCATCATTGTCATCCAAAGTCCATAGTTTCCATTAGGGTTCACTGTTAATACTGTACATTCAGTGGATTTTGACAAACGTCTAATGACATGTTTTTGTCATTACAGTGTCATACAGAACAGTTTCACTGCCCTTAATATCCTCTGTGCTCCACCTATTCATACTTCCTTTTTCCCTTAGCCCTCGCAGAAACTTGTCTTTTTACTGTCTCCGTAGTTTTGTCTTTTCCAGAATACCATATAGTTAGAGTCATACAGTATGCAGTGTTTTCAGATTGGCTTCTTTCACTTAGCAATATGCATTTAAGTTTCCTCCATGTCTGTTCATGGTTTAATAGCTCATTTCTTTTTAGTGCTGAATAATAGTCCATTGTTTGGATGTACTGTAGTTTATTTATCCATTCACCTATGGAAAGACATCTTGATTGCTGCCATGTCTTGGCAATTATGGATAAAGCTGCTATAATATCCATATACAGGTTTTTGTGTGGATATAATTTTCAACTCCTTTGGGTAAATACCGAGGAGCACTATTGCTGGATCATATGGTAGGAGTATGTTAGTTTTGTAAGTAACTGCCAAATTGTCTTCCAAAGTGACTATACCATTTTGCATTCCCATCAGCAGTGAATCAGAGTTCCTATTGCTCCACATCCTTGTCAGCATTTGGTGTTGTCAGTGTTTTGAATTTTGGCCATTCTAATAGGTGTGTTAGGGGTATTTCATTGTTGCTATAATTTGCAATTCCCTAATGACATACGATGTTGAGCCTTTTCATATGCTTATTTGCCATCTGTATATCTTCTTTGGTGAGGTATCTATTCAAATATTTGGCCCATTTAAAAAATTGGGTTGTTTGTTTTCTTATCGTTGAGTTTTAAGAGTACTTTGTATATTTTGGGTTATAGTCCTTTATCAGATTTGCCTTTTGCAAGTATTTTCTCCCAGTCTGCGGCTTGTCTTCTCATTCTCATGACAGCTTCTTGATCCAGTTTGACAATCTCTTTTAATTGGTGTATTTAGACCATTAACTTTTTAATTTTATTATAATTAATTAATTAATTAATTTTTGGCTGAGTTGGGTCTTCATTGCTGCGTGCGGGCTTCCTCTAGTTGCGGTGAGCAGGGGCTACTCTTCGTTGTGGTGTGCGGGCTTCTCGTTGTGGTGGCTTCTCTTTATTGCGGAGCACAGGCTCTAGGTGCGCGGACTTCAGTAGCTGCAGCGCGTGGGCTCAGTAGTTGTGGCTCGTGGGCTCTAGAGCACAGGCTCAGTAGTTGTGGCACATGGCCTTAGTTGCTCCACGGCATGTGGGATCCTCCTGGACCAGGGCTTGAACCCGTGCCCCCTGCATTGGCAGGCAGATTCTTAGCCAGTGCACCACCAGGGAAGTCCTAGGCCATTAACTTTTAAAGTGATTATTGATATAGCTAGATTAATATCTACCATATTTGTTACCATTTTCTATTCATTGCTCTTGTTCTTTGTTGCTATTTTTGTCTTCAACTCTATCCATATTAAAAATGACCTCTACATCTGGAGAAAACTGTAATTTGAAAAGATACATGCACCCCAATGTTTACTGCAGCACTATTTACAACAGCCAAGACACAGGAGCAACCTAAATGTCCATCGACAGAGGAATGGATAAAGAAGGTGTGGTATATATATACAATGGAATATTACTCAGCCATAAAAAAGAATGAAATAATGCCATTTACAGCAATATGGATAGATCTAGAGATTATCATACTAAGTGAAGTAAGCCAGACAAAGACAAATATCATATGATATTGCTTATATGTGCAATCTAAAAAAAAAAAAAAAGACACAAATGAACTCATTTGCAAAACAGAAAGAGACTCACAGACATAGAAAACAAACTTATGGTTACCAAGGGGGACAGTGTGGGGAGGGATAAATTAAGAGTTTGGGATTAACATGTATACACTACTACTTGTAAAATAGATAATCAACAAAGACCTACTGTATAGCACAGGGAACTACAGTCAACTATATTTAATGATACTCAGAGTACTCAATACTTTGTAATAACCTGTAAGGGAAAAGAATCTGAAAGAGAATATATATATATAACTGAATCACTGTGCTGTACACCTAAAACTAACATGGCATTGTAAATCAACTATACTTCAATAAAAAATGATCTCTAAGGTACAGTGTTATATTTAAAAAGTAAGCTGCAGCTGCAGAAGAGTATTTAATAATAACTTATCAAGCACTTAGTATGTGGCAAGCACTGTTTTAAACACTTCACACGTATTAGTTCATTTAATTCCCAAACCATTATATAAAGTACTACTCTTTTCATCTTTTATTTTCTAAATAAGAAAACTCAGACTGAGAAAGTTAATATATTGCCCAATGTTACACAGCTAGAGGCAAAACAAGGATTCAGACTAAGAAGCTCTAGAGATTAAGCCTTTACCTATTGTACTAATGATCCCAGTTTTGTGAATTTATATATAAATAAATAAATATATATATATATATATATAAATTCTGGAAGCTTACACACCAAACTGTTAAGAGTGTTCACCTCAGGGGGTTTGATTGAGATTGTAGGAGATATTTATATTTCACTTTTTACACTTTTGTATTATCTCACTTTATTAATGAGCATTATTTTTAAATATAAAAATGATATTAAAATCCCCTGCTCTTTGGCAAGTGATCAAATATACCTTAAACAGAACTCTGATCTTGGTCACTGGACCATGCAACTTACAATTAATGTTCTGTGAGGAGCTCGCTAGTTGGAATGTAGAAAAGAGGGAATTCCTAGTTGAACTGTGTCTCCCCAAAAAGATTCTTTTAAGTCCTAATTCTGGATACTTGTGAATGTGACCTTATTTGGAAATAAGGTTTTTGTGGCTTGTGTTAAGAAATGTTTAGTGGATGCTTCTAAACATGGGTTAAAATTTTTTATTAAGACATAATCAAGTTAAGATATAGCACAGGGGACTCTACTCAGTGCTCCGTGGTGACCTAAATGGGAAGGAAATCCAAATAAAAGTGGATATATGTATATGTATAACGGATTCACTTTGCTGTACAGCAGAAACTAACACAACACTGTAAAGCAACTACACTCCAATAAAAATTAATTAAAAAAAGACATAATCAAGTTAAGATAAATGGTGAATCTTTAATTTTTCTTTTTATTCCTTTTCTCTTTTTCTCTCCTTTTAAAAAATGCTTGATCTTTTAAGATTAAGAGACTCATCTAAGTTTTGTTAAGATAATGTATTCATAGTCCATTCAATGGCATTTGGTACATTTATATATATAAATATATTTAAAACTCTCTCAAAACTACTTTTTTTTTTGCTGTGTGCATTTTTCTAATCATAGTATAAAAAAGTCAACACCTTTTATAAAATTTTCTACAGATTTGAAGCTCACCAGGTTAGTTTATACATGTTAAACAAAATTCTTTGATGTCAGATGTGTTAACTGCTTAAAATGTGAATATTTTCGCAGGGTTTTCAGGGAGCTATGTTAATTATATATTTTAGCTGTGTTGAATATTGCAGAATTCTCCATAAGAGAATATACAAATTTAATATATCTATCCTTAGTTACTTCTTCAGGCATTGTGGTGGACTCACCCTGTGGGGACCCCCACTGAGTCACATCTTTATAAAATTCCCTCCCCTTCAGTGTGATCTGCCCCTAACGAATGGAAGCAAAGGTGATGGAGGTCACTCCTGTGATTACATCATATTATATAATATTTAGCCGACTGGAGTGAGAGATTCCTCTGCTGGACTTGAAGAAGCAAGCAGCTGTGCTGAGGACGCCCTCGTGGCAAAGAACTGCTATCAGTCTTTAGGACCGAGGGTGTCCTCCAGCCAACAGCCAGCAAAAAGCTGCATCCCTCGCACAGCTCTTAGGAAATAAATTCTGCAACAGTCTGAATGAGGCTGGAAGCAGATTATTCCCCAGAGCTTCCAGATGAGAACATAGTCTGGCTGACACACTCACTGCAGCCTTGTGAGACCCTGAGCAGAAAACCCAGTTAAACCATGCCTTGCTTCCTGACTCATAAAAACTGTGAGATAATAAAATGTGTGTTGTTTTAGGCTGCTGATTTGTGGTAATTTGTTACCATACAAATTATTTATTTATTTATTTATTTATTTTTATCTTCATCGCGGTGCGCGGGCCTCTCACTATCGCGGCCTCTCTTGTTGCGGAGCACAGGCTCCATACGCGCAGGCTCAGTAGTTGTGGCTCACGGGCCTAGTTGCTCCGCGGCATGTGGGCTCTTCCCAGACCAGAGCTCGAACCCGTGTCCCCTGCATTGGCAGGCAGATTCTCAACCACTGCACCACCAGGGAAGCCCACCATACAAATTTGTTACCATAAATAGAAAACTAATGCAAGTATACTTAAAATATTTTATTATGGAAAAGTTCAAACATATACAGAAGCAGAGTGAATTGTTTAGTGTACCCATCACCTACTTTCAGCAGTTATCAACACATGGCCAATCTTATTTCATCTGTACTACTACTGATTACTCCTTCCCCAAATGTATTATTTTAAAGCAAACCCTAGACAGTCTATTATTTTAATCTGTAAATGCTTCAATCTGTATCTCTAAAAGATATGGCCTTGTTTTTCTTAAAAAACAAAACCACAACATCATGATCACATCTAAAAAAATTCCTTAGTATCATCAAATATTTGGTTTGTCCCTTATACACTGACGATGGGAATGTAAATTGGTACAACCACTGTGGAAAACAGTACGGAGCTTCCTCAAAAAAATAAAAATAGAACTACCATATGACCCAGCAATTCTACTCCCTGGTATATATCCGAAAAAAACCCAAAAACACTAATTTGAAAAGATACATGCACCCCAATGTTCATAGCAGCATTATTTACAATAGCCAAGATACGGAAGCCACCTAAGTGTCCATCAACACATGAATGGATTAAGAAGATGTGGTAAAAACAAAAAAACAAAACAAAAAGAAGATGTGGTATACATATATACAATGGAATACTACTAAGCTGTAAAAAACAATGAAATATTGCCATTTGCAGCAGCATGGATGGACTTGGAGGGCATTATGCTAAGTGAAATAAGTCAGACAGAGAAAGACAAATCCTGTATGATATCACTTACATGTGGAATTTAATAAATACAACAAACTAAGGCATATAACAAAAAAGAAGCAGACTGACAGATATAGAGAACAAACTAGTGGTTACCAGTGGGGTCAGGAAAGGGGAGGGGGGTGAGGTAGGTGTAGGGGATTAAGAGGTACAAACTATTAGGAAAAAAATAAGCTACAAGGATATATTGTAAAACATACGGAATATAGCCAATATTTTATAATAACTATAAGTGGAGTATAACCTTTAAAAATTGTGAATCACTATATTGTACACCTGTAACTTATATTGTACAGCAACTGTACTCCAATAAAAGAAAAAAAAAACTTTATTATGGTAAAACATACATATCATAAAATGTATGATTTTAACCATTTTTAGCTGTATAGTTCAGTGGCATTAAGTATGTTCACATTAAGTATATCACCACCATCTATCTCCAGAACCTTTTTATTTTCCCAAACTGAAACTCTGTACCCATTAAACAATAACTTCTCCTCCTCCCTTCCTCCCAGGCTCTGGCAACCACCTTGCTACTTTCTGTCTCTATAAATCTGACCACTCTATGTACCTCATATAAGTGGAATCACACAGTATTTGTCCTCTTGTGACTGTCTTATTTCACTTAAAAGGGGCTACTCTTTTAAAAAAAATTTATTGAAGTATAGTTGATTTACAATGTTAATTTCTGCTGAGGGACTACTTTAAAAATATTTAATTTAATATTTGTGTAAAATATTTACACAATGATTATGATTATTATAATTTTTAAAATTGTGTAAAATATTTACATGGTTCCAAGTTGAATTTGCAAGACAAGTTTCATTCAGAGAGGTCTAGTTTCTATTCTTGTCCCCATCCATACACAGGCAACCACTGAAATGTTTTTGGTTTATCCTTCCTTTGTCCGCCCATCCCCCCCTTTTTTTGCTATAAGCAAACATATTTGTATTTATTCCCTCTTTCTTAAATGGTTGCATATAAGGATGGTAAGTAAATAACAGTATACCATATATATTTTCTCTGTCTTGCTTTATTCAATATTTATCAATATTCCATGGATATCATTCCTTATCATTATATAGAGATAGAAGTTCTTAGTTCTCATTCACCTTAACAGCTCTTAACTCATAATTCCTAACTGATTTGTCAGATGTAATACTGACAATGTTTAGGACCACACTTGGAGGTTACATACCATATACTTTCCTAATACTTGTTGAAAATCTGTAGCAACTGCATTTGATGGAGAAAAATGTCCTTGTGACATCAAAGGATTTCTCAGAAAAGTCTCACTAACCTGGGGAAATTAATGGAAATATTTAAATTATATAGATAATTTCAACTGGAGAATTACATAGTAAGTGTTTATTTGAAGCAAAGTTTGGCAGAAACTTGCAATAAAAGAAACCAGAACAGTTCTAGAATTTTGGTGGCAGGGTATCTTTTCTATTTTAAAGATGCAGTATTAATGAAAAGTGTGCTCATATCTCATATCTCGTATCGTGAGATTGCAGGTGCCACCTTGATTCTTTGGTATTGGTATTTCTGAAGCTTGAGGGGACTTGCAGATGTTCACCTCTGGCAGACAAGGAAGGATAGGAGTCACTGATATTCTCTAAGTAAGTGCTTTTCATTTTCCCCTCCTGCTCTTACCCTCAAAATCCATTCAATGATAACAAAACAATCCCAACTAAATGTCATGAGACTATCTTCCAAACCCTATAGGGTTGTTATATGATATTTCAAAGCTTTAAGAAGGAATTCTGACAATTGTTTGTACTTAATGTTGTATCACCCGAAAAGCAGTGGTAAAAATCATGCAGTCTGGTTTTGGAAAGTTGGAAAAGTTGGATGTTTTTCCATAATGGCAGAGAGGGAAAAAAAAATTAGAGTATAGTCAGTTAAATGGCTAACAGTGTTTATCATGTAGATGCTAACAATTGTCTAGGCATAAGTGTAGAGTGAATTACAATATTAGGCCTTATAATCCTTGATTCTATATATGGTTACAGTTTGAGTTGTGTTAAAACAAGTTGGTACACTAAACAAATGAAATATATGCATAATGTGACTGGAGAATAACTATTAATAACTATAGTACAGCTGACCGATTTTTCCATTAATATTTTTTGTTAAAATATTTTTCATAAATTATATATTTGTGAATAAAATTGAAGATTAGTATTATTAACTTTTTAAAATAAGAAAAAAACATACTATTTGGATCATAAAATTACCAGAATAATGGTTTAGCCCTAGTCTGTCTCTGAGACTGCCTTTCACAGTCTTATTCTAGTTGGAAGTTAGACACTGGGTGATAGTCAGCAGTAGATGATATCTATTGAGAAGGTTAACTAGCCTTTAAGAAATTTATAAAATCTCATGTATCTGTATAAGTACATACACATAAGTACTCTATTTATCATATTTCATATTTGTTGGCAACTTTCAGGTAAAACGTTCTCTAAAAGTAGTATATCTTGATTAAAAAATTTTTTTTTCATTTAACTCATAATTGATTCATATTTTCTGCCAGAAGTGTCTTATCTATAATTATTTGAAAATTAAATACATATGCTATTGAGAAGGTATATTAAATATTAGTAAAGCTTAATTTTTCTTATTTTTAAAGAACAAAATAAATATGAGAGATTCCAAAGATGATCTGGGTTAATCATCTTTGTAGATCTTGCTTGAGAGTTAGGGGAATTGTAGAAGCAGAAGACAGATGAGGGATGAAGGTAAGAAATCTCTGAAGGTCACTAATGGCTCTGCTATATAGACAGATCTGCTTTTGGTTAGGGACATTATTACCAATAAACTATAAAACAGACCTCATAATTTCAATAACTGAAAAAGTCAAAGCAGTAAGAGAAATTACTTACATTTTTAAGAAATGCAGATGGTGTTACAGTATCTAAGGCATTGTCTGAGGCACATAGGTAAGTGATTCCGTCAATAAAGAGAGTATGGTAGACAAAGCTTTGAAAAGAATACATTCAGTTACATGATAATATTAAATTAAGTACTGATACAGAGAATTTAATTTTGTTTTCAAGCTCTCATTAATAGTATAAAAACTATGTAGATAACTTTTTATAATCAGAATAATTAGAAATCTTTCATACCTTTGAAAAATTAAACTATGTTAAATAAAAACTCTCTAAAATGTGAATATGCATTTAAAATTGCATCAATAAAAATAAATTACAATAGAGAAAATTCTAATAATCTAATCATATATATTTCACATGCCTTTGATGGAAGTCACTCTCATTCCAAGACTGAATCTAGATTCTGATCAAAGAGAAAATGCTATGTTCACTGATTTTTACTATCCTTATATTTTTAGGCAGACATATTTAGTTTTGGCACTTCTTGGCTTTCTATTATGATTGATTAGAATTTGAAAGTTGTAAATTCCCAAGACCAAATATTCTAGAGAACAGGATGAGTCTGGGAGGGGGAATTAAACTCGCCTGTAGTAATCCAGTGTAGCTTTTCCTGACCACTCCAACTTCTAGACCTTTTGTGCCTTCTCAGACTCACTTATTAGGAGGCTAGAAGACTCTTGGAAAGTGCTTCCATCTTTACTACCCAACAATCCAGAAAATTTAGGAATATGGCAACCAAAATAGTTGCTTGGTGCCTAGGGTTTAATCTAGTCATTTTTGAGCACTCTATATCCAAATGGTTAACAGGCAACAGGCCAGTTCAAATGCTAAACTGGATAGATATGAGAATGAGGAATCTCAAAAATAGGTAGAAAAGATAATCCCGGGGCAGAAAACTTAAGATATGTGCCCCTTCAACGTAAATCCTTGATATCATATCATGAATACAATATGCTACAAATATTTTTAATGATGATATTATTGACATGCATAATATCCACTAGGAAAATATTTTTATTTTTAAATAGGGAGGAGTCTTCACAGGAGAAGAGTTGCTAATTCTGTCATCTCTCCAAAAGTTATATATGTGATCTAAATTGATACTGGATGTGATTTTAAATTTATGCTTAGTGTGTTATTGGTAACACTCAGAAACCATCCTTAAATATTAAAAATCTTGAATACCTGATGACTAGGATATATTGTTAACTGACAATTGCAAGATGGAGAAAAGTGTGTATGATGTACTGCAGTTTATGTATCAGTCTCATTTCCTAACATAAGGGAAGTACAAATATATGTATGTGTCTCTTATAGAAAAAAAAAAAGGAAAATGATAAACTAAGAACTTATTCGAAATGGTTACCTACATAGAGGGAGAGAGAGTAGTGTGAAGAAAGCAATGAAAATTAGACTTTGTGAAGGAAACTCATTTCGTAGATTTGACTTTGGAGCCATATAAATGTTTTACATAATTATAAAATGTTATTAAATCAAACTTTAAAGAGTGCAATCCTTAAAAATCAAAAGCAAAATAATAAAAAAAAGAACTTAACTTTATATCAAGTCACCCAAGCAAGAGATGGTGGCAGAGGTGGTCAGATTCTGAATATGTTTGGAAGGTAAAGACAACAGGATTTGCTGATGGGCTGGGTTTGGAAGTAAAAGAGACCCAAGTCAAGGATCCCGAAGGTTTTAGGCCTGAGGAACTGGAAAGGTGGTATGTGGAAGACCGCAGGAGGCGTGGCTTTGGACAGAAGTTTGAGATGCCCATCAGACATCCAACAGATATGTGGAATGAGCAGTTGGATATACAAGTCTGGAGTTCAGGGAAGAGGTCCTCAAAAGATTCAAATTAGAATGTTCAATATAGGTAAGCCAAGAGTAGAGGAGGAAAGAATCTCTTTTTGATATCATTCCAGCTAACAAATGAAAACAAAACTAGAATATCACCATTATGCAACCCCCAATAAATTAATGGCTCTAGGGTGTAGGCAATGAATATCAATGGCTACTAGCATGCCAAAAGGAGATATAAGCAGGTATTATATACCGTCTCATGTAAAAACACCTGCAGTCTTGCCAAAGGGATTAGGCCACTGGATCCAGCCGCTTAGACCATGGTGAACTGCATTTTGAATATGCAATCAGCAAAACCAGACTGAGGGAAACTCTATAGGTTCTTCAACAATAAATTGTAAGGAAAGAAAAGGGGTGGAGGGGGAATATGTGGATTAAAGAGACTTAAAAGACACCAAATTAAAAAATGGGCAGAATTGGGCTCTCGTGCCTGAGGATGCTTATTTAGGTGCTGAGGCAATGAAGAAACAGGATAAGTGACTGCTACAGAATTTGGAATGGTGGTCGATTTGAGGGGGAGGGAGGAAACTGTGAATGGGGCAGGATACATGGTAGGGAGTTTTGGGGATACCTGGCAGTGTTCTATTTTTTGGCTTAGATGGTAGTTGCAGTTGGTTGGGGGAGGTCCTTTGAGAAACTTCATAAAACTATACATTTGCTTGATGTGGCTTTTGTATTTTGTTTTATTTTACAATATAAAGGTTAAAACACACCTCCTCTTAAAAGGACAATGATGAGTCTAAAAATAATAGATCTCTCTTATTCCCCACCTGTTTTACCAGCAAAATGTTTACTTGGGACATTACATAGTTTAAACCATACCATGTGATGTCCCAAGTAAAGTAGAGTGATGTTATTAAAGATATTTTCAAGTGGAAGTTTCCTTTTTTATTAATGAAATATTTTGGGGATAACTAAAAAGGTATGGAGAATAAGATAACAGGAACACTTGTAGACCTACCATTCAGCCAAAATGTTACAGATACAATTAATGTCCCCTGTATACCCTTCCTCAATTTCTCCTCCCTTCTCTTTTGCAGAGGTAACCACTATCTTGAATTTAATGTTCATCATTCTCATTCATGATTTTATACTTTTACATATAGAAGTTCTCCTTTCTGAGAGTTCAGTCAAGAGTCTGTATAAGAAATATTTTTCCCCATGTCATTATCACTGTAATTATCAGCTGGTAATGATTAAAAAAATAGACTTTTATTAGAATATACCTTACCTTCCCATTTGAATTATGGTCTTTGGTTCAGCTCTAAGAAGCACTAGTTTAAGCACTGTTGCTGCTGCTTCCTAAAAATAAATTGTCAGCATTTACTTTGTAGAAGATTGTAGTGTCTTTTATTACTCATCTGCTTAATTTACCAATGTTCTGTTTAGTTTATTAAGGAACAACTGTTTACTAGGAGAACTAATGGGTGGTTATTCATAATGCATGGTAAGAGGCAAGTTATCATGAAATGTTCATATGAATATGAAGGAAAATATTAAAATTACATAAATATACATATACTTTGTGTATATACATATAAGTGTGCAAATATAAGTTGCACTAATTAGTCCTTTTCACAGCACATTATTAATATGACTGGGAAGATATTTGACTATCTAATCAAATATCTTTTCAGTGACTTCTACGAAGCTATACATAAAATGTTAATGGATTAAAAGTATTCAGCTTTTAGTCTCTGAATAACCTATGCAGTCTTCTTTTTTTAGACTAAGATAAAATTTTTACTCATTATTATTCACTGACATCTTTCTATTAAACAAATAATTGCTAAGATCCCTTCTACTTATTTCTTTTTTTTGTTTGTTTGGCTGCGTTGGGTCTTCGTTGCTGCGCGCGGGCTTTCTCTAGTTGCGGCAAGTGGGAGGTAACTCTTTGTTGTGGTGCGTGGGCTTCTTGTTGTGGTGGCTTCTCCTGTTGCAGAGCATGCGCTCTAGGCGTGCAGGCTTCAGTAGTTGCAGCACGTAGGCTTAGTAGTTGCAGCACGCGGGCCCTACAGTGCACGGGCTTCAGCAGTTGCGGCATGCAGGCTCCAGGCACATGGGCTCAGTAGTTGTGGCTTGCAGGCTCTAGAGCACAGGCTCAGCAGTTGTGGCACATGGGCTTAGTTGCTCCGCGGCATGTGGGATCTTCCCGGACCAGGGATTGAACCCGTGTCCCCTGCATTGGCAGGAGTCTTAACCACTGCACCACCAGGGAAGTCCCTACTTGTTTCTTATAAGGCTCATTCTTTGGGAGAAAATTTGCAAGGTATTATGATTATCCATAATACCTTAAATACAGTTAATTATATGGAATCCCATTAATTGACTTTAGAAGTGTGAAAGGAATCTGAAAGTTACCTAAGAAGACTTGAATAGCCACACTCCTGATTAACTTTTCATTTTCAAAAAATGACACTTGAAATAAAAACTTTTTGGGAGAGAAAAGCTTGTTATTAATGGTAGAGAGTAAAACTTGAAATTCTACCAGAAAAATCCAGGCAATATTCTCTAGGAAACGATTTCCTAAGAAACATTAAGGGAATTAAGAGAAAACATACTCTTTCAGTTACTCTATTCTCATCACTGGAACATATTCCCCTACCCTTTCCAAAGTGTCCCTTTTAGAGTATATAAACTATGAAATCACAGAAACATGTGAAACAAAGCAAATGGCAACATGAGGCAGTAAAATAATTAACACGCTGGACTGTAGTGCCATTTCTGGAGTTGAAGTGCTGCACAACCTAAGAAAATGAGTTGTTTGGGTCTGTTTCCTTGTGTGAAGAATGAAAGGATTGGGTAAGATGATCTCTGCAGTCCTGTCCAGTTCCATTTGATTTCATGATTAAGCTTTGGTAGATACTAATATTTTCTAATGAGTATAAAATATTTGTGACATTAATATTTAGCACTGAAGGAAGATATGATAGAACTGTGCCTTAAAGCTCCTTCTCCCTGGTCAGCCTTCCACACAGCAGTCATTCCAGACCTTTAATCCTGTCCCCCAACTGCATACTGCTCCACCCCCTTCCACTTTCTTACTTCCTTGCATGCTTCATAAAGAGAGGCCAATGGGCTTATAAACTCCTTCAACTTTCTGACTCTCTCCCTTCATAATGAATGAAGTAGTTATTGAGAACATACTATGTCCAGGCATTGTCCACTGTAAGGACAGAGTTGAAAACAGTCCCTGTCCTGAAGGAGTCCGATGGCAGAGACAGATAAGTAAAAGAAGATTCCAGTTCCACCTGGCGAGTAGTTTGGTAAAGGGATGTAAATTAGCCTGGGCATAGAGAAGGCTTCAAGGAGGAATTGAGAAACATCTCAGAGCACAGAAGAGGTGACACTGCTAAAAAATGGAGACAAGTGGGTTCCGGGGAGAGGGAACAGGAGATTGGAAGGGAGATCTTGGTGAGACTGGAGAGCAGCATGAAGTTCAGGATGGCTGGAGCACAGGGACAGCTGGGGAAGAGAAGGAGGTAATCATGGAAAAGCCCTACCAGGGAGGGCTGTGAATGCCAGGCTAAGGACTATGAACTTTACAATGAAAGTAATCAGGTGCCATCCAATGATTTTAAGCAGGGGAGTGACAGGATCATATTTGCTTTTAGGAACAATCCTCTGAGCAGCAGTGTGGAGGCTGGTTTTGAGAGGGACAAGGCTAAGGTCTGGGAGATGAGTTAGGAGGCATCTTCAATAACCCTGGTGAGAAGTAACAAGGGCCTTGATGAAGATGTGGTTCAGAAACAAGGAGATGAATTCAAGATGTACTCAGGAGATGGAACTGATAAAACCTGGTGGCAAAGAACACATTTGAGGGTGCAGAAGAGGGAAAAATGAAAGATGACTCCCAGTTTCCAGCTTGAATGGCTTAGTAGAGCTATGCGGCAAGATTAGAAATACACGAGGAGGAATCCGCTAGGAAAGAATTAATTTAGTGCTGGACATGATATGTTTCAACTTCTTCTATTAGGCAATCTACTCGTGGAAAGAGATTACCTTGAAAGCAGATTTGGCAGTGATCAAAATAAAGGTGTCCATTTGTGTGAACAAATGTGTCAAGTTAAAAGAGGACTAAAGTTAGAACCCTGAAGAACATGGCATTCAAGGGACTGGCACAGAGGAGAGCCTCAGAAGGAGACTAAATTCCATGTCTATATCCACACCTCCTCCTTTCCCCAAGACAGCATTCCTCTAAACCAAGGCTCACATCTCTACTGCCACATTGGATCCATCCCTTTGTGCTCCTTCAGGTCTTGCTCTAACCAATAATCACTGCCCCTTATATCTTCAACCTCTTCTCCTCTCCATTAGCCTATATTCAGGTGAAGGTTTTCCCTGTATTAAAAAATGAGGCCCTTTCCTGGACCATACTTCTTCTAGCTTTCACCCTCTCTCATTCCCCTTCTAAATTCTTGAAAGAACAGTCTAACTTCACTCTCTCTACTTCCTGGTCTCCCGTTCACTTGGCCTAAAGCCATCTGGCTTCTTCTGCCTCTACCTCTACCACTATCAGTAGGATCACTTAACATTTCCTAATTGTCAGTCCAATGAACACCTCTTGGATCTTGTTCAACTTCTCTGGGTCATGAGACATTCTTGTAATTTTCTTCTCTCAGCTTTCAGAATACCACTGCTCTCATTTGGTGACCAGCCTCTCTAGTCTATTCTTAACAGTGTTCTGCCTTTCGGTACTCCTTTCTTCTCACTTGGGCAATCTTACCCACTTCTACCATCTTTAACTGTTAGCCCTGACCCTCTGACTGCTACCTATTGGAACTTTTAATGATTTAAATCTTTTGGGAATAAGATGGAGGAATAAGCACACAAACATATTGGCTATTTCCAACCGGCAACAAAATTCAACCTGTCCCAAAACGTATTTTCTGCCCTTGCATTTCCTCTGACTTCTTCCCCCAGAATCCTGCCTCCATCTGTAGTTTCCATCTTGTTTAATGCCACCTAAGAAAAAAATTTGACAAATCTTCACATTGTACACCTTAAACTTACAAAATGTTATATGCCAATTGTATCTCAATAAAGCTGGGGAAAAAAGATTAAAAAAAACAAAAAGAATCATCCTAGGCATGGCCCTGTTCCCTATCCTACATATCCAGCCAGTCATTAACTCCTGAGGATTAGTTCGCAAAGTCTCTTTAGGATCTGCCCACTCCTCTCCTTCTTCACTGTCATTGCCTTAGCTCAGGACTTTAGATCGCCTAGATAAACTATAACACCACCATCCAAACTGGTTCTCTTCCCTCCAATCCCCCTTCTGTATTGTAACCAGACCAAAATTTCCAGTAAATGGATCAGATCTTGCTATTCCTCCATTTATAAATCTTTAACTGCTCCCTGGTTTCCCTTGGATAAGAGAACAAACTGAATATAGGACCTTTCATCAACTATTCTCTGTCCACTTTTCTGACCTCAGCTTTAGCTCCTATATACTGCGATCCTGTGCTCTAGCCACACTGAGGTTCTTGCGGTTCCCCCAAACACGCCATTCTGTTCCCTCTGCATGGAGTCCCCATTCCCTTTTCCTGTGGCAGGCTAGTGCTCACTCTTGTAATACTTTTAAGCCAAGCACCTCCTCTGTGGTTGGCAAGCAGTCACTCATCCTGAGTGCTACAGGAGCAATCTCCATCTCCCGCCATTGAAATACTTTTTACATTGGAGGAGAACGAATGCAGCCCTTGGGTATAAAAGGACAATGTGTTCATCAAGGGACAGCTCCAGGCGCCATCTTCTCTTCCTTGTTGCATCCCCTACACCTTTACCCCGGGATTTTGCAACTAAAACACGTTCAATAAATGTGTGTTGAACTCCAGGCCATTTCTCCGCGGGGGAGATAAAATCTTTAAAGGTCTCCGGAATTAAACGTGACTGCAAATCTCAAGTATGTCGCGTGCAGCACCAACCCTAACCCCTGGGCGGCGCACTTGCGGCTCGGCCGGCCGGGAGCGCTAGTGGCTCACGCCGGGGATTCACGATCTCGCAGGCTAGGCCGTACGCGGGGGCGGGGCCTCAAGCCTCAACAGCCCGCTCCGGGCAGCCCCTCGGCGCTCCGTCCTGAGGGGCGGGTCCAGTGGGTGCCACCCTTGAAAAGTGGAGCCTGAGAAGGCCGAGGTGACGACCCAGGGGTACCTGATAAGAGCCGCCGGTTAGGGTCAGCTCCGCTAGGACGGCTCGGCCATTTGCAATGCAGCTGTAGGCGATCGTCATAGTGGGCGAACTAGTGAAGTACAGGTTCCCGCCGGACCTAACCGCCCGCAACAGTCTCGGGACACTGACTGGGGCGTGGCTCCGGGGGCGGTGTCTGCGCAGGCGCGAGGAGCGATTGATTGGCAGGGAGGGGGGAGGGAGGCGGGGCCCTCCCTTACCTGGGCTGAAACTGTAACGAGACAGGGCAAAGTCTCTGGAAAAACTGGCTTTGGTTAAGTGAAGTCTTTCTTCGTAGTCATCCTTAAAATCATTTAGGAGCCAGTTACTTCACAGTGTTTACTTACGTAGGATTCATTCTCAATCTAGGACATGTAAAATAATAGACCTTGATTTAAAATGAGATTCATTCATGAATTCAACAAGTACTGGCTGAACTCCCACTGTGCGCTCCCTAAGTGCTTGGACTAACAGGTATGCAAAAAGATAGGTTCCAGACCCTGACTTTTAGGAGTTCATGTTCTAGTAGTGGTCACAGAGGCACATGTAGACAAGTGCCAATCTCAAGTGACAGGTGTGCACTATGATTGAAAGATAAACTAATCGCACAAGTTGGAGTGGAGGCTGCTAATTCTCCCTGGGAGAGGGAGCAAAGCTTTCAAAGTCACTGTCCGATGGAGAGGGTGGGTTGGAATTCTCTTAAATGGGGAGGAAAGGTAGGACAGTCTAAGCAGACGGAACAGCTCTGTGAAGGCTTGGAAGAAGGCAGGCGGGTTCAGGGAATGGATGTGAGTGTGTGGTAGAGGAAGGGTGTGTGGTGGAGTGGGTAGGAGATGAGAAGGGTAGGAGTGGTAGAATGACTTGTTATCCTAGACCTCGAGTTTCTTGACAAGAATTTTTAAAAGTGCTTCAGATAAGCTTAGATATTTTCTTTTCTTTTTTTAACATCTTTATTGGAGTATAATTGCTTTACAATTGTGTGTTAGTTTCTGCTGTATAACAAAGTGAATCAGCTATACGTATACGTACATCCCCATATCTCCTCCCTCTTGCGTCTCCATCCCACCCTCCCTATCTCACCCCTCTAGGTGGACTCAAAGCACTGAGCTGATCTCCCTGTGCATAAGCTTAGATATTTTCATTAGCAAGACTTCGTGGTAGAGTTGGAAGAAGTCAGACACACTTGGATCCAAAATATAGGCATTGCCATTTACTCTGTGCCTTTATCGTAACTTAACTCTCTGAGACTCGGTTTGCTAATTTATAAAATAGGGATAGTTCTCAAGTTTAAATTAAGTAATTATGCAAAATACTTAGCATACCATAGATATGTAGTTGCAATCTTTAGTATGATAAATACATTAATGACAACTACTTTCCTGCTTCCAATGGTGTAACTTTAAAGGAAAAACAGTCGATGTCCTTATGGGGTGCCTGGCAGGAGGTGAAGACAGGTAGTTGACTGAGTTTATTTTAACCCAGTACAATCAAATTGTATTTGACAAGCAAGCAGCAAAACTGGTCTGGACTGTAGCGCTTGAGAAAAATGCCTTGTTGAATCATTTTATATAAAGGAAATCTTGAACCAATGTGTCTTATCAACTTAGAGATAATATCTCGTGTTACAGGTGGGTTGACTGAATTACAAGCACTGGTCACATTACTTATATGTGGGAAAATGAAATATATTAATTCTGAGGTAATGCACTGGTATATTCTTGCTTGCTGTAAAAATAAGCTTAGTAAACTTGGCCACATTGCGTTGCTCCTTCTGTTTAGTAAATAGTGGAGCTGAAAGCCACGGGGCAATGAAGTCATGAGCTGTAGTAACAACAAGCATCGGATAATTGGAGAGGTGTATATGGGACTGTCCCCCTCTTGGGCTCACCTTGTCATATTAAAACAATGCTGTGAAGCTAGTGTGGTGGGTCAACTTTGCACAGCCCACAAATTCCGGCCTACAGCAACGTAAAACATAATTTATAACACAACTCGACCTTTCTCGTGAGCCTCATGTTACCCGATATCTGAGCTTAATCTAGTCAGTGCGAGGTGTCCTCAGTGAACTCAGAATTTCCCCCTTCCCTTCTTTCTACATGGGGGGGTGGGGCGCATCTATGTCTGTGAGGAACTTGGTGGAGGGGAGATCTCCTGAGTCATGATCTTCGTCTCTCTAAGGTGGCATCTGCTGCTAATGTTTGTTTTCTGTCTGTGGTCATCAGTTCACATGCTCTACTTGGAACATGCAGGCTCCCTCATGCACTCTGGCTCTCTCTCAACCGCTTTTGTGGCCCTCTTAGGGGCAAAGGAAACTTTCTGCTGCTCCCTCATGGCATTCTGAGGCTTTGGGAGGTTCAAGAGTCTGTCTCAGGACTCTGGCCAACACAGCATGCTGCCACCCCTCCTGTCATGCTGTCAGGCTGTTGTCATGGGGGAGCAGCGCTCAGACTTTACCTCACCTGGGAAGCAAGCCCTTGGATCCCCAGTTGGCTGAGAGTCTTCTCATCCCACACTCCATCACCCCTCATCTTCCAGCCGGGGCTCGGTGGCTGGATTGCTTCCTATGGACCCTCTGCCCTCCTCCAGCATGGGGAGACTCCAGCAGGCCCAGGTGGGGAGCTGCCCACCCTTCAGGTATTCTTCGCAATTTGTGGCATTACTGTTGGCTTCTGCTGTCGCAAACCTTTTCTTTCCATGGACTCTCTCTTTAGGGAGTTTCCAAAATGTATTTTGAAAGGTTTAGAGCTGAGAATCTTTTCCTTCTCTCCCTGCTCTTCATCCACTGTACCTCCTCCACCTCCTCCTCCATTTTCTTTGTTTTCTATTTTTTTTTTTTTTTTTTTTCGGTATGCGGGCCTCTCACTGTTGCGGCCTCTCCCGCTGCGGAGCACAGGCTCCGGACGCGCAGGCTCAGCGGCCATGGCTCACGGGCCCAGCCGCTCCGCGGTATGTGGGATCCTCCCGGACCGGGGCACGAACCTGTGTCCCCTGCATCGGCAGGCGGACTCTCAACCACTGCGCCACCAGGGAAGCCCTGTTTTCTATTTTTATGCAAAAGGAATAATTGAGATTAAAACCCACAGCAGGTAATATAAAACAGCACATGTATTTCTGTCGTTCCCTTGATAGTTTGGCAAAATCTTGAGGGTGGAGCAGAAAGAGAAGATGGACCCCTGGGAAGGAGAAGGGGGACATTTCACTTTTGTCCATTTATTTTAAAACAAGCTTTTAGACCTCATGACTACTTTCATGGACCAGCAAATCTACTGTCATTGCTTTTTAGAGACTAGCATCTCAGAAGGAAAAGTCACTAATTTTGAATCATCCAATTTCTTAGGTCACTAGAGAGTTTCCGAATATTCCACAAGCTGGGGACTTTCAAGCACTCACTAATTCAAGATGCTTCTTGTAAAGTATTAAGTTCTCCTGTAAAGGACTATTCTTTTACTTATTGTTGTTTTTCAAAAATGGAAATATT
This sequence comes from Monodon monoceros, assembly GCF_005190385.1. Taxonomy (NCBI): domain Eukaryota; kingdom Metazoa; phylum Chordata; class Mammalia; order Artiodactyla; family Monodontidae; genus Monodon; species Monodon monoceros. The sequence goes on from NW_021703777.1 coordinate 40,543,773, forward strand.
TTTATAGTTTTTTTTCTTGTAGTGTTCACTTGTAGTGAACAGTGATCACTGTTGAAATTCAAACAATACAGCAGTAAAAGTCTCCTTACCATCCCATGAAAATAACCATTGCAGTAATCTAATTTATATTTCTTTTCTTTGTTATGCCTTTTATATTTAACATCAATGAATAACATATTTTCTGAACTCTGTTTTTTTTTTTTTTGACCGTGAGGTGCTGTATGCAGGATCTTAGTTCCCGGCCAGGGATCAAACCTGTGCCCCTGCAGTGGAAGCAAGGAGTCTTTAACCACTGGATTGCCAGGAAAGTCCCTGTTTTGTTTCGGTTTATTTATTTATTTATTTAATTTATTTATTTTTGGCTGCATTGGGTCTTTGTTGCTGCTCGTGGGCGTTCTCTAGTTGCGGTGAGTAGGGGCTACTCTTCACTGCAGTGCATGGGCTTCTCATTGCGGTGGCTTCTCTTGTTGCAGAACACGGGCTCTAGGCACACGGGCTTCAGTAGTTGTGGCTCATGGGCTCAGTGGTTGTGGCTCACAGGCTCTAGAGCGCAGGCTCAGTAGTTGTGGTGCACGGGCTTAGTTGCTCTGCGGCATGTGGGACCTTCTCGGACCAGGGCTTGAACCCATGTCCCCTGCATTGGCAGGTGGATTCTTAACCACTGAGCCACCAGGGAAGCCCTGTTTTGTTTTTAAAATTAATAATACATTGTTCTTTGACTATTATATATATCTCAAATATTTTCATCTGAAGTTTACCTTTTTCTTTTTGGTGTCTATTCTTTTCCAGACATTTTTGTTTCTTACCTCGTCAAACATGTCAGTATTTTTTTATTATGATCTTGGACCTTAGTGACATGTTGTGCAAGGCTTCCTTTTCTATCTCCATATAAAAATATTGCCTTATTTTTTTTTCTGTTTCTTTTGCTTGTTTTACTGTTTAACTCTTTAATCCACCTGGAATTCGTTTTTTTGTCTCTTGAAAGGTAGGAATTAGTGTTTTCCCAAATGTACAGCCAGCTGTTTTGTACCACTTACTGACTACTTTCCACACTAGTTTTTGTTTTGTTTTGTTTTGTCTTTTTAAAATTTATTTGGAGGCACCGGGTCTTAGCTGCAGCACGCGGGATCTTTAGTTGTGGCATGCATGCAGGATCTAGTTCCCTGATGAGGGATCTAACTTGGGCCCCCTGCTTTGGGAACTTGGAGTCTTTACCACTGGACCACCAGGGAAGTCCCTCCTCATTAGGTTGAAATGCCACTTTTACCACAGACTAAACTCCCACATGTACATTGTTAATTAGATTTTAGAGTTGATGTATAGGTCTATTTCTGTGCTGATATCACAGTGATTCAATAACGGATTCAATAAAGCAAATTTATTTTTTAAATTTAACAAATTGGAGAGAATTAATATATTTGCAATATTGAGTCTTTTCAGCCAGGAACATCGGTTGACTTTCTATTTGTTCTATATTATATCTTCCTATAAAAGCTCTGTAAGTTTCTTCATAAAGGCTTGACAAATTTTTAAATGTTTATTCTGGGGTACTTTGGGTGCTCTTGTTAGTGGAATTTGTTTTCCATTATGTTTTCAAACTAGCTGTTTCTGGCGTGTGGAAAATCTGTTGGCTGCATTTAATTTATTTGCATGTAGCTCCTGCTCCATTATATTGTAAACTCCTTAAGGCCAGGGCCCTCCGTAATGCTTTGCTCAATATGAACATGACGTAGGATACTATTGTTGACCGTCATATTAGGCTTTTCCATTATACTCAGTGACCAAGTGGAGGGGAACCTCAGGTAGCAGTGACATTTGTGAAAACTGGATCATGATCGAGACAGTGGGGAGAGATTGAAGGGACCTTGGAGTCAAGCAGACCTGGACTTGAATGCTGACTTTGCCACGTTCTGGTTGTGTAATCTTGGCATCTCTGAACCTCAGTTTCTTCCTTAGGCTCATCTCTGAACCTAATTCACAAAATGAGCTAACATATAAAGCATTTTGTGACTGGCCGCCAGCAGGTGTTCCATGATGGATGGTTGTTATGATCATTATGAGTCCATATTGTCATGTAACCAAATCTATCCAATAAGAGGCACATTTAAGAAGGCATGGTCTGGTATATTGAACTGATTCTTATTTATTTACCTACCTATTTATTTTTAATTTTTTGGGGGGGGGATTTTTTTGTTGTTGTTCAAACAGAAAGTCACAAAAATTATAATCATCCTCATCAGTTCACTCAGTCCCATGTAATTAATTTTTTTTATCCTGATCGTTTGTTAGCACTTTTGTGAGTTTATCAGTTTTCCATTAGAGTTCTGAAAATGCTTCTTCATTCAGCTCAGCAGTATAGTCAGTTACCAGAAACCTGTACTTGTCAGAGTCTTTTCCATGAATTCCTTGAACATGAAACCCTTTTATAGGAACATTTTTACAAAAGCATCAGAGTCCACCCAGAACTGTCTGCAAATGACAAAAGACTTAAAAATGACCACGGGTAAAGATTCGATGAAAGTTCATAATAATGCAATTGACAAGGAAATTTAGTTATTTCTGAGATATACATTTTAAAGTAATAACTAGAATTATGACTTATAACATTATATCAGAACATATAAGATTTTTAGGAATTTCATGTAATGTCGGAAACATTTATGTTAACATATTTCCATAAAATAACCCAAAGAAAGTTTAGTATTAGTTGTTTTTTTTGTTTGTTTGTTTTTCTATGCTGCAGGTTCTTATCAGTCATCAATTTTATACACGTCAGTGTATACATGTCAATCCCAATCGCCCAATTCAGCACACCACCATCCCCACCCCACCGCGGTTTTCCTCCCTTGGTGTCCATACATTTGTTCTCTACATCTGTGTCTCAATTTCTGCCCTGCAAACCGGTTCATCTGTACCATTTTTCTAGGCTCCACATACATGCGTTAATATACGGTGTTTGTTTTTCTCTTTCTGACTTACTTTACTCTGTATGATAGTCTCTAGATCCGTCCATGTCTCAACAAATGACTCAATTTCGTTCCTTTTTATGGCTGAGTAATATTCCATTGTATATATGTACCACATCTTCTTTATCCATTCGTCTGTCGATGGGCATTTAGGTTGGTTCCATGACCTGGCTATTGTAAATAGTGCTGCAATAAACATTGGGGTGCATGTGTCTTTTTGAATTATGGTTTTCTCTGAGTATATGCCCAGTAGTGGGATTTCTGGATCATATGGTAAATCTATTTTTAGTTTTTTAAGGAACCTCCATACTGTTCTCCATAGAGGCTGTATCAATTTACATTTCCACCAACAGTGCAAGAGGGTTCCCTTTTCTCCACACCCTCTCCAGCATTTGTTGTTTGTAGATTTTCTGGTGATGCCTATTCTAACTGGTGTGAGGTGATATCTCATTGTAGTTTTAATTTGCATTTCTCTAATAATTAGTGATGTTGAGCAGCTTTTCATGTGCCTCTTGGCCATCTGTATATCTTCTTTGGAGAAATGTCTATTTAGGTCTTCTGCCCATTTTTGGATTGGGTTTTTTGTTTCTTTAATATTGAGCTGCATGAGCTGTTTATATATTTTGGAGATTAATCCTTTGTCCGTTCATTCATTTGCAAATATTTTCTCGCATTCTGAGAGTTGTCTTTTCATCTTGTTTATGGTTTCCTTTGCTGTGCAAAAGCTTTGAAGTTTCATTAGGTCCCATTTTGTTATTTCTGTTTTTATTTCCATTACTCTAGGAGATGGATCAAAAAAGATCTTGCTGTGATTTATGTCAAAGAGGGTTCTTCCTATGTTTTCCTCTAAGAGTTTTATAGTGTCCGGTCTTAAATTTAGGTCTCGAATCAATTTTGAGTTTATTTTTGTATATGGTGTTAGGGAGTGTTCTAATTTCATTCTTTTACATGTAGCTGTCCAGTTTCCCCAGCACCACTTACTGAAGAGACTGTCTTTTCTCCATTGAATATCTTTTTTAATACAATTATCCATTTTATTTATAGGCATTTACTTATTAAGGAAAGATACTAAAGAGCACTAGACCAACTGTGAAATCACTTAGAGAGTTCTATGAGAGCAGAAACCATATGGACTATTTCCATTTCATCCTACCACCACTATACGCTCCCCCACCTCAGGACCTGTGACTTAAAGATTTTTTTTTTGCACACAGAGGTTATTCTAAACATAGTGATTGCAGACTGCAACAACAAGGCTGTAACTCTAGACTCTTACTCCATGAATACATTGTGGCTTTTTGTTCTTAAGATATATTTCCAAGATGAAATGGCCTAAATTGCTTATATATTATAATTAAACCCAACAATCACTTTGCATTGAGAAAGCTAAGTAATTTTATATTAAACAGTAAATAGGCTTAAAATGACCTTTGGGATTGGAAGGGCTCAAACTGATAAAATGGAAAGTTACAGCCTATCTTAGTTTCCCATAATCTCTTAGGGTTATTCAAAAGCAATGCTTAAGTATACATAGTAAGGGAAATAAACAATTATAGAGAAAGAAGAGAAAAAATGAGGGTGGTTAAAAATTAGCCTACATTAAAAGAATTTTAATATCCTGCATTTCATGCATCTGTAATGAAACCACAATTTTGTAGGTGTTTCATTCTTTTAAGATGAAAAGGTTTTTAATATGTATTTGGACAAGGAATGATATCTATATCCATATATCTATATTTATATATAGATATATATGCTGGTTTTTAAATGGGAAGATAAGCTATATTGACATAGTGAAGAATGTGCCACTTTGGGCAAAACAGAAGGACTGAATAGAAAAAGCATTTAAATTTAAATCAGTAAACCACACTTCTGGTTCTAACACAAACTGTGTAATCCTAAACAGATCAACCTAACTCTTTGTAGGTCCTTTTCTTCTCTTGTGTTTCCCACTTAGAGAAGTTCCTTTAGCATTTGTTGTAGAGCTGGTTTGGTGGTGCTGAATTCTCTTAGCTTTTGCTTGTCTGTAAAGCTTTTGATTTCTCCATCGAATCTGAATGAGATCCTTGCCAGGTAGAGTAATCTTGGTTGTAGGTTCTTCCCTTTCATCACTTTAAGTATATCATGCCACTCCCTTCTGGCTTGTAGAATTTCTGCTGAGAAATCAGCTTTTAACCTTATGGGAGTTCCCTTGTATGTTGTTTGTTGTTTTTCCCTTGCTGCTTTCAATAATTTTTCTGTCTTTAATTTTTGCCAATTTGATTACTATGTGTCTTGGCATTTTTCTCCTTGGGTTTATCCTGTATGGGACTCTCTGTGCTTCCTGGACTTGGGTGGCTAGTTCCTTTCCCATGTTAGGGAAGTTTTCGACTATAATCTCTTCAAATATTTTCTTGGGTCCTTTCTCTCTCTCTTCTCCTTCTGGGACCCCTATAATGCGAATGTTGTTGCGTTTAATGTTGTCCCAGAGGTCTCTTAGGCTGTCTTCATTTCTTTTCATTCTTTTTTCTTTAGTCTGCTCCACAGCCGTGAATTCCACCATTCTGTCTTCCAGGTCACATATCCATTCTTCTGCCGCAGTTATTCTGGTATTGATTCCTTCTAGTGTATTTTTCATTTCAGTTATTGTATTGTTGGTCTCTGTTTGTTTGTTCTTTAATTCTTCTAGGTGTTTTTTCTTTAATTCTTCTAGGTCTTTGTTAAACATTTCTTGCATCTTCTTGATCTTTGCCTCCATTCTTTTTCCGAGGTCCTGGATCATCTTCACTATCATTATTCTGAATTATTTTTCTGGAAGGTTGCCTATCTCCACTTCATTTAGTTGTTTTTCTGGGGTTTTTTCTTGTTCCTTCATCTGGTACATAGCCCTCTGCCTTTTCATCTTGTCTATCTTTCTGTGAAAGTGGTTTTTGATCCACAGGGTGCAGGATTATAGTTCTTCTTGCTTCTGCTCTCTTCCCTCTGGTGGATGAGGCTATCTAAGAGGCTTGACGGGAGGGACTGGTGGTGGGTAGAGCTGACTGTTGCTCTGGTGGGCAGAGCTCAGTTAAACTTTATTCCCCTTGACTGTTGATGGGTGGGGCTGGGTTCCCTCCCTGTTGGTTGTTTGGCCTGAGGCAACCCAACACTGGAGCCTACCTGGGCTCTTTGGTGGGGCTAATGACAGACTCTGGGAGGACTCACACCAAGGTGTACTTCCCAGATCTTCTGCTGCCAGTGTCCTTGCCCCCATGGTGAGCCACAGCCACCCGCCTCCTCTGCAGGAGACCTTCCAACACTAGCAGGTAGGTCTGATTCAGTCTCCCCTGGGGTCACTGCTCCTTCCCCTGGGTCCCAATGCACACACTACTTTGTGTGTGCCCTCCAAGAGTGGAGTCTCTGTTTTCCCCAGTCCTGTTGAAGTCCTGCAATCAATTCCAACTAGGCTTTAAGGTCTGATTCTCTAGGAATTCCTCCTCCCATTGCCGGACCCCCAGGTTGGGAAGCCTGACGTGGGGCTCAGAACCTTCACTCCAGTGGGTGGACTTCTGTGGTGTAAGTGTTCTCCAGTCTGTGAGTCACCCACCCAGCAGTTATGGGATTTGATTTTACTGTGATTGCGCCTCTCCTACCATCTCATTGTGGCTTCTCCTTGGTCTTTGTATGTGGGGTGTCTTTTTTGGTGAGTTCCAGTGTCTTCTTGTCGGTGATTGTCCAGCAGCTAGCTGTGATTCTGGTGTTCTCGCAAGAGGGAGTGAGAGCACGTCCTTCTACTCCGCCATCTTGGTTCCTTCTCTCCCGAATTGATTCTTTATAGATTCAGTGAACATATTGGAATCATCATTCAAGGCACATGTTACAGAAATTTTCTAAAATTCTTCCTTTTGAGAAATGTGCTGTATGTTGGTCTCCCCTCTCTAACTTGTAAGTTTCCTGAGAGTAGAGGCCGAGTATTATTAATTTTTAAATCTTTAGTGCCTCGCAATTGTGGACACAATATAGGTGGGCTGCATTTCATAGTATGAAGTATAATAATTTATTTTATAGTTCTCTTTTTATCATCCCCCCCAGCTTTTTGTTGTTGCTGATACAAAAGAAGTTGAACTCTCATCTTTGCTAGGAAGTGTAGCTAAGTTTAAGAGAGGATATGCAGATGGCAAAGATGTCTGTCTGTAGGCCACCCAAATGTAACTTTTATGGGGCAGTTGGTTTTAAATCTAACTGCTGGTCAGGGCCGGCAGAGGGCGCACAGAGCACAGCTTTGAAGGAGAAAGCTGACTACAGCTGTGCTGGGGAAGAATTAAAAAAAGGCCACTCAGGGCATTTGCAGAAGAAGGAAATGAGAGCTAGGAAGAAGGCCGTTCCTCGTTTTCATTCTCATCTGCTATTGTAACTCATTCAGGTCCAGACAGGTCTGTTCTCCTCTTTTCTTTGGCCCTTGCTCAGCAGCTTTTCACAACCCTTCCCTTTCTTCTACTTAATTACACAGGCAGACCTGCAAGTGCCGTCAGGTTCTCCAGGCTGGTTTCTCTTTTAGTCAGGTCGGTTACTTAGCTCAGATTTGGGGGATGGACATTGGTGAGGGTTCCAGAAAAACACTGACAAACCCAGAAGCCTCACTTCACCATCCCCACTGAATAAAGCCATTTGGGGGTAATTACAGGGTAGAAATGAGGGCTGGAGTTGGGTTCTTCTCTGCATGAGGAACTGAAGAGGCAAATGAGAGCAGACAGGAAAGGTTATGGGGAGTGGGGACAAAATGCTTTATTGTCTCGCATAAGAAGGTCTGTGGCGGGTACAGAGCCACCCGTGACATGCTCCAACCACACACAAACTAACATAGGCCAGCGTTTCTCAACTTTTTCTGTGGAATACTTGGATATTAATAGGTGTTATGAGGGAATAAAATCTGTGATCAAATAAGTGTGTGGAAACTCTGGGTTAAAAAAACTGAACCGGTTCCTCTACTGTGGGAGTCCTTAGATCCTTTGGTAGGCTAATTAATATGGTTTGTGAATCTCTGACAGAAAGGGATGTGATGTGAGATTTCCCAAACTTATGTGGACTGAACCTTTTTAACAAACAATATCTATGGGATGAGTATTCTATGAATTACCCTTGGAAAGTGCAGAAATAGACTTGTCTAGTGTTTAGGAAATTAGGCAGTTACTCCATGAAATACTTTAACAAGTAGCCATGAAGCTCTTTAAAAAGGACAGTGTTTTCTTCAAAAGACTCTTGTGGCTTCCCATTCCTATTGAGGGAGGTGTGCAGGGATGAGTGGAGTACTGAAGGAAGGAATATCAGAATTTCAAGTGGGTTTTTTGAAATTTGTCATGTCCCTTACTACCCTTCCTCCTCAGATATTCTGATATCGTCCTCGCTACCTCATTCCCATATTTGAGGATCTCTTGAATTGTGTGCCATTGCTGGCACTGGGAGCGATTGCATCTCTCAAGTGCATTGGAAGAGAGAAAATGGTTGTGAACTGTTGTCCTACAAGTGGAGTCCAAAATTCTCTACCTGTTGTTTAAGGTTTTCTGTTGGCTTCTTAAAGCCCAGTATCTCCCTAAGTTTAACCTTCTTCCCCTTCCCACATGATTTACCACTATAGTCTGCTCACTGATCTGACATCATATTATGCTGATTCTGGGCTGGAAGCTCTTGGACATATAATCTTTCCCCACATTCTCCTAATTCCTCTTCCATCCTTCAAAATCCAGCTTAAGTGTTACTTCCTTCAGAGGGCTCCAGTTATCTACCAGCCTACACCACTTATTTTTTACAATATTGGTTTCAGCCATTAATTGCAGATAGCTAATTTTTTGTTAAATCTGTTGGGTTTAAAAAAGTTTATAAAGTGACTGTTTGGATGTAGAGCACATTCCTTTGCAGAAATATTGTAACTGAGTCAAGGTGTATTTGAAACAGAAAGAGTAGAAAACAATCTCTAGTGATTAAATAAAACAGGGAATTAATAAGATTGAATTAGCTTACTCTCATTTATCTTAGTGCTGGTGTAAGGAAGAGCAGGTTTAATTAGAGGACGATGAAGAGGTGTAGGAAATTAGTGGGTATTCTGCATGGGCCTTATGGGACAATTTCACAGAAGACTTAGACTCTTTGTTATGTCTTCATTACTTCACAACTCCTAACTCTTCATTCCCATGATGCTGGGGTCTGGCTACTAGTGCTTTTGTATTTAGCTGTGGTTTGGATCACTTTTGGCTTAAAAAAGGTTATGGGAGAATGTCAGCAAAAATGGCAGAAAAAAGGACCTCCAAAGATTTTCCCCTCCTTAAGAGCAATGAAAAAACTGTCAAAAATATTCAGAATCACCTTTTTTAGAACTCTAGAAATTAACCAAAGGCTTGTAGTAACCCAGGAATTGTTTATTCAAGAAAAATGGCTGAATCTTGGTATGAACAGTGAGCTCTGTGGCATTTTAACTTGCCATAGTCCACCCCTCACCCACTTTCCAGCTATGTAATAGCCTTAAAAAATAACAGCCCACATTTCTGGACAGCTTGGCAGTCACCAGAGAGGGCAAAATGTATATGGGACTTATTCAAAGCCTCATTCTTATAGAATTGTTATTATCTGGTTTGTCTGGTGGTTCCCTGGGAGACTTCACTTATGAGGCTAGCTCAGGGCTCACTCAATGCTAAAAATCTTCTCCTCCCACAGGGGGCATTGTCAAGGACAATTAAAGGCAAAGAATTTAACTTTGCAGGTGCCTAAGATGGATAGCAGTTGGGGGAAACGGTAGACTAGCATTATGGTGAATGCACTGTTCATAGGGGCTTTGAAAAGCTCTGAAATATTCTTGGTAATTTAGAAGACCATGTACATGGAAGAGCTGTGAGCATGCTTAGAAAAGACCTGAGAAGGCCCTAAGCTCTCGTTCCTAATTGACCACATGGTTCTATGCAAGCAGGAAGTGAAGGCTAAGGTGGAGTTATAAACTGAGTTTTAAAGGCATGCTCCAGTATCGACACAGAGACACTCATAGCAAAATCTGGGAGATTGATTGGTTTCAGGGGTTTAAGGAAATTTCTGTCTAATCATTAGCTCACTAATGAGTTAACCAAGTAGAGACACTAACATGGCAAAGAATGTAGACTTTACAGAATTAGTTCAGGAAAGTCACTAAACAAATAGCAACAACTCTAACAAGTGGTAGCAACAACAAATGGTGTAGGTAGTGTGAGCAAAATAAGCCTCAATAAATTTAAAAGTATTGAAATAATTACAAAATATATTCTCTAATCACAATTCAATAAAATTAGAAACCAATTACAGAAGAAATTTTGCAAAACTCAAAATATGTGAAAATTAAATAACATACTCCTAAAATAACCAATGGGTCAAAGAAGAAATCACCAGAGATATTCCCTCATACTTTGACATGAATGAAAATGAAAACACAACATGCCAAAATATAGGATGGAGCTGAAACAGTCTTTAGAGGGAAATTTGTAGAAATAAAAATCCTAAATACAAATTCTATAAACAAATAAATACAGAAGGCATGTTCTCATGGTGATAGCAGAGGAGCAAGAACAAATAAACTCAATCAAGCTCTTTCCAAGGCTCTGCTTGTGTTACATCTACTAATATCCTGTTGGCCAAAATAAATTACATGCCTGAGCCAGAGTGAAGGAGAGGGCCACAACACACTCCCCACAGTGGAAGGGCCCTGGTGCTCTTCACTGTGTTATGCTTCTCTGTAATGTTGCTTGTTTCCGTGTCCCTGCTTTTGAAGTAGGCATAGAATTATAAAAATGCAAGATAAAAGCAGTGAAAACCATGTTGCTTTCATTGTTCAAGATCTGTGGTTGTGAATTACTACTTAGTATGAGTTCAAATGTTAGAAAACTCCTTTAATCGTGTATTCTAATCATTGGTGTCCATGGAGGAAAATATTTAACCTGTTGTTACACATTCTCTGATCAGCAGTGTCGGTTCTGTTCAGATGTCATCGTTTAAATGGGACTGGAAAATGATTCATTAATATGGCTTATTTTGAGATTGTCCATCTTAAAGTAGTGAGTTCTACTGGGGTTCTATTTATTAGCCCAGAATTAATAACCCTTCACTAACCTGTGAAGTTGGAGGATGGATTTGGAAGAAGGCTGAATATTGTATCATATAAACCGATTTTTGTGTTGTCCACTTGGTGGTAGGGTTGATTTTAGAAAGCAGCGTGAAGAGTAATGAGCCAGGTAAAAGAGAAGTAGAATCTCATGAATTTCTAGCCATGAGAAAAATGGAGCATACATTTTTAGTAGGTATTCTTCTAGGCAGCATCATTACTTTTATTAAAGTATAAAAGATAATGTAATCCAGGGTAGGTATGTTCATATAATAGTTTTCTTTTTTTTTTTTTTTTTTTTTTTTTGCTAAGGAGGTATGATAATTCCATTCCCCAACACATCAGATGAAGCAACTTGCTTACTGGGTAGAGTTCAGTGCTCAGAAATATAGATTTTAGAGACTGTCAATTTGGGTAATCCTAAACATCATTTAATCTTTATTATTATTTTTTTAATTTAGAAAATCCTTGTGTAAAGTAACACTCCTCATACAATATGGTCTAAGTCCTTCTTCCTTAAAGCATGGTTTCCATGCTTTAAGCAACACTTGGCAACACTGGCATCGCTTGGGAACTTGTTAAAAATGCAGAATCTTGGCCCTCACCCCAGATCTACTGAATTAGACTGCAATTTAACAAAATCCTTAGGTTTTTTGCATGCACTGTGAGTTGCATCATTCTCCATTGGTAAAATGCAAGCAGTGGATGATGAGGTACAAAAGGACGAGAAGTAGGGCAGGTATCAGGACTGGAATCATTTAACAGATATTCACAGATTTATCCTGAACCTGTAGTTGCTTATTTGAAACCATCCTGTAATGCCCATGCTCCGGCACTGGAGATTGTATACATGAAGGCATCCTGAGTTCTTTTAGATTGTAAAAGAAAGAAAATAGAGTTATGTCAGTCATTCACACACTTGTCAATCAATCACTAAAATACAAGAGATTCTGGAGGCTGGTGTTCTATTCTGGTCCAGCTGGTAACTGATGGTACGACATTTGGCAGGACATTAATCTCTTAGTCTTTAGCTTCTTTATCTGAAAAATGGTTTGGTTTTAGGTGCAGTCAGGGTTGAGATTCAGCTGGTAAACCCAGGTAGCCCTGTACCCATCTTTATGGGGGCATCGGTTTGGAGTGGCTGGTGCTGGTGCCCCATTGGTTGTTACATAATTTGACTACTGTCAGATGATGATTTCAGGGGAACTAAGTGCCAGGGACTGTTAGGAACTAGTATTATCACTGTAGGTTCCAGAATATTTGCATGTCATAGACTCAGACACATGCAAATACAGACCCGAGGTGTAAGAAAGCTGAACCAAGTGGTGCAGGGAGTAGAAAGTACATGGGCTTTCATGTCAAACAGTCTTGGGTTTGTATCCTAGCTCTGCTGCATACTAGCTGTATGGGTCTAAAGTATATTACCTAAACTCACTTGGTATCAGTTTTGCTTTTTAACTGAAAAATGGGATTAACATAATAATACATAGCTCAAAGTGGAATTAATAAGATAATTTATGTAGAGAATCTGGCAAACAGTGGATGCTCTATCAATGTTAGTTTCCCTTCACTTATGTATCCATACTCAGACTAACTTATATATAGATGTTTTCTTCTGGAAACCTCTATAATGTGATATACTGAATGAACAGAGACACTATATGTCTTAAGAATTTTTAAAAAAGATAGCTAACTTTTTTTTTAGTCGCACCACGTGGCATGTGGGATCTTAGTTCCCTGACCGGGGATCGAAACTGCATCCCCTGCATTGGAAGCTCAGAGTCTTAACTACTGGACTGCCAGGGAAGTCCCAAGATAGCTAACTTTTAAGGTAATTCTGATAATTCTAATTAGGGAGGGGGATGTTATACATCCATCTAGGGCTCTTGCTAAAATCAAAGATGACTTTTCATCTTTAGGCCAGTGATCTTTAAACATTTTTGCTTGTACTATGCCCTCCCTAGGAATTTTGAAAACAAGTAAACAAACAAAAAACAAACAAAAACTGCCATGTACTCCACATATATTTTTAAGGTGACATCTAAAATTTTTCATCATAAACTTAAATAGTTGCAAAGGCTGCAATTTCTGGTGTACTATAAATATTACCATTAAAAACAAAACTATTGTTTATCTTAGATTTAGAATAAAGTTTGTAAAATGTGTGCTGGGAAATTTCAATCTGCAAGGTGGACCACTCTGTATTTTTACAATTCTTATTAGTGATAAACAGCCTGGTGAGGAGTTGCTTTCACCAGTGTCTCATTCAGTGCCCTGGGTGCTTATTTATAAGCTTCATTTCAAGGAAGAGAAGGTGAAAAGTTACATGTTTATTTCTGACCGTTCAACATTGCATCTTTGAATAAAAGCAGGGATTGGCAGACTTTTTCTTAAAGGGCCAGATAGTAAATAGTCATACGGTCTCTGTCACAAGTATTCAACTCCCCCTTGTAGTGGAAGAGCAACCATACACAGTACAGGAGTGGACAGGGCTGTGTTCCAATAAAATTACTTACCCTATTAGTTGTCACTCCCTATTCCCCGTCCCCCACCCCATTCCTAGGAAACTACATATTTACTTTCTATCTCTGTAGATTTGCCTAGGCTGGACTTTTGGAAGCTTATTTAAGAGCTCGTTATGGTGGGTTTTTTGTTTTTTTACAGTTTTATTTATTTATTTATTTGGCTGTGCCGGGTCTTAGTTGTGGCATGCGGGATCTTTTCTTAGTTGCGGCATGCGGGCTCTTAGTTGCGGCTTGTGGGATCTAGTTCCCTGACCAGGGATCCAACCTGGGCCCCCTGCATTGGGAGCGCGGAGTCTTAACCACTGGACCACCAGGGAAGTCCCCGTTATGGTGATTCTGTATGAACCTAATTCTTTGTATTAAATTCCTTTCTGCTTAAAATGCCTTGAGCGGTTTCTGTTTCAAAGAGGAGCTTGTTTATTAATGTGTGTCAAATTGCTATGATATTTAGATTCAATTGTATACAATATTTACAGCATACCAAGAACTATATCTTTTGAAAGTATTTCTATTTATGATGAAAAAAATTTAGATGTTTCACTTAAAACACTATTCAAGATAAATAGCCTTCAAAACTCTTATAGGTGAGATGCAAGCGAAGGAGTCTGGCGTCCTGCTTTAGGCTGGGCATCATTATCTCTAGAATGTCCTTTGAAACTAAGGGCCATGTTTTTTGGCTTCAGTCTTTAAAAAAGTTTACTAACTTCTACAAATCATTTTTGTTTGATTCCTTCCATGACAAAGCAAAATGTATTTATTATTTAAAACTTTCAAAACAATACAGATGTGATGGTCCTACCTAGAACCACACTTTTAGAGGTAACTATACTTGCCAGATTTTTATCCTGAGATCTTTCTCTGACACAGGAGCTATAGGAGAAACTTACTGGGTTCGTTAGATGACCTCTTGAGCTGCCTCCTAGCATCTGAGATTGAAATACAAATTTGGTGCCTTTCTCTGGGCTCTGAATTCCTAGCATAGTGCCCTACCTCTGGTACTTAATGAATCTTTGTTGATGTTGACCTCTATTTTAAATGATTCAAAACCTCTAAAACGGGCTTCCCTGGTGGTGCAGTGGTAGAGAGTCTGCCTGCTGATGCAGGGGACACGGGTTCGTGTCCCGGTCCGGGAAGATCCCGCATGCCACGGAGCGGCTGGGCCCGTGAGCCATGGCCGCTGAGCCTGCGCGTCCGGAGCCTGTGTTCCGCAACGGGAGAGGCCACAGCACTGAGAGGCCCGCGTACCGCAAAAAACGAAAACAAAAACAAAAAACCTCTAAAAGGAGCTAAAAAGTAGATCATCTAAGATGTGAGTCTGAAGTGCACATCTTTCTGTGTAGTAAAGATCCTGTGCAAAGATAATGCTTTGTTTTTCTTTCTTTTTTTTCTTTTTTTTCGTAATTAAAGATGACATTCATTTTTTTAAAAAGTGGATAACTATCACACAGAAATAACCATGTCTTTTGTTATTTAAGTCAAGTATTACCTTCTTGATCTTCCCAAAATGAAGTGATGCCTCATGCTATATCATTTCAGTAGAGATAATACTGATAATACTTGACATTTATAATTGCTTTATATTTAACAAGTACTTTGAGATGTATCTTATTTGAGCCTAGTGGCACAGACTTAGTAAGGATTATACCCATCTTAGAGATGGGGGCTAAGAGAGGTTCATTGACTTTCTCAAGGTCATGTAGTTAATTGTAGAGCTTGAACTAAAACATTTTGACTTTAGTGTTCTTTTCCCCACCTACACATTAAATATTGCCCAGAAATTGCCTTTGTTAAATGATAATTTGGGTAAGATGACTTTGGGGGGCAATTATAGGATGGCTAGCATATGCTTCTGCAAACTTTGCTTATTCTTGCACAACTTCCCCATCTTGGAAGCTGAGCGGCAGTTTAGCACCATTAATATAACTCAGTACATTAAGTGTGGCCTGATGAGGGTGCTCTTATTCAATGCATGGTTTGAAACCTGATGTTAAATTTCACTTATAAGTTCACATATGGCTTAAATAAATGAGTGTGAGTGTGAGTATGTTTCTCTTGGACCAAATAGTTCAGTTTCACTTTTTTTTTTTTTAATCTATACAAAGAACTGGAATCTTGTCTTTTCCCCTTACTTTGAATATAACACAGTGTAGATTTAAAACAATAAGGAACATTCCAAAGATTGGATTGATTTAACTCTGACTCCTGAGGGAGAGTGTGGAGTGGGGAAAAGAGGCTGGATCGGTTCAGCACTGAGAAGATGGTCAGCAACTGGTGAAACATTTTTAAGGAGCCCTTTGACCCTCTTCCCTCAACTCAGACCTAGCAGTGCCCACATCACATAACTAGGGTTCCCTATGTATGTGCAGGCCCTCAGTGTTTGGATTAGCTTGCCTAAATTTTTGGCTAACACCAAAAGTTAAAAAATTTACATTTGTGTTTTTTGATTTACTGATGGAAAAATTAACCTGAGCTCAGCTTTTGTTTCTGAGCTGCCCATTTATGGACAGACTTGGGTAATACCTTCCTGACTGGGCTGATTCCCTTCCCCACCTGTCACCATCACAAACACATGCACACACTCAGGTCTCTCTTGAGCAGGTGCTGTCCCATCCACCTAGGCCTGGGAGTCCCTAGACAGTATAGGAACGTCACGTGACCTTCAGCCCAATAATCACTCTCCCTGGCTAGTCTGTGGATAGTTCCTTAATTTACTGAAATCCATTATACCACGGTACATTGAATTTCTTAAATAGTGTCAGACAGCAGTGACTTTGCCACTTCCTAGCCTGGAAACTCTGGGCAAGTGACTGAACTTCTTCAGAGTGGGGCCAATAATAGTACCTACCTTCAAGTGTAGTTGTGGGGATTTAAAGATTCTGTAGGAAAACCGACTAGCAAATACTCAGTATTATTAACCGTCCTTGGTTGTAGGTCCCAACCTTAGGGAGTAGGGTTTTTTTTTGGGGGAGGTGGGTACAGGACTAATAATGATTTTAGGAACAATAAGTTGCAATAGGGACCAAAGAATAATTTCTATAAACCCACAAGCAGAAACTTAATAATAGGACCTTAAGGGGGAAAGAGATTCAGGTTCCACAAAGGAAATTAACGGTCATTTTGGGAGATAGCATCCTGAGTCTGAGTGGCAGTAAAGGGGGCTCAGGTTAGAATTGGAGGTCCCAGTGACTCCCTCCCTAGGCAGTCTACCAGGAAGGATGACTCAGTGTTAAGCATCTCCAGGTCGAGGGCTGGAGCAGCTCAGTGCATGCATTATACCCAGGAAGACAGAGGTAGGAAAAGTGTACAGATTGGCACCTGAAATGATGAAATCCAACAACGTTTCACTGCACATCTACCCTTTTTTCCCTCAGTGTTTTACTCTTTCAAAATTTATTTCTATACAGTTGAAATAATATATGTGTCTAGGAGTTTTTAGTCAAGAAAGTGTTTGTTTGAAGATCTCAAGTATTTTTGGTTTGGCGTACTTTTTATATAGCAATAGATTATTGAATTCTTAGAGCATTTGAAGTGGTATGTTTGATATGATATGATTTTTTTTAATGCTGAGGAAGAGGACTCTCCCTATATGGATAAAACCTTCTGGTGATGTTCTCTTTCTTATCATCATTTAAATTCGTGTTTTAAACTTATCCTCATCTTCCTTCTCTGTCTTCAGCTTCCTAAATGCTGCAGAGAATGGATAAAATAGAATGATGTGACCAAGACTTCCCTGAGAGAGGAGCCTCTATTAGAGAGATGGGAGGCCTAGTGGACTCAAGAAAAGATACCAAATAGTAGTGTGTATTTCTGTGTGTGTTTGGGAGATGCGCTGAGGATAGTTAGGTAAAGGGAAGAATGTGATCAACTTGGAAGAATTAAACCTAAACCATCTATCTATTTAATTAATTAGTTTATTTTTTGGCTGGACCACATGGCTTGCGGGATCTTAGTTCCCAGACCAGGGACTGAACCTGTGCCCCCTGCGGTGGAAGCACAGAGTCCTAACCACTGGACCACCAGGGAATTCCCTATCTATTTTATTTTATTTTTTTAAATAAAATTTATTTATTTATTTATGGCTGCATTGGGTCTTCGTTGCTGCACACGGGCTTTCTCTAATTGCGGAGAGTGGGGGCTCCTCTTCATCGTGGTGCACGGGCTTCTCACTGCGGTGTCTTCTCTTGTGGAGCACGGGCTCTAGGCGCGCAGGTTTCAGTAGTTGTGGCATGCAGGCTCAGTAGTTGTGGGGCACAGGCTTAGTTGCTCCACGGCATGTGGGATCTTCCTGGACCAGGGCTTGAACCAGCATCCCCTGCATTGGCAGGCGAATTCTTAACCACTGCGCCACCAGGGAAGCCCTCCCTACCTATTTTAAATGACATTCTTGATTCCAAAATCTTAATGAAGTAGAGTGTAAAATCACTGATTGGAGATGTAGCAGTCAGGCTAGGCTAACTAGCTGAAAATCTCAGTGGAACAGAAAAAACTGAAAATCTCAGTGGCTTAACACAACAAAGGTTTATTTCTCTTTTTTGTCATAGTCTGATGTAGATTGGGTGGCTCCCCTGCTTGACTCTCCTCCAAGTGGTGACTCAGGGATTCAAGTTGCTTTTATCTTGCAATTCTTCTGTCTTATAGTACTTTGTTTCCAGCTGCATGGACAAGAGAGAGAGAGGGTATGGATGAGGTACACGCTTCTTGGATTAGAAGTGACACATCAGGGGGCCTCCCTGGTGGCACAGTGGTTAAGAATCTGCCTGCCAATGCAGGGGACACGGGTTCGAGCCCTGGTCCAGGAAGATCCCACGTGCCATGGAGCAACTAAGCCTGTGCACCACAACTACTGAGCCTGCGTACTACAACTGCTGAAGCCTGTGTGCCTAGAGCCCGTGCTCTGCAACAAGACAAGCCACCGCAATGAGAAGCCCATGCACTGTAATGAAGAGTAGCCCCCACTTGCCGCAACTAGAGAAATCCCGCGCACAGCAATGAAGACCCAATGCAGCCAAAAAGAAATAAAATAAATAAATTTATATAAAAATAAGTGACACATCACTTTAACTCACATTCTGTTGTTAAGAATTAGTGACATGATACCAGTAGGCTTCATGGGAGCTGGGAAATGGTGAGGAGCACATGGAGTTTTGGGGGGCATTAGCAATCTTGCCATAGACATATTGCCTCCATTATGTTATTCTGTGTCCTTTATCTTCTCATGATAAATTTCTCATACAATTAGTATCAGGAAAAAATTTCCTTTTCTAAAGAGTGTGCTTTACCTCCTAGAGTAATGAAAAAGAAACCAAAAATAAACAAATGGGACCTAATTAAACGTAAAAGCTTCTGCGAAGGAAAGAAGCAAAGGAAACCATAAACAAAATGAAAAGACAACCCACAGAATGGGAGACAATATTTTCAAATGAAGTGACCGACAAGGGATTAATCTCCAAAATATACAAACAGTTAATGCAGCTCTATGTCAAAAAAAACAAACAAACCAAACAAAACCAAAACAACCCAATCAGAAAATGGGCAGAAGATCTAAACAGACATTGCTCCAAATAAAACATACAGATGGCCAAAAAGCACATGAAAAGATGCTCAACATCACTAATTATCAGAGAAATGCAAATTAAAACTACAATGAGGTATCACCTCACACCAGTCAGAATGGACATCATCAAAAAGTCTGCAAACAATAAATGCTGGAGAAAGTGTAGAGAAAAGGGAACCTTCCTACACTGTTGGTGGGAATGTAAATTGGTACAGCCACTCTGGAGAACAGTATGGAGGTTCCTTAAAAGACTAAAATAGAAATACCGTATGATCCAGCAATTCCACTCCTGGGCATAAATCCGGAGAAAACCATAATCTGAAAGGATACATGCACCCCAGTGTTCATTGCAGCACTGTTAACAATAGCCAAGATATTGAAGCAACCTAAATGTCCATCAACAGAGGAATGGATAAAGAAGATGTGGCACATATATACAATAGAATATTATTCAGCCATAAAAAAGAACAAAATAATGCCATTTGCAGCAACATGGGTGGACCTGGAGATGATCATACTAAGTGAAGTAAGTCAGACAGAGAAAGACAAATATCATATGATACCACTTATATGTGGAATCTAAAAAAATGGTACAAATGAACTTATTTACAAAACAGAAATAGAGTCACAGATGTAGAAAACAAACTTGTGGTTACCAGGGGAAACAGAGCAGAGGGATAAATTGGGAGATTGGGATTGACATATACACACTACTATATATAAAATAGTTAACAAATAAAGACCTATTGTATAGCACAGGGAACTCTTCTCAATACTCTGTAATGACCTATATGGCAAAAGAATCTAAAAAAGAGTGCATATATGTATATGTATAACTGATTCACTTTGCTGTACAGCAGAAACTAACACAGCATTGTAAATCAACTGTACTCCAATAAAAAATTTTTTAAAATAGTGTGCTTTTTCTTTTTTTTTGTAGTTAGGAACTTTAAATTTAATGCTAATGTCTACCTGATCTCAGATTTTTGGTAGCATCCTCTATCCTATTCCTCTACTGGGTTTCTGAAATCATTTTAGGATGGTTTAAGCAATAAGGGCTTTATTATCTGACATGACAAGCCTGACATTTCAAGGACTGGTTAATTCAATGTTACAGCAATATCATAGAGGACCATGTATGCTTTATTTTTCTCAGTGTTTGGCAGTGTCTCCCCTCCTTGTCATGAATAGCTTAGTAGTTCTAGATGTCACATGTCATGGTAGACCTTGGTCAGGCATGTGCCTTGTGTTGCAGGAGACAAATGATGCTCACAGACTGGCCATCATGACTTGATTGCAATATAGTGCCACTAGGCATGCATCATGCCTAGTCATTATATAATATTGTATTATATAACCGGTGGAAAATGTTGCAAAATGATGCTGGGGGCAGGGCAAGACATTGTATCCAGAGTTGGATATTAGATCCAGGCAAATGGCTTGTTGGGAAAAGTTTTTGCAATCATATAAAGAAATCGTGTTGGTGTATTAGGTGACCTGTTTGGTGGGGGGTAGTAGTGATAGAAGTGGTGAGAAGCAGCTGGATCCTGGATATAGTTAGAAGGATTTGCTTATGAATTGGATGTGAGGAGTGAGAGAGACAGAGATGTTGAGAATGGCTCTAAGTTTTTGGTCTCAACAATGGGAGGAATGGAGTTGCTATTTATTGAGATGCGGAATATGGAGGAGCTTGGTAGTGTTTCATAAAATAAAATGTGTCAGGTTGTTAACACAGACTGGAGGTAAGACGTGGCAAGGAGTCTGGACTGGGGCTGAGTTAGAGAGCTGAGATGGAGAGCTGGAATCAGAGCATTGCCCCAGGACCCAGACAGGTAGAAAAGGTACCTGGCATGGGCAAGGACTCTGGTATGCTGGAGGCCCCTCCCCTTGTCCCAAGCCATGGTCCCCTCCAGGCATGATTGGCTACAAGTGTTCCTTTTACAAAGAGCTCTGATACCCATTTTCCCACTCAACCCTCAGGAGAGCCCTGCAATGTGGCGATTGCTCTTATGCCCATGAGCAAAGACTTGAAAGCAATCTCAGAAAAGTTGTTATTCATGCATTCATTTAAAAAACATTTATTATGTGCTGGCTGTATGTCAGGAAATAAACCCCAGTTCTTCTGGTTCAAGGCCAGTGTTCTTTCCATATATCTACTTCAATATGCTGATTCCTGTTTCACTCTCCACCTAAATTTGCCTCTGAATTATTCCCCATTCTGTTGTGACTTTGAAATGTCTACAAATTCATTAGTACTCCTCTTTTTAAGAAGGGGAGCTTCAGCTCCCTCCCCATGAATTTGGACTGGTTTACTTCTAATGAATTAGAATAAAGCAGAGTGATAGTGTGTGATTTCAGAGGCCATGCCATAAAAGGGACTGTAATCCCACATGCTGCAGCTAAGGATCCCACACTCAGACTTCCCTGGTGGCGCAGTGGTTAAGAATCCCCCTGCCAATGCAGGGGACATGGCTTCCATCCCTAGTTCGGGAAGATCCCACATGCCGCGGAGCAACTAAGCCCATGAGCCACAACTAACTGAGCCTGTGTGCTGCAACTATGGAAGCTCGCTCACCTAGAGCCCGTGTTCCACACCAAGAGAAGCCACTGAAATGAGAAGCCCACGCACTGCAGCGAAGAGTAGCCCCTGCTCGCCCCAACTAGAGGAAGCCAGTGCGCAGGAAAAAAGACCCAACACAGCCAAGGTAAAAAATTAAAAAAAATTTTCAAATTGAGATATAATTGACATATTAATATAACATTGTATAAGCTTAAGGTACACAATGTGTTGGTTTGACACATTAAAAAAAATAAAATAAAATAAAGACCCCGCACGTGGCCACAAAGATCCTGTGTGCCACAACTAAAACCCGGCGCAGCCAAATAAATAAATATTTAAAAAAAAAGAAACTGATTTTTTAAAAAAAGGGGGACTGCAACTTCCTGCTTGTTCTTTTGTTCTCTCTCTTAAATCACCTGCTTTGGGGAAGCCAGCTGCCATACTGTGAGCAGAATGATGAAGAGGTCCATAGAGGGAAGAATTGAGGCCTCTGGCCAAGAGACGTGTCAGTGACCTTGCGATCAGATCCTTTAGCCCAAGCCCACATCTTGACTGCAACCTCATGAGAGACCCTGAGCTAGAACCACCTCAATAAGCTATGCTTGCATTTCTAACCCTCAGAAACTGAGACAATAAATACTTGCTCTTTTTGAAAAAAAGTTAGGTTTTAAAAAAGTACTGAAAAATGAAGAAAAAAAAGACAATCCACAATCTCATGAAAAAGGATAATATCTATTCCAACAGTGTAGAAAGTTTTCTTAAAATTCTTTCTCCCTTCCCTGATCTCTACCTTCCCCCCCAGTTTTATTTAGATATAATTGACATATCCAAGGTATGCAACAAAACGATTTGATATATGTATCTATTGTGAAATGATTGCCACAATAAGTTTGGTTAGCATCAGTCACCCTGATCTTTAGTTCTTCATCCTAAGGTGACCAAGTTACTCTTCCACAAAATTTTCATGCATATGCAATTTTCATCTTAAAATCATTTTAAGATGTTCATTAAAAAATCGTATTACACTCTTGAAAAACTTAGTATACCTTGAAGATGCCTTCCTATCAGTACATACACATCTATCTTATTCTTTTCTTTTTTTTATAAATTTATTTATTTATGGCCGCCTTGGGTCTTTGTTGCTGTGTGCGGGCTTTCCCTAGTTGCGGCGAGCGGGGGCTACTCTTCATTGCAGTGCGCAGGCTTCTCATTTCAGTGGCTTCTCTTGTTGCACAGCATGGGCTCTAGGCGCCGGGCTTCAGTAGTTGTAGCTCTGGGGCTTAGTTGCCCCACAGCATGTGGGATCTTCCCGGACCAGGGATCGAACCCGTGTCCCCTGCAGTGGCAGGTGGATTCTTAACCACTGTGCCACCAGGGAAGCCCTCTATCTTATTCTATTTAATGGATTTTTCATTATTTGAATGTATCCTATTTCTTTAAATCAGTCTCCATATACGGATATTCAGAATATTTCCACTTTTTATTCCATTACAAGAATGTTGTGGTGAACATTTTCATACTTTTGTGGGTACCCTCAGGTAAATTCCTAGTGGTGGAATTCTGACATCAAAGGGTATTGCATTTAAAGTTGATACTATTCACCTGCTTCACAATATTTGTCTGCAGTTTACACTGACAAAGTATGAGAATGCTAATTCCCCACAAACCTGTGAATATCGTTGATAGTAAGCATCTTTTATTAATTTTTTGCCATTTAGTTTTCTTCTTTCGAGAATTACAAGTGCCTAGTAGAGTGCTTGTCTTATAATACGTAACATAATACTAGAAACATACAGCATTTTCTGAGTTTTCTTGTACTTTACATATATATTTTAATACTTACAAAGACCCTATGAAGTAGATACTATTATCACCTGCCCGTGGTTGGTGGGAAAACTGAATCATGAAAGATTAAATAAACTGCTCAAGGTCACACAACTAGAAAAGGTGGAGCCAGGATGCAAATGCTACTGAAACTAAAAATAAAAGTGAATAGTTATTGAATGAATGAATGAATGACATGTTTGCTTTCTTTGCTCATTTTTCTACTGTGTTTTCTATTTTATTGGTAGGAGCTTTTTTTATGTATTATGAATATTAACTTCTTTCCTATTCTATGTGTTAGAAGTATCCCCCTAGTCTATTACTTGTCTTTAACTTATTAATTTGCCACATTTCTTGTTCATATTAGAAAACCCCAAAGCAGTATTTAAAAAATATGACCCAAGATATTGTTGCTAAAATTTGTACTGGCCATTTGAAAAAAGCAGTGATAATAATTTAGGTGTACAGAGGAACTATGATGTGGGTAATACAGGGTCTCACGAAGTTCATCTAAATATGAAAAGTAACCTCAAGGGAATTAGTTTCTTTGTTCACACTGAGGTCCTTTAAAATTACAATTCCCCTTTAGGCATATTTATAATTGAAAAAGAAGGAGTTGGGGGTTTTCATATGTATTAGATTGGCATTTGGGGAAATGAATTTTTACTTCATCTTCAACAACTGAATCCCAATCAGTTAAGTGGCTCTGGGCTAAGGGAACTATAACAACTTCCTTTGCTCATTTTGTTTCCACTTTTTAAAATGCCCTTTTTGGCCCTATGAAACCCTCCCATCCTGCCAACCGAGTCACATGTCACTTCCCTTGAGGCCTCTAACCCTCCTCTGATCCCCTGAAGCATTTTACACAGAGGCTTTGGCAGACATCTTTCTTGCTGTCAGAGCCCCAAATTTGTTCAGGTGTTTACTTTCCCTCCTGCGACCTCAGGGGTATAGTCACGCTCCAGCTTCAGACGTTGAATCAGAATTTGTCAAAGCCTAAGCCAGTGTTCTCCAACTTTAGCGTGATCACCTTCACCTGGGGGGCTTATTAGAACACTGATCGCTGAGCTACACCCCCAGCATCTGATTCAGTAGGTCTGGGGTGGGGCATTCCTAACAAGTTTTGAGGTGATACTTATGCTGACGGTCCAAGGACCATGCTTTGAGAATCACTGATCTAAGCCAGTCATGATGATCCAGCATCCTTTGCCCATGATTGGTTTAGTCATACTATTCTTGATCTTCTCTGTTGTGTCATGCAGATTATCACACCTGGAAAGTGACACAAAAATAATTTCTCAGCTGAGAGCTCTCAACACGTACTGTGTAATATATGGTTACCATTTTATATGATTTCTGTTTTTGTTTCTGAAGATTGTGCACATAACACAGAGCCAAGTATTTAAATACATAGGATGCATAGAGATGTGTTTGTGGCTCTGTAATTCAGGTTAACTGGGTTTGTGAGGAAACCTGGTACATGGACTTGGATGTCAGAGTAGCTGTGTTTGAACTATACTTTTTCTGCACTGCACTAACTTACATGAACTTGGGCAAATGACTTAATTTTTTTAAAATTAATTAATTAATTTATTTTTGGCTGTGTTGGGTCTTTGTTTCTGTTTCTGTGCGAGGGCTTTCTCTAGTTGTGGCGAGCGTGGACCACTCTTCATCGCGGTGCGTGGGCCTCTCACTGTCGCGGCCTCTCTTGTTGCGGAGCACAGGCTCCAGACGCGCAGGCTCAGTAGTTGTGGCTCACGGGCTTAGTTGCTCCGCGGCATGTGGGATCTTCCCAGAGCAGGACTCGAACCCGTGTCCCCTGCATTGGCAGGCAGATTCTCAACCACTGCGCCACCAGGGAAGCCCCTATGACTTAATTTTTTGAACTTTGATTTTCTCATCTGTAACCAAATTAGAAAGTTGAAAATTCAAAATAAACCATGATGAAGTCCCCGTTTTTCCCAATGTCCCTCTGCATTTGGTACATACAGTCGATAATGTCTGATAATATTCATGTGACTGCTTCATGCATTATTACTAGCTATTCATCTAAAATCTAATTTATCTGTAGGACAAGAGTTTACTCTGTCTATTTTTGTGAAAACTAACTCTACAAGCCATTAGAACTTTTCAAATACAGATTTTCACTGCACTTGTAACTACTTCAACGTTGGCTTCCAAATCTTTTCTAGTGGTATTATGGAAAACTTTTAGAGTCTTGTATGGGTCATGTAATTACAAATTATACCTTTTGCTCATTTTGATGCTTTTAATACTCTTCAAAAAACCTTGAAAGGCCAGGGAAAATGCTTCACAGGGGAAAACCAATATAGGAATTTTATTTTCTCTTTATCGGATCAATGCAATTTATTTTTATCTTTTAAAAACTAAGTTGCTCAAATTGCTGACCCCCCAAAAACTCAGTCCTGAAATGAAACAACAATTCCAAAACTGGCCTTTGCTCTAGTTTTTCTAAGGATAATCAGATTGTAAATATAGTTTCTAATCAGTTTGCACATCATTAGGAGCCACACATATTAAACCAGTTTGGACTTTCTGTGATTATCACTCAAACTTATTTACTAATTATTTTTCTAAATAGCAAGATAAATCTGCACTCAGTCTTCCTCGCCTCTGATAGTCCCATAAGAAATCATTTTACTATTAGCCTGGAAATGTTCCAAAAACAGAACAGTGTGGTGGCAGTCTGCAGCATGGCCTCAAGGGAGACATCAGATGTTGGTTCAAATGTGACTTTTATGCTGTTGATCCCACATCTGAAAGTAAAGATGCAACATGTCTCTGTAAAGGTGGTGCTGAACGGGAGTGTTCTATCTCTGTCAGCTCATCAGCCTCTGGGGAAGTGCAATCTAAAAGCCATCAGTGGACTCCTGGGCATTGTCTTTAATCTGGGTCTTTTTTTGGGGTCTTGAAGTATGGAGGCAGTAACCAATTTAAAGCAAGCAAATGCTAATCATGCAGCAGCCAGCTGTATGAACACTTCTCATCTAGGGATTTAAAAACACTTTGCAAAACATGAGTCATTAATCTTCACAGTGGCCCTCTGGAGTAAGAAACATCCATCACCACCCATCTTTGCCACTAGGAAATCTGGGATTTCAAAAGCACAGGGAAGGGCTACGCCCAGCGTCCCAGGTAGGTACTGCAATACAAACTGTGATCTGATCATCAAGCTCTGGAATTAATCTCATGAGCAAGAAACAGTGGGCCCGTGGGGAGATGTGGCTGACATGGGGGGGCCATGTTTGGGTCTCTGGAAGTGCTGGTTCTATCTGGACCCCACCCAAATGCTATGTTTTATTTGAGGAAATGTTAATGGGAAAAGACCGAGCTGTTATGTCTCATCTTTTCCTTTCACTGATTATTTCTCTCCCTAGAGATTCTTTTTTCTTATAATCACTCTCTTAATTTGATTTCTCATGTCTGAAGTCATAGATTCACAGCCTCTCAGAACACAAAGAAACCTCAGAAATTGACCGCTTTTAATCTTTCCATAAAATTTTGATGATCCTAGGCAGGGGTATAAAGTTATTGACAGTGAAAACCCAGGCATTAGGGAAGAACGCTGTTTCTGTTGCTTTATCTTTTCTCCTGAAATTTTCTGGCTCATGGAAGTTGCTTCATAAATTTTTCCTGAATGAATGTATGGATGAGTAAAATCATGTTGGGGATAAGTCTTGGAAGAAAAGGAATTGTGGCAGTGATAATTGTTCAGATATTACTTAGGTAAGGCTCAGAGATTTACTAGATCATCTTTTCTTGTTGTTACAGTGGTGCCTGGGAACTTTAATCTATTTAAGGCCCTAACTTTATAGACCAAAATACTAAGGACACAGAGAGTTTAAGTGACATGCCTAAAGTCTCATAATCCTTAAAAAATATAGTTATAGAGTAAAATATGAGAAATCACTGCATTCTTTCCTGCTTTGTAGAACCTAAAAGTAATTGGTATAATGTCTCCTGAAGTGACTTAAAGCCCTAGTCTGTCACTTAGTGTCTGTGACTGGCCAAGATCACTTAATTCTAATGAGTAGTTGTTTCGTCATCTGTAAAATGCTAATAATGATATTAATCTTACAGCACAGTAAGGATTAATAAGATGATGAATAGGAGAGTGTTTAGTAGATGGTCGAGTATTATATATGAATAAATAGGTATTTTATAATTCTATTTGAATATAAGGTTCCTATTGGAGTTTTTTTCCTGAATTACTGAATTACGTATAGTAACTTATTCATAGTGACTCCTTAGACTTCCAGACAAGTTTCGTTGTTATTAAGCAGAAGAGTCTATCACCTAGAGAGGAAATGTAAATATGTCTGGGTAATGTCAACCATTCCAAATAAAAAACGAATAGGTATTGCATCACTGACAGTGTTGAAATGAAAATATTAGAAAGTATGTTGCAAGAGGTTGGTTGGAGGCTTCTTGCATGTGAGGAGACAGGGGAGTGAGCATGGCAAGGGAGATAGAATGTGTGAGAGTGTCGTGAGCCATATGTTGTGACACGTGGGCCTTGAAGGCAAAACTTAGGGCCTCAAAGTTTTTTAAAAAAAGGCTTCATCTTTATGCAGATATGTAAACATGTATGCACCCCTCTACCCACCACCAGCCCCATCCATACATCCTGTATCTATAGCTGTCACTTGGTTGTCTACTCAATACATATTTTCTACCACCTCTTCCCATCTAGAAAAGCCCACCTCTCCTGAATGAAGCTAAGAATGCCAGATTCTCCTTTTCTTAATGTGTTTACAGCTAATGGTATAGGTATGACCCAGCTCTGGTCAATGAGATGTAAGAGAAGTCTGATGGGATGCAGTTGGGAAAGATTTCTCCCTGTTAGAGAGATTTGTGTGAGGTCATTTTTTTCCTCTTCTGGTGTTGTGCACTATGGTGTGAGGACATATTTGGAGTTGTTTTAGCCATCTTAATACTGTGAGACAACCAACCAGAGGATGAAAATCCAATGTGTTGAGAATATCAGAGCAAAAGGATGGAAAGAGCCTGTGAGCTGGATGGTCACTGAACTGCTGGACCAATTCTTGAACTGTATGTCTTCAGACTTATTACTTGAGAGGATTATGTGTGTCTTTAGAGTTCAAATCACTCTAAGTTGGGCATTCTGTTAACTGCAGTCATAAGTATACAGAAGTATTCTTAATTCACCTTTTCTCTTCTTTGTCCCAGGAAGAATTTAAGGCACCCACGATATACTGTGATTAAAGAAATTTGAAATAGGTAAAAAATGATGCAACATAAAACATAAAAAAAGGTAGGAAAGAAAGACGGGATGAGGACAGATGTTAACACACAAAAGGTGTGCCATGAAATCCTATATACTTTCTAGAAGAATGCTAATATTCTGTGGTCAAAGAGACACTGTCAGAGCACAATATTCAGTAGTTTCTCTTAAAAGTTTGTTGCACGACTAAGTAAGAGTACAGGCCCCCCTGGGAAGGGGCTCCCTCCTTCTCTCTCCCCTCTACTGAGTATGAAGATTTTAGCTTGGAGAGTAAGGGAAGTCAATGACCAGGCGTTAAGACTGAGGCACAAAGGTGGTTTCCTGATGCTGTTGGCCACTCTGCCAGAAGGAGGAGAGGAACTCTTCCACAGAACTGTGGAAGCTGGGAAGATTAGATAACAAGTCCTTGGATCCTGATTCTGTGACTCTGTTAAAAAAATTACAAAACTTGGAAAGTGTTATCATTACGTAATTTGTAATGGCAACAACTGGAAAGACATTCCAACTTAAAAGGGTGATGGGGGTGCTTCCCTGGTGGTGCAGTGGTTAAGAATCCGCCTGCCAACGAAGAGGACACGGGTTCAAGCCCTGGTCCTGGAAGATCCCACATGCCACGGAGCTACTAAGCCCATGCGCCACAACTACTGAGCCTGTGCTCTAGAGCCCGTGAGCCACAACTACTGAGCTCATGCACCACAACTACTGGAGCCTGCATGCCTAGAGCCTGTGCTCCACAACAGGAGAAGCCACTGCAATGAGAAGCCCGCGCACCACAACGAAGAGTAGCCCCCGCTCACTGCAACTAGAGAAAGCCCGCGCACAGCAACGAAGACCCAGTGCAGCCAAAAATACATAAATAAAATAAAGTAAAAGGGTGGGGGAATGGTACAGTAAATTGTGGTTTATCCATTTAATGGAATTTATACAGCTAGTTTTTATTTATACACTTCTACCTATATTTATTTATTTATTTTTTGGGGGGCAGTTCTGGTGATTTGTTTATTCCTCATAAGCACTTGTTTCTACAGTACAATTCAGAGAATAAATAGAGGCACACGGCTCTAATTTCCAGCACAATCTGCTGTTGAGACATTCAGTGTGAGGATAAGGGGCTGGGTGTGGGGGGGCATGTTTGGGTCACAGGGTAACTGGAGGCCTCTGTGATGAACTGTGCAGGGATCCAATCGATCAAGATCTGTTTCCGTAGGCCTGATGGCCAAGGCTCATGGTGGAAGAGTTACAGTGAACCAAATGCTCTTTTAGTTCATTGCCATCCCAAGATGGTCCAATTCTACCTGAACCCCAAGGGGTTGAGGTGGGTCTGACCTACTGGTCCACTGGGAAGAGGCTGTGTCAGCCCAAGCCATCCTTAAGGATTCAGTTCACTCCATGACAGGGCCTGATGGGACCCACAGATATCTGCCCTTGCCCTGGAGTAAGTTATAAATACAAGTTAAAAGATGACTGTTTACATCGGTTTCTTTCTGACTAAAGCGATCCTTTCCCATGTGTAAGGAAGGAGAGAGGAGTACAAATTATCTGCTTGTAAAGTCAAGGAAGAGGGAAATAGCACTCACTGAACCCTTCACAGGGGCAATAAGCAGACACGAGGACCAGTCTGGTCAGACAAAGGGGAAGGCCTGGGGCCATGATGCCAGCCAGAAGCGAATGCAGGGGTAACATACAGCACAGCTCTGGCCTTGACTTTCTCAGGACCGCTGTACTGTCTGAGCCACTCCTATCGTTTTCCTTATTTCTCCAGGGCAGCGCAGAGCACTGGCCCTCATCTGGGGCTGGGATCATCTGCCCCGATTAGAGGCAGAAGGAAGAGACTCTGCATCACTTGGCAGAACGTGAAGTAGAAGGCAGCAGCCGGTCTGCACCGGTGACCCACGGTGTTAGGGACAGAGAGTACCAACGAGCGAGAGAAGGGCAGGGCACTCCGGGTAACCACTGCTGCAGGGCCAGCGGCCCGAGCCCCAGACCTTCTGTGACGGAAGCCCTGCCTGGCAGGTGACGGGGCCCCTCCCGGGGCTTCTGCTCCGTGGTCATTCTCATCTCCTCTCACAGCGGGTTCTTCCGTTCATGACGAGCGGGTGGCGGGGCATTGCTTTCAGTTGGGCGCCGCGCTGTGGCGGGCGGTGAGGCTCCGGGCTGACTTGGAGGTGCTCTGGGCCCGCCGAACCACCGCCGAGCACTTCTCGCGCCGCCCAAGCTTGATGTTCTCGAACAGACCTTCGCTGCGGGGTATTCCCTGAGAACCATCAGGGAAGTAATTACTATTACTGTTGATTATTAATTTTTGTATATCCTTCTAGTGTTTTATCTAGGGTTATATGTTTATGTATACATATTTTCTTTGCTAACAGTTGGTCAATTGCTTTAAAATAGCTTTAATATATTATGAACATATTGCATGTCATTAAGTACTCTTCTACCATGTTCTTTTGTTTTTATTTATTTATTTTTTAAAATTAAAGTATAGTTGATTTACAGTGTTGTGTTAGTTTCAAGTGTACAGCAGTGATTCAGTTATTTTTTTCAGGTTATATTCTATTATAGGTTATTACAAGATATTGAATATAATTCCCTGTGCTATACAGTAAATCCTTGTTGCTTACCTATTTTATGTATAGTAGTTTGTATCTGTTAATCCCGTACTCCTAATTTCTCCCTCCCTCTCTCTCTCTCACTACCACGTACTTTTAAATAGCTATGTACTACTCCACTGTATGGTTGTATCATAATTTATTGACTCAAACCTAAATTTAGGTTGTTTCCAAATTATTGCTGTCATTAGTGATATAGTGAATGAGATCTTAAGGTAAAATTTTGAACACAATTCCCAGAAGTATGATTGCTGAATTAAAACAATGGTAGATTTTAAGGCCTTTGATATGAATTACTAAATTGATTTCTAAAATGATTGTATTACCTTATGCAGTTGCCAGTGGGGTATGAGATTGTATTTTTCTAATATTGGGTGGTTTTGTTTATTTTTTAATTTTTTTTAATTTATTTTTTTATACAGCAGGTTCTTATTAGTCATCAATTTTATACACATCAGTGTACACATGTCAATCCCAATCTCCCAATTCATCACACCACCACCCGCACCCCTTCATGGCATATCCCCCTTGGTGTCCATACGTTGGTTCTCTACATCTGTGTCTCAATTTCTGCCCTGCAAACTGGTTCATCTGTACCATTTTTCTAGATTCCACATATATGCGTTAATATACGGTATTTGTTTTTCTCTTTCTGACTTACTTCACTCTGTATGACAGTCTAGATCCATCCACGTCTCCACAAATGACCCAATTTCGTTCCTTTTTATGGCTGAGTAATATTCCATTGTATATATGTACATCTTCTTTATCCATTCACCTGTCGCTGGGCATTTAGGTTGGTTCCATGACCTCGCTATTGTAAATAGTGCTGCAATGAACATTGGGGGAGCATGTGTCTTTTTGAATTATGGTTTTCTCTGGGTATAGGCCCAGTAGTGGGATTGCTGGGTCATGTGGTAGTTCTATTTTTAGTTCTTTAAGGAACCTCCATACTGTTCTCCATAGTGGCTGTATCAATTTACATTCCCACCAACAGTGCAAGAGGGTTCCCTTTTCTCCACACCCTCTCCAGCATTTGTTGTTTGTAGATTTTCTGGTGATGCCCATTCTAACTCGGGTGAGGTGATACCTCATTGTAGTTTTGATTTCAATTTCTCTAATAATTAGTGATATTGAGCAGCTTTTCATGTGCTTCTTGGCCATCTGTATGTCTTCTTTATAGAAATGTCTATTTAGGTCTTCTGCCCATTTTTGGATTGGGTTGTTTGTTTTTTTAATATTGAGCTGCATGAGCTGTTTATATACTTTGGAGATTAATCCTTTGTTTGTTGCTTCATTTGCAAATATTTTCTCCCATTCTGAGGGTTGTCTTTTCGTCTTGTTTATGGTTGCCTTTACTGTGCAAAAGCTTTGAAGTTTCATTTGGTCCCATTTGTTTATTTTTTTTTTTATTTCCATTACTCTAGGAGGTGGGTCAAAAGAGAGCTTGCTGTGATTTATGTCAAAGAGGGTTCTTCCTATGTTTTCCTCTAAGAGTTTTATAGTGTCCGGTCGTACATTTAGGTCTCGAATCCATTTTGAGTTTATTTTTGTGTATGGTGTTAGGGAGTGTTCTAATTTCATTCTTTTACATGTAGCTGTCCAGTTTTCCCAGCACCACTTATGGAAGAGACTGTCTTTTCTCCATTGTATATCCTTGCTTCCTTTGTCGTACATGAGTTGACCATAGGTGCATGGGTTTATCTCTGGGCTTTCTATCTTGTTCCATTGATCTATGTTTCTGTTTTGTGCCAGTACCATATTGTCTTGATTACTGTAGCTTTGTAGTATAGTCTGAAGTCAGGGAGTCTGATTCCTCCAGCTCCGTTTCTTTCCCTCGAGATTGCTTTGGCTATTCGGGGTCTTTTGTATCTCCATACAAATTTTAAGATGATTTGTTCTAGTTCCATAAAAAATGCCATTGGTAATTTGATAGGGATTGCATTGAATCTGTAGATTGCTTTTGGTAGTATAGTCATTTTCACAATATTGATTCTTCCAATCCAAGAACATGGTATATCTCTCCATCTGTTGGTATATCATCTTTAATTTATGATTTCAATGTTCTTAAATTTACTGAGGCTTGATTTGTGACCCGAGATGTGATCTATTTTGGAGAATGTTCCATGCTCCCTTGAGAAGAAAGTGTAATCTGCTGTTTTTGGATGGAATGTCCTATAAATATCAACTAAATCTGTCTGGTCTATTGTGTCATTTAAAGCTTCTGTTTCCTTATTTATTTTCATTTTGGATGATCTGTCCATTGGTGTAAGTGAGGTGTTAAAGTCTCCCACTATTATTGTGTTACTGTCGATTTCCTCTTTTATCGCTGTTAGCAGTTGCCTTATGTATTGAGGTGCTCCTATGTTGGGTGCATATATATTTATAATTGTTATATCTTCTTGGATTGAGCCCTTGATCATTATGTAGTGTCCTTCCTTGTCTCTTGTAGCATTCTTTATTTTAAAATCTATTTTATCTGATATGAATATTGCTACTCCAGCTTTCTTTTGATTTCCATTTGCATGGAATATCTTTATCCATCATCTCACTTTCAGTCTGTATGTGTCCCTAGGTCTGAAGTGGGTCTCTTGTAGACAGCATATATATGGGTCCTGTTTTTGTATCCATTCAGCAAGCCTGCGTCTTTGGTTGGAGCATTTAATCCATTCACGTTTAAGGTAATTATTGAAATGTATGTTCCTATTACTATTTTCTTAATTGCTTTGTGTTTGTTTTTGTAGGTCCTTTTCTTCTCTTGTGTTTCCCAGTTAGAGAAGTTTCTTTAGCATTTGTTGTAGAGCTGGTTTGGCTGAATTCTCTTAGCTTTTGCTTGTCTGTAAAGCTTTTGATATTTCCATTGAATTTGAATGAGATCCTTGCTGGGTAGAGTAATCTTGGTTGTAGGTTCTTCCCTTTCATCACTTTAAGTATATCATGCCACTCCCTTCTGACTTGTAGAGTTTCTGCTGAGAAATCAGCTTTTAACCTTATGGGAGTTCCCTTGTATGTTATTTGTCGTTTTTCCCTTGCTGCTTCCAATAATTTTTCTTTGTCTTTAATTTTTGCCCATTTGATTACTATGTGTCTCAGTGTGTTTCTCCTTGGGTTTATCCTGTATGGGACTCTCTGCACTTCCTGGACTTGGGTGGCTATTTCCTTTCCCATGTTAGGGAATTTTTTGACTATAATCTCTTCAAATATTTTCTTAGGTCCTTTCTCTCTCTCTTCTCCTTCTGTGACCCCTGTAATGCGAATGTCATTGCGTTTATTGTTGTCCCAGAGGGCTCTTAATCTGTCATCATTTCTTTTCATTCTGTTTTCTTTATTCTGTTCTGCAGCAGTGAATTCCACCATTCTGTCTTCCAGGTCACTTATCCATGCTTCTGCCTCAGTTATTCTGGTATTGATTCCTTATAGTGTAGTTTTCATTTCAGTTATTGTATTGTTCATCTCTGTTTGTTTGTTCTTTAATTCTTCTATGTCTTTGTTAAACATTTCTTGCATCTTCTCGATCTTTGCCTCCATTCTTTTTCCGAGGTCCTGTATCATCCTCACTCTTATTATTCTGAAGTCTTTTTCTGGAAGGTTGCCTATCTCCACTTCATTTAGTTGTTTTTCTGGGGTTTTATCTTGTTCCTTTATCTGGTATATAGCCCTCTGCCTTTTCATCTTGTCTGTCTTCCTGTGAATGTGGCTTTTGTTTCACAGGCTGCAGGATTGTAGTTCTTCTTGCTTCTGCTGTCTGCCCTCTGGTGGATTAGGCTATCTAAGAGGCTTGAGCAAGTTTCCTGATGGGAGGGACTGGTGGTGGGTAGAGCTGGGTGTTGCTCTGGTGGGCAGAGCTCAGTAAACTTTAATCTGCTTTTCTGCTGATGGGTGGGGCTGGCTTCCCTCCCTGTTGGTTTGTTTGGCCTGAGGCGACCCAACCCTGGAGCATACCTGGCTCTTTGGTGGGGCTAATGGCAGACCCTGGGAAGGGTCACCCCAAGGAGTACTTCCCAGATCTTCTGCTGCCAGTGTCCTTGTCCCCATGGTTAGCCACAGCCCACGCCCCCCCCTCCCCCCTCCCCTGCAGGGTACTCTCCAACACTAACATGTAGGTCTGGTTCAGTCTCCTATGGGTCACTGTTCCTTCCCTGGGTCCCAATGCGCACAGTACTTTGTGTGTGCCCTCCAAGAGTGGAGTCTCTGTTTCCCCCAGTCCTGTCAGAGTCCTGCAATCAAATCCCACTAGCCTTCAAAGTCTGATTCTCTAGGAATTCCTCCTCCTGTTGCCGGACCCCCAGGTTGGGAAGCCTGACATGGGGCTCAGAACCTTCACTCCCGTGTGTGGACTTCTGTGGTATAAGTGTTCTCCAGTTTGTGAGTCACCCACCCAACAGTTATGGGATTTGATTTTATTGTGATTGTGCCCCGCCTACCGTCTCATTGTGGCTTCTCCTTTGTCTTTGGATGTGGGGTATCTTTTCTGGTGAGTTCCAGTGTCTTCCTGTTGATGATTGTTGTTGGGTGGTTTTCTTAACAGAATTTTGAAAATTTGATAAGCAAAATCATGCTTTCTTTCTTAACTCATATTTCTTTAATTACCAATGGATGAATGTATTTTCATGTTTATTATCTCTATGTGTGCATATGTATATGCATATGTAGACACACACATACACATATAGTATGCAGGTGTGTGTGTATAAGTGTGTAAATTGCCTATTATGTCCTTTGCCCAAATTTTTCTTGGCAAGTTGAAAGTTTTCTATATTGCATAATGCAAATATCTTTTCCAGTTTGTCTTTTGCGTTTTACTTTTGTTCATAGAGTCTTTTGATGTATTCAGTCAAATTTAATAATTGTTTCTTTTGTGGTTTTTGTTATGCATGGGAAGGCCTTCCCCAGCCCCAGGGAAGAGGAACTTTGATCGGAGGTGGGTCTTCTGTGGCGGGAAGGCAAAAGAGAGGAGACAGAAAGGCTGATTAAGCCTGCACTTAACTCCACAATCCTGACAAAGGCTCTGGAAGTGCGTCTTCTACCTCCTTAATTTTACAGATGAAGAAGCAGAGGTCCCGAGAGAATAAGAAATAAGATTGAAGTAGCAGATTACAAAGTCTCCTAAGAAGAGCTTATCCATAAAGGGATATATTACATTTTTATAAGAAATAATTAATTGAGTGTGGGTGAAGAGCAAAAAAATAAGATGCCTTTTGTGTTCTTTCCTATATTCTCATGTCGGTCACAACACTATAATAAAGAACTTAGAATGCCCCTGAAAGCTGATTACATCTTCACATGTAGAATGGATGGTCCTAATTTCTTTTTATCGATTGTGTAGTGTTTAATAAAAGCTGTATGGATGTCATGGTGCTTACCCAAAGCAAACTCACTGCAGCAATCATCATCCATCTATAATTGTTAATAGTTCTACAAATTAAACTGTAGTGACTTGAAACTGAAGAGGAAGAACAGGCCGTATAGTATTCAATATATGGCAGTTTGTCTTGTTGGCTCAAGGAGTAGAAGCAAACAACAAATGATGGAATATTCCAGAAGCACACCTTGCATCTATGAGGTGAAATATTAACTAATCTATGAGGCTGCCAGATTTAACAAATAAAAATATAGCACACCCACTTAAGTTTGAGTTTCAGATAAACAATGAATAATTTTAGGGTAAGTATGTCCCACATAATGCATATGGCATACTTCACTGAAAAATTATTCACTGTTTATCTGAAATTCAAATTTAATGAGGCATCCTGCATTTTATCTGGCAACGCTGGCAAGCGGGACCTTTTGTTACACATACTGAAATACTAAACCCCTTGCATGCATTGTACGGGGCTGGTTCTTTATCATTCCTATTACACTAGCCAAATGAAAAAGCTACTTTCATGGAAAAGTCCACCAAGAATCTCACAATGATGTGAAAATTAGCAGTGAGAAGCAGAGACATTGTATTAACTCCAAAGGGCTGCCACGACAAAATACCACAGACTGGTGGCTCAAAATAACAGAAATTTGTTGTCCCACAGTTCTGGAGACTGGCAGTCTGAAATCAGCAGGGCCATGTTCCCTCTGAAATCAGTAGGGGACCCCTTCCTGCCTCTTCCTCGCTTCTGGAGGTTTGCCAGTAATCCTTGGCGTTCCTTGGTGTGCAGCTGCAGCACTTGATCTCTGCCTCTGTTGTCACATGGCATTCCCCTGTGTGTCTCTGTCTTCACATGGCATTTTCCTTTTATAAGGACACCAGTCATATTGGGTTAAGACCCACCCTAATGACCTCATCTTAATCTGATTACATCTGTAAAGACCCTGTTTCCAAATAGTCACATTCACATGTACTGGGGGTTAGGACTTAAACATATCTTTTGGGGGGACATGATTCAACCTGCAACAAATGTGATCACTGAATATCTTTGATGATATATAAAAAATTGGAAAGTAACTTTAACTGTACTCATTTTATTATTTGCTAATTCTAAGTACAGATTCTGATTGGGCAATCAGCTCCTATTCAGTTTTTCTCCATTGGAAAGATTTTCATTTTTAAAAGAACAAGCAGAAATTTTTATGTGGGATCCTTGAATTTAGCCTTATACCTTTGGCCTGCAACCCAAACTTGATGTTAGAAGGAGGAAGCTCTGGGGACTGCAGAAGTATATATTGCCCTGAACATAAGGTGAAATGTTTTTTTAAAGGAAAATAAGAGTTATTGCCGTGGACTTTCAGGTGTGATAGTCAAGTGAAGACTCCTTCTGCAGTCCCAGAGGGACCCCTTGTATCCACATGACTTTTAGTACAATTGCCCCAGAAAAGGAGGGGGAGATGTTATAAAGCCTTCAGAAACTTTTACTTTCAAAACTTGTAGAGCGTTTTTATCTTAAAGTGCTTTGGAGGAGTCTTCAGACAACGACAAAGTCAGAGCAACTTCTTAGTGACAGCCAGGTTGTAAAGGAGAGGCTGGACCAGCAGCAGAGGTGGCCAAATAACACTTGGGTTTAAGTTATGATATTAACAACACAGGGGATAGTTAATCAAAGGCTAGACCAGTTCAATTTTCTAATTCAGAATAAGTCAAGGAAAGAAGGGCATTTGAATATGTTTATTTTTGGAAAGATGATATGACAACATTAAAGAAATATTTGAAAAAAATTACCCTAATCTCAGAAAACTTATACAAATATGTTCGTTTCTGTGACTTTCCACTCCTTTTGTAGTACAGTGACATACCATTTTAAGGTTAGTGTTTCCCTATGAAAAGTAAAGCATATTTTTTGTAAATGAAAATATTTCCTTCTTTGAAAATAAAGACCACCCAACTTTAAAATACATCTCCTGCTTGGGCCTGTTATGGAAAAGATTACAATAAAAAATGTTAATAAATTGTTTGACACGATAAATAAGGTTGGTTTGTCATGTCAGGGTCTTTGGTTGTCCTTGGGGAGGGTTGCATACTGAGTGTCTTAAGTGCAAACTTGTGATTCAGATTTACAGATGTTTCACCCCACAAACTTAAGTCTAGGGTTGCATACTGAGTGTCTTAAGTGCAAACTTGTGATTCAGATTTACAGATGTTTCACCCCACAAACTTAAGTCTAGATATAAGGAATTATTGTATTTCGCATGAGTTTTAGTGCTAATTTGGAGTAGGAGGAACTGCTTTTTAAAATGGATTAATCTCTGGTATGTTAATTTTTCACAGTGTATTTTTAGGCAACCTCTATTAGTCGCTAGCATTGTTTCTCTGACAGCTTTCACTTTGTAATTAGAGTAATGTATTTTCTTGGCAAATCCTGATCCAGTATTTGATGCTAGGGTATTTCCAAGATAGGAAGGGCCTTGATAAAGTGGTGGCGGAGTGATAGGGGAGCCTGTCTGCATCTCTTTTTGGCCACATTTTAAAGTTGAACCATTGGTTGTATCAACCCTCTCCATCAGTCACTTCCTTTGCTTCACCTTTTCTGGTGTCTCAAAGCTGGTGCCACTGAAGCTGCTTATATATCCACCCCATCCTGGCCCAGGTTCAGAGCCAGTCCTCACTGAGACAGGACATGCACCGTGTCAGGTCCCTTACTCTCTGCTTAGCAATAGTCATTTTCCTAAACCTGAGACGTGAGTACTCTTGGAGGCCCCTGCCCACTCTCTGGTTCTCTTTTGTTGCCAGGCCGGGTTTCATGCTTCAGTGACTACTGGGCTCCAACACTCTCTTCTTCTCCATCCTGGGTGTGCAGTGACCTGCTCTGGCTGTCAGCTTTGGTGCCTGTTAATTTGTCTTGTTCTTGCCAAGCCTTCTCACCAGAGCCAGGATAGGTAACATAAGCTCTGCTTCCAGGATAAGTAACATAAGCTCTGCTTTGCCCTGGAGAAATGCTATCATGTCATTCTGGAATCTTTCTTGACTCTGGATTTACAGCTTCTATTCTCCACTCATGTGCTGAGTAGCCTCCCACAATCTTCTCTTGCACTTCCTTGGTGGAACTTTGTTTCAGCCACTGATGTTCATTCCATTGTGCCCAGCCCATGTTCCTTTGCTGACTGGGTCTGTTTCAGGCAACTGTCCTAACCTGGTTCTGAGGCATATCTGCAGTATCCTTAACCCCCTTCCTTCCTGCTGGGAAACTCCATCTGTCTGATACTGAGATCTGAGACATAACAAGATGGGCCCATTGTTTCTGAACGATTTGTGGGTTTTTGTCTTGACATATTGAGTCTCCCAAAGTTCCTTCCATTTCTGCATTACCTTTTCAAAACTGTGGTAGAGAGAGCTTATAGCACATGCAAAAAGCATTTGTTAATTGAGTGCATGAATGATTGAATGAATGAATGAACAACCCATTGAGGGTTGTTCAGCTAAAAAATCCAAGGCTCAGGTAGGATTTTAGCCAGAGGTCACTCACAGTAGATAGAAGAGCTGGGATTCCAAACTACTTATGCTTGGCTTCAATGCCCATAAGAAAATGCCAAAAGTGACAGCTAATTGATGTAGTGGAAGCAATACTCATAATTTTCTCCCTTGCTAGGGAGTGTTTTGACAGCTAAAGAGGAAACATTGATAGGTTTTAACCTTTTTACATGATTTCTAGTTTTATTGATTGCGTCTTTACGTGTTGACTGTGAACTATTATACTGCTGCAGTGTCGGTGATTATGCTGGAGAAATGGCAATTGCTTCGTGTGTGAGTGACCCAGGCAGTGTGTGATGCTCCTCGAGGGCAGTGAAATTAGAGGGGTCTCTTGAGAGGCCCCTGGGAGGAGAAAAGCACCCAATGGGGTTTGAGACTTGATTAGTCCTATGGTTATGCTGTAACATGAGGCAAACATGTACCCCAAACAATGGGCCTGATATTTTGTCGTTATATCTCAGGGCTGTTTTTTCTTATCGTGGGAACAAAGATGTTTTTTCTTATCATGGGAAAGTCTTAGGAAGGTGTTTGGAGGCTCTTATATATGCTCCGGTGCTTGAGATAGTCTATGCAGAGGCTCTTAATCTGTTCTCCGTGTGTGTGTGTGTGTGTGTGTGTGTGTTTGTGTGTGTGTTTGTGTGCATATGTGTGATTTTGTTTTGTTTTTGTAACGTGGATCCTTTTGGCATTTAGAAGAATGTCTTTGAATGCATAAAATGAAATATATAGGATTACATATATATGTAACAATTTTTATTGAAATCTAGTAATCACAAGGTAGTAGCTCTAGTAACTGCTGTAATTTTGAAGTAGTGATGTGTACAAATAATATGGCAAAAAGTCAGCAACAATGTGATATGCTAGGAAAATATCTGGGATTTCTGTTGGTGGCAAATTCCTAGATGTTTCTAATTACTATGGTTTGTGCTCTATATTATAATAGAAGGAAACCCAAGTTAGAGGTTTGTGGGGGAAAAAAACGTAATTATTTCCAACCCAAGTTCACAATGCCTTGGTGAAGAACCCCTTCTCTTTGGGTAGGGGGACAAACTGGCTGTAAGGTACTACAAACCCAGTCACCCAGGCCTCCTCATAGGTGGCAGAGAGATCCATAAAGCAATTACTGTGTGACAATTGAGCCCAGATTCATCACTTCACCTCTTTATGCATCTCTTTCTTCTGTGTCACTGAATGAGATATGCTGGCTCCATCTTTACCCAAAGGTTAAATGTAGTGATCTATGTCAAATAAAATATGTCACATGCCTTCAGGTCCTTAGAAGCAAAGTCAATATTTAGTAGGTGTAATTTCATCTAGACAAATGTAGGGAAAATTAAATGGGAGAGATTAGTTTTCATTATTCATGATTCTATCTTTACCCAGTTTTTCTTCTTTGATGCCCTTCTTTTTTTTTTTAGCAGCATCTCAAAATTCAAAAGGTTTATTACTCATCTATTAATTCTATTATTTATTCAGTTTTATTGTTTTAAAATATATCAAAATAAGCAGAGAAATTTATACCTATCTTTTTTTTTTACATCTTTATTGGAGTATAATTGCTTTACAACAGTGTGTTAGTTTCTGCTTTATAACAAAGTGAATCAGTTACACATATACATATATCCCCATATCTCTTCCCTCTTACATCTCCCTCCCACCCTCCCTATCCCACCCCTCCAGGCGGTCACAAAGCACCGAGCTGATCTCCCTGTGCTATGCGTGATGCCCTTCTTAATAAATATTGCCTTGTGATGATCATTTCCAAGATCATTTTTCCAGGATCATAATGAAAACAAACTGGTTAGTCTCATTTCCTCCTTTAGTAAAATGTGGTTTGTTATCATATTATTATTGATTAAAAAATTTCTTTGTTAGTTGAAAGATACTGAAAAAAAAACCCCACAAAAAAGCGAAAATAAGGAAAAATCACCTTCACTTCCTCAACTATTTTGGGGAGCTACATAAAAAAAGAAAGGAAAGTTATTGTATTCTCTGAACCCTTACTCCACAAGATAAACACAGTTAATAGTGTGGGTTTAAAAAAATTTTTTTTCAGCTTTTCTAGCCTGGTATCTGTGTGTGTGCATACTTGTTTTTCTGTGTACGTGTTCATGTGTGTGTGCATATGTGTTTGCGTGTGTGTGTGTATGTATTTTACTTATCATTGTAATAATCTGTGGTAACTCTAATTCTTTCTATCTGGGATGCTTTTCTATACCCTTTCTTTGGCAAGATCAGTGTTTTTAGAGATGGCACTTCTTCTATTCCATGTGGTCCTTGGGGTTGGTCACAGAGCACTGCTCACCCCTGATACAGGGGTGAAAATTGAGACCTGAGCCTCGCTGGCTGTAGGGCATTTGTAGGATATTATCTAGGTTGATTCACTCGACAACGTTTCAACACTGCTTCTGTTGCTCTCCTTTGCTATTGAGTTTGGAATGCTAAAATTTCCCAGATACCTTTGCAGTGGCTGTGAGCGCATGACACCATTCAGCCAGTAAAAAGGAAACAAGAAGCCTGCATATGGTTTGGGAGTTGCAGATGCTCCTTCTTTCTTCTCAGCCTGTCCCCAGAGATGTGTTAGCTTGAGCAACAGTTGCCACCTTGGAACCACAAGGAAGGGGGAGAGAACTGCATGACTGTGAATGGAGGCCAGCAGCTGCCTACTCTGGGGACTTATCGTGGTATGGGGGAAAACCCCCAAACTCTTATGTGTTGAAACTAATATTAATTGGGTTTTCTCTCACTTGCCTCTAAATGCAAACCTTGACTAATTCAACCTGTGTCTCAAGCTTGAGCTATCAGTTCCCCCTCAGACTTTTCTTTGGGAGGTGAAGGGGATGACAGCCTCTTTCTCTGGGGCTGCTCGGTTGGATGGATGGGAGTCTGGGCTTCCAAGGGGCTGCTTCAGCTACCCTGGGGAAAGGGTTTATTTGAAGAACAAAACTAAGGAGTGGACAGCCCAGGAGAGTAAGACAGGCCTGATGCATCCTTTGAGTTCCTGGTTGCAGCCTTGTCTAAAGCCAGGAGCTCCAGATTTATAACATTTCCTTCTTTGCCCTGCGTGATTTTTAGCTATGTTCCTCTCACTTAGGATCAACAGACTTCTGACTAATTGGGTCTATAAGTGCCTCATTCTCCTACACTCACATATAGGCCTCCATTCCAGGGTTGCCCAGGGTTAGTTTAATATGCGTTTTCCAAGATACTTATATTTGTGAGATACACACATACAATGCATATATACACATAGGTAGTTTATATTTAAACATAAATGGCATTGTACTTCATGTATTTTTATGCATCTTAACAACACATTTTGAATATCTCTCTATTTTAGCATGTATAGATCTACCTAATTCTTTTTAACACATGCTTAATATTTCATGGAATGGTTTTACCAAAAATTTGTTTAATCATTTCTCTTGATGGACATTGAGATTATTTTCCTATTTCTCTGACTACAGACAATACTGCAGTGAACTTTCTTGCAAGAAATCCTTTCACAAAAGTGCAAGTATTTTCTAGGATGCATT
This sequence comes from Monodon monoceros, assembly GCF_005190385.1. Classification (NCBI taxonomy): domain Eukaryota; kingdom Metazoa; phylum Chordata; class Mammalia; order Artiodactyla; family Monodontidae; genus Monodon; species Monodon monoceros. Next base: position 40,587,583 of record NW_021703777.1, read on the forward strand.
TTTACAGGTGCATCAAAGGATTTTTTTTACAGGGTGTCAAAGGGTTTGTAGGTTTTGATATTTTAATGGATTCTGGGCAATTTATTTGCACAAAAATTATATTAGTTTTTACTCCCACTTATCCCCGTATACAATAGTTGATTTAAAAAATGTTGTCAAACCAATAGTCAAAAAATCATCACATTGTTTTGGTTACGTTTTCCTGGCTACTGATGAAGCTGAGCTTATTTTAAAATACTTACTGACCATTTATAGTTATTTTGTGACCTGCTTTTTCACATTCTTTGCACATTTTTTTCTATGAGTTTGTTTGCCTTTCTCTTTATTACTTTGTAGGAGTTTTTTGTGTATTAAGGAATATTTTAACTTTTTAATGGCTATGAGCATTGCAAATAATTTCTTCTAGGTATTTTTTGTGGGGTGTATTTTATTTTCATTTCATACTTTGGAAAAATTAGGCCTAATGTGGGTTTTCATAGTTTTATAGTTTTGATCAATTTATTACACTAGCACCAGTGCAGATGCTCCACTTGTGTATTTTGTATCAATAAGCATTAATTGATTATTTATTATGTTCAAGAGTAGTTTCTGATTAGCATTAAATTTTAAGTTTATTGTTATTATGGTAAAATATACATGACATAAAATTTACCATTTTAACCATTTTTAAGTGTACAGTTCAGTGGCATTAAGTAGATTTACAATGCTGTACACAGATCATTACCATCCATCTCCAGGACTTTTTCATCATCTCAAACTGATATTCTGTATCTATTAACAAAGACTCCCCATGTCCCTCTTCCCCCAGCCCCTGGCAACCTCCATTCTACTTCTGTCTCTATGATTTTGACTATTCTGGGTACCTCATGTAAGTGGGATCATACAATATTTTTTTTGTGTGTGTGACTGGCTCATTTTACTTAGCATTATGTCTTTAAGCTTCATTTGTGTTGTAGCATATGTCATAATTTCCTTCCTTTTCAAGGCTGAATAATATTCTATAGTTTTACCACAAAAACAAAAAGGTAACTATGTGAGTGATGGATGTGTTAATTAACTTGATTGCAGTAGTCATTTCACAATGTATATACATATATCAAATAATCATATTGTACACTTTATTTTTTTATTTTTAAAATTTATTTATTTATTTATTTGCTGCATTGGGTCTTTGTTGCTGCATGCCAGCTTTCTCAAGTTGCGACGAGTGGGGCTACTCTTTGTCGAGGTGCGCGGGCTTCTCTTTGCAGTGGCTTCTCTTGCTGCGGAGCACGGGCTCTAGGTGCGCGGGCTCCAGTAGTTGTGGCTTGTGGGCTCTAGAGTGCAGGGTCAGTAGTCGTGGCGCACGGGCTTAGTTGCTCTGAGGCATGTGGGATCTTCCCGGACCAGGGCTCGAACCTGTGTCCCCTGCGTTGGTATGCAGATTCTTAACCAGTGCACCACCAGGCAAGTCCCTGTACACTTTAAATATATACAGTTTTATTTGTCAATTATACCTCAATAAACCTGGAAGAAAAGAAAGCACTGCTTAAAGATACATGCATAAAGAATATTTCATTGCATGTATAAACTGTATTTTGTTTATCCATTCATCTCTTGTTGGACAGTCGAGTTGCTTTTCCCTTTTGGCTACTGTGAGTAATGCTGCTGTGAACATTTGTTTGAGTCCCTGCCTCCAGTTCTTTGGGGTATATACCTAGAAGTAGAATTGTTGGATCATATGGCAGTTTTAGTTTTAATTTTTTAAGGAACCACCATACTGTTCCACAGCAGCTACACCATTTTACATTCCTACCAGCAAAGCACAAGAGTCCTAATTTCTCCACATCCTCATTAACACTTGTTGTTATTATTATTAATAATAGCCATCCTAATGGGTGTGAAGTATCTTTTTTTTTTTACATCTTTATTTGAGTATAATTGCTTTACAATGGTGTGTTAGTTTCTGCTTTATAACAAAGTGAATCAGTTATACATATACATATGTTCTCATATCTCTTCCCTCTTGTGTCTCCCTCCCTCCCACCCTCGCTATCCCACCCATCTAGGTGGTCACAAAACACCAAACTGATCTCCCTGTGCTATGCAGTTGCTTCCCACTAGCTATCTACCTTACGTTTGGTCGCGTATATATGTCCATGCCTCTCTCTCGCTTTGTCACAGCTTACCCTTCCCCCTCCCCATATCCTCAAGTCCATTCTCTAGTAGGTCTGCATCTTTATTCCTGTCTTACCCCTAGGTTCTTCATGACATTTTTTTTCCTTAAATTCCAAATATATGTGTTAGCATACAGTATTTGTCTTTCTCTTTCTCACTTACTTCACTGTGTATGACAGACTCTAGGTCTATCCACCTCATTACAAATAGCTCAATTTCGTTTCTTTTTATGGCTGAGTAATATTCCATTGTATATATGTGCCACATCTTCTTTATCCATTCATCTGATGATGGACACTGAGGTTGTTTCCATCTCTGGGCTATTGTAAATAGAGCTGCAATGAACATTTTGGCACATGACTCTTTTTGAATTATGGTTTTCTCAGGGTATATGCCCAGTAGTGGGATTGCTGGGTCATATGGTAGTTCTATTTGTAGTTTTTAAAGGAACCTCCATACTGTTCTCCACAGTGGCTGTATCAATTTACATTCCCACCAACAGTGCAAGAGGGTTCCCTTTTCTCCACACCCTCTCCAGCATTTATTGTTTCTAGATTTTTTGATGATGGCCATTCTGACTGGTGTGAGATGATATCTCATTGTAGTTTTTTTTTGTTTGTTTGTTTGTTTGTTTTTTTGCGGTATGCGGGCCTCTCACTGTTGTGGCCTCTCCCGTTGCGGAGCACAGGCTCCGGACGTACAGGCTCAGCGGCCATGGCTCACGGGCCCAGCTGCTCCGCGGCATATGGGATCTTCCCGGACCGGGGCACGAACCCGTGTCCCCTGCATCGGCAGGCGGACTCTCAACCACTGCGCCACCAGGGAAGCCCTCTCATTGTAGTTTTGATTTGCATTTCTCTAATGATTAATGAAGTTGAGCATTCTTTCACGTGTTTGTTGGCAGTCTGTATATCTTCTTTGGAGAAATGTCTATTTAGGTCTTCTGCCCATTTTTGGATTGGGTTGTTTGTTTTTTTGTTATTGAGCTGCATGAGCTGCTTATAAATTTTGGAGATTAATCCTTTGTCAGTTGCTTCATTTGCAAATATTTTCTCCCATTCTGAGGGTTGTCTTTTGGTCTTGTTTACGGTTTCCTTTGCTGTGCAAAAGCTTTGAAGTTTCATTAGGTCCCATTTGTTTATTTTTGTTTCCATGTCTCTAGGAGGTGGGTCAAAAAGGCTCTTGCTGTGATTTATGTCATAGAGTGTTCTGCTTATGTTTTCCTCTGAGTTTGATAGTTTCTGGCCTTACATTAGGTCTTTAATCCATTTTGAGCTTATTTTTGTGTATGGTGTTAGGGAGTGGTCTAATCTCATACTTTTACATGTACCTGTCCAGTTTTCCCAGCACCACTTATTGAAGAGGCTGTCCTTTCTCCACTGTACATTCCTGCCTCCTTTATCAAAGATAAGGTGACCATATGTGCATGAGTTTATCTCTGGGATTTCTATCCTGTTCCATTGATCTATCTTTCTGTTTTTGTGCCAGTACCATACTGTCTTGATTACTGTAGCTTTGTAGTAGAGTCTGAAGTCAGGGAGCCTGATTCCTCTAGCTCCGTTTTTCGTTCTCAAGATTGCTTTGGCTATTCGGGGTCTTTTGTGTTTCCATACAAATTGTGAAATATTTTGTTCTAGTTCTGTGAAAAATACCAGTGGTAGTTTGACAGGGATTGCATTGAATCTGTAGATAGCTTTGGGTAGTAGAGTCATTTTCACAATGTTGATTCTTCCAATCCAAGAACATGGTATATCTCTCCATCTATTTGTATCATCTTTAATTTCTTTCATCAGTGTCTTATAATTTTCTGCATACAGGTCTTTTGTCTCCTTAGGTAGGTTTATTCCTAGATATTTTATTCTTTTTGTTGCAATGGTAAATGGGAGTGTTTTCTTGATTTCACTTTCAGATTTTTCATCATTGGTGTATAGGAATGCCAGAGATGTCTGTGCATTAATTTTGTATCCTGCTACTCTACCAAATTCATTGATTAGCTCTAGTAGTTTTCTGGTAGCATCTTTAGGATTCTCTATGTATAGTATCATGTCATCTGCAACAGTGACAACTTTACTTCTTCTTTTCTGATTTGGATTCCTTTTCTTCTCTGATTGCTGTGGCTAAAACTTCCAAAACTATGTTGAATAAGAGTGGTGAGAGTGAGCAACCTTGTCTTGTTCCTGATCTTAGAGGAAATGCTTTCTGTTTTTCACCATTGAGGACAATGTTGGCTGTGGGTTTGTCATATATGGCCTTTATTATGTTGAGGAAAATTCCCTCTATGCCTACTGTCTGCAGGGTCTTTATCATAAATGGGTGTTGAATTTTGTCGAAAGCTTTCTCTGCATCTATTGAGATGATCATATGGTTTTTCTCCTTCAATTTTTTAATATGGTTTATCACGTTGATTGTTTTGCATATATTGAAGAATCCTTGCATTCCTGGAATAAACCCTACTTGATCATGGTGTATGATCCTTTTAATGTGCTGTGGGATTCTGTTTGCTAGTATTTTGTTGAGGATTTTTTCATCTATGTTCATCAGTGATATTGGCCTGTAGTTTTCTTTCCTTGTGACATCCTTGTCTGCTTTTGGTATCAAGGTGATGGTGGGCTCATAGAATGAGTTTGGGAGTGTTCCTCGCTCTGCTATATTTTGGAAGTTTGAGAAGGATAGGTGTTAGCTCTTCTCTAAATGTTTGATAGAATTCGCCTGTGAAACCATCTGGTCCTGGGCTTTTGTTTGTTGGAAGATTTTTAATCACAGTTTCAATTTCACTGCTTGTGATTGGTCTGTTCATACTTTATATTTCTTCCTGATTCAGTCTTGGCAGGTTGTGCATTTCTAAGAATTTGTCCATTTCTTCCAGGTTGTCCATTTTATTGGCATAGAATTGCTTGTAGTAATCTCTCATGATCCTTTGTATTTCTGCAGTGTCAGTTGTTACTTCTCCTTTTTCATTTTGAATTCTATTGATTTGAGTCTTCTCCCTTTTTTTCTTGATGAGTCTGGCTAATGGTTTATCAATTTTATGTTCTCAAAGAACCAGCTTTTAGCTTTATTGATCTTTGCTATCGTTTCCTTCATTTCTTTTTCATTTATTTGTGATCTGATTTTTATGATTTCTTTCCTTCTGCTAACTTTGGGGTTTTTTTGTTCCTCTTTCTCTAATTGCTTTAGATGCAAGGTTAGGTTGTTTATTCGAGATGTTTCCTGTTTCTTAAGGTAGGATTGTATTTCTATAAACTTCCCTCTTAGAACTGCTTTTGCTGCATCCCATAGATTTTGGGTCATCGTGTCTCCATTGTCATTTATTTCTAGGTATTTTTTAATGTCCTCTTTGATTTCTTCAGTGATCACTTCGTTATTAAGTAGTTTATTGTTTAGCCTCCATGTGGTTGTACTTTTTACAGATCTTTTCCTGTAATTTTTATCTAGTCTTATAGCGTTGTGGTTGGAAAAGATACTTGATACAATTTTCTTAAATTTACCAAGGCTTTGTTTGTGACCCAAGATATGATCTATCCTGGAGAATGTTCCATGAGCACTTGAGAAAAATGTGTATTCTGTTGTTTTTGGATGGAGTGTCCTATAAATATCAATTAAGTCCATCTTGTTTAATGTATCGTTTAAAGCTTGTGTTTCCTTATTTATTTTCATTTTGGATGATCTGTCCATTGGTGAAAGTGGGGTGTTAAAGTCCCCTACTATGAATGTGTTACTGTCGATTTCCCCTTTTATGGCTGTTAGTATTTGCCTTATGTATTGAGGTGCTCCTATGTTGGGTGCATAAATATTTACAATTGTTATATCTTCTTCTTGGATCGATCCCTTGATCATTATGTAGTGTCCTTCTTTGTCTCTTCTGATAGTCTTTATTTTAAAGTCTATCTTGTCTGACATGAGAATTGCTACTCCAGCTTTCTTTTGGTTTCCATTTGCATGGAATATCTTTTTCCATCCCCTTACTTTCAGTCTGTATGTGTCTCTAGGTCTGAAGTGGGTCTCTTGTAGACAGCAAATATATGGGTCTTGTTTTTGTATCCATTCAGCCAATCTGTGTCTTTTGGTGGGAGCATTTAGTCCATTTACATTTAAGGTAATTATTGATATGTATGTTCCTATTCCCATTTTCTTAATTGTTTTGTGTTCGTTATTGTAGGTGTTTTCCTTCTCTTGTGTTTCTTGTCTAGAGAAGTTCCTTTAGCAGTTGTTGTAAAGCTGGTTTGGTGGTGCTGAACTCTCTCATCTTTTGCTTGTCTGTAAGGTTTTTAATTTCTCCATCAAATCTGAATGAGATCCTTGCTGGGTAGAGTAGTCTTGGTTGCAGGTTTTTCTCCTTCATCACTTTAAATATGTCCTCCCAGTCCCTTCTGGCTTGCAGAGTTTCTGCTGAAAGATCAGCTGTTAACCTTATGGGGATTCCCTTCTGTGTTATTTGTTGTTTTTCCCTTGCTGCTTTTAATATGTTTTCTTTGTATTTAATTTTTGACAGTTTGATTAATATGTGTCTTGGCGTATTTCTCCTTGGATTTATCCTGTATGGGACTCTCTGTGCTTCCTGGACTTGATTAACTATTTCCTTTCCGATATTAGGGAAGTTTTCAACTATAATCTCTTCAAATATCTTCTCAGTCCCTTTCTTTTTCTCTTCTTCTTCTGGGACCCCTATACTTCGAATGTTCGTGCATTTAATGTTGTCCCAGAGGTCTCAGACTGTCCTCAGTTCTTTTCATTCTTTTTTCTTTATTCTACTCTGCAGTAGTTATTTCCACTATTTTGTCTTCCAGGTCACTTATCTGTTCTTCTGCCTCAGTTATTCTGCTATTGATCCCATCTAGAGTATTTTTAATTTCATTTATTGTGTTGTTCATCATTGTTTGTTTCATCTTTAGTTCTTCTAGGTCCTTGTTAAATGTTTTTTGCATTTTGTCCATTCTATTTCCAAGATTTTGGATCATCTTTACTATCATTATTCTGAATTTTTTTTTCAGGTAGGCTGCCTATTTCCTTTTCATTTGTTAGGTCTGGTGGGTTTTTATCTTGCTCCTTCATCTGTTGTGTGTTTTTCTGTCTTCTCATTTTGCATATCTTTTGTGTTTGGGGTCTCCTTTTTGCAGGCTGCAGGCTCGTAGTTCCCGTTGTTTTTGGTGTCTGTCCCCAGTGGCTAAGGTTGGTTCAGTGGGTTGTGTAGGCTTCCTGGTGGAAGGGTCTAGTGCCTGCGTTCTGGTGGACGAGGCTGGATCTTGTCTTTCTGGTGGGCAGGTCCACGTCTGGTGGTGTGTTTTGGGGTGTCTGTGGACTTATTATGATTTTAGGCAGCCTCTCTGCTAATGGGTGGGGTTGTGTTCCTGTCTTGCTAGTTGTTTGGCATAGGATGTCCAGCACTGCAGCTTGCTGGTCGTTGAGTGAAGCTGGGTGCTGGTGTTGAGACAGAGATCTCTGGGAGATTTTCACTTTTGATATTATGTGGAGCTGGGAGGTCTCTTGTGGGCCAGTGTCCTGAAGTTGGCTCTCCCACCTCAGAGGCACAGCACTGACTCCTGGCTGCAGCACCAAGAGCCTTTCATCCACACGGCTCAGAATAAAAGGGAGAAAAAGTAGAAAGAATGAATTAGTAGAAGTAGAAAGAAAGAAAGAAAGGAGGGAGGTGGGAGGGAAGGAAGGATAAAAAGAAAGAGAGAAAGAAGATAAAGTAAAATAAAATAAAGTAAGATAAAATATAGTAAAGTTTTTAAAATAGAAAAATAATTATTAAGAAAAAAAAAAAGAAAAAAATACCAAACAAACGGATGGATAGAACCCTAGGACAAATGGTGGAAGCAAAGCTATACAGCATAAATCTTGCTCTCAAAGTCCACCTCCTCAATTTGGGATGATTTGTTGTCTATTCATATATTCCACAGACATCGAGTTGATTGTGGAGCTTTAATCTGCTGCTCCTGAGGCTGCTGGGAGAGAGTTCCCTTTCTCTTCTTTGTTCTCACAGGTCCCAGGGGCTCAGCTTTGGATTTGGCCCCGCCTGGGCGTGTAGGTCGCCGGAGGGCGTCTGTTCTTCGCTCAGACAGGACGGGGTTAAAGGAGCAGCTGATTCGGGGGCTCCGGCTCACTCAGGCCTGGGCGGGGGGGGGGGG
>NW_021703777.1:40595970-40977082 GCF_005190385.1 Monodon monoceros
GCGGGGCGGGCTTGTGGCGGCAGAGGCTGGCGTGACGTTGCGCCAGCCTGAGGTGCGCCGTGCGTTCTCCTGGGGAAGTTGTCCCTGGATCCTGGGACCCTGGCAGTGGCGGGCTGGACAGGCTCCCCGGAAGGGGGTGTGTGTGGATAGTGTCCTGTGCTCGCACACAGGCTTCTTGGTGGCGGCAGCAGCAGCCTTAGCGTCTCATGCCCGTCTCTGGGGTCCCCGCTTTTAGCCGTGTCTCGCGCCCGTCTCTGGTGCTCCTTTAAGCAGCGCTCTTAATCCCCTCTCCTTTCACACCAGGAAACAAAGAGGTAAGAAAAAGTCTCTTGCCTTTTCGGCAGGTCCAGACTTGTCCCCGGACTCCCTCCCGGCTAGCCGTGGTGCACTAGTCCCCTGCAGGCTGTGTTCACGCCGCCAACCCCAGTCCTCTCCCTGCGCTCTGACCGAAGCCCGAGCCTCCGCTCCCAGCCCTGCCCGCCCCAGCGGGTGAGCAGACAAGCCTCTCGGGCTGGTGAGTGCCGGTTGGCCCTGATCCTCTGTGTGGGAATGTAACCGCTTTGTCCCCCGCACCCCTGTTGTTGTGCTCTCCTCCGCGGCTCCTAAGCTTTCCCCCTCCGCCACCCGCAGTCTCTGCCCGTGAAGGGGCTTCCTAGTGTGTGGAAACATTTCCTCCTTCACAGCTCCCTCCCACTGGTGCAGGTCCCGTCCCTATCCTTTTGTCTCTGTTTATTCTTTTATCTTTTGCCCCACCCAGGTACGTGGGGAGTTTCTTGCCTTTTGGGAGGTCTGAGGTCTTCTGCCAGCGTTCAGTAGGTGTTCTGTAGGAGTTGTTCCACGTGTAAAATGTATTTCCGGTGTATCTGTGGGGAGGAAGGTGATCTCCGTGTCTTACTCTTCCGCCATCTTCCCGGAAGCTCCCGGTGTGAAGTATCTTAATCAGCGTTTCTACATACAAGGTGTAGTGATCAGTTATGAAGTAAATTATGAGTAATTTTTTAAAAACTCAAAGGTACTAAAGTTTGTAAATAGTTTACTTAAAAAAAATAGAGTAGATTTAACATAATTTCTGTAATATCAGCTTCATCTATTTGCATTCTAGTATGCTTTCCTGAGTGGAAAAGTAAAGGGTAGAAGTCTATTTCGTGTGCCAGGAATGAAGTATAACCTATACATTCAGTAATCTGAGCATGTTCATTTCATGTGCATGTGAATATTTTGCCAGATGTCAGTGAAGCAGATGAATAAAACAAGGTCCTTTGTTGTCTATTGCATGTTTACAGACGTGGGGGAAAATGTTTTACTAATGCTGTTAATGGAATTTGATGTAATAAAATGGCTATTTCCAAGATATAGCAAGACATTTATATTGGACGTAAGTCTTTATACCCCTTCTCAGAGTCCTTGAGTCACCTCCTTCTTAGGAAGGAGCCACCTTCTTTCTGATGCTGTCACCTCTGCTGGTTCCCTTCCTTTCTGGAGTCTGAGTTGAGGCCCTGGATCTGTCTGGCATTCACAGCCCAAATGCTGAGCCGCACCTGCATGAAATTAGTCCTGTACTTCTGCACTTGGGCACTCAGGGCATGGGATCCAGCCTCCTGAGTGGGTACTGAGGGACTGGATGGTGGACTCTGAGAGACCTTGATCAGGGAGCATTGAAGATAGTAGCGAACTGGGTGAATAAGCTCTCCTTTTTCCCTGCCTGGACTGCTCCAGGGTGCTTACTTCTTGTAATCAATTACTGAGAAACTCCAAGTACTAAGTGAACACTTGGCTGAGTGACCCATTGTGTCTCTGCAGATTGTTGTGAGGGGGTCGTTGGCTTGCACCTTTCAAGTAAAGTACCGGCACTTTAATCCTTACTGAAAGTTCCGCTTCCTGGAGGATTTGGGCTAAGATATCACTCAATGTGTATTTTGTGCTGAATTGTTCTGAACAGCAGATTTTATGACTATGGATGATTATAAGACTTAGTGAATTCTGTTATTTCCAAAAATGTATTTTCTAAAAGCAGCTCAAGCTAAGGTCCCATTTCTCCTTGGTATTAAGCTGTGATTATTGAAGTTTACTGAAAAATTCTTTTTTTTTTTTACATCTTTATTAGTGTATAATTACTTTACAGTGGTGTGTTAGTTTCTGCTTTATAACAAAGTGAATCAGTTACACATATACATATGTTCCCACATCTCTTCCCTCTTGCGTCTCCCTCCCTCCCACCCTCCCTATCCCACCCCTCCAGGCGGTCACAAAGCACCGAACTGATCTCCCTGTGCTATGCGGCTGCTTCCCACTAGCTATTTATTTTACGTTTGGTAGTGTATATATGTCCATGCCTCTCTCTCGCTTTGTCACAGCTTACCCTTCCCCCTCCCCGTATCCTCAAATCCATTCTCTAGTAGGTCTGTGTCTTTATTCCTGTCTTACCCCTAGGTTCTTCATGACATTTTTTTTCTTAAATTCCAAATATATGTGTTAGCATACGGTATTTGTCTTTTTCTTTCTGACTTACTTCACTCTGTATGACAGACTCTAGGTCTATCCATCTCATTACAAATAGCTCAATTTCATTTCTTTTTAAGGCTGAGTAATATTCCATTGTATATATGTGCCACATCTTCTTTATCCATTCATCCGATGATGGGCGCTTAGGTTGTTTCCATCTCTGGGCTATTGTAAATAGAGCTGCAATGAACATTTTGGTACATGACTCTTTTTGAATTTTGGTTTTCTCAGGGTATATGCCCAGTAGTGGGATTGCTGGGTCATATGGTAATTCTATTTGTAGTTTTTTAAGGAACCTCCATACTGTTCTCCATAGTGGCTGAACCAATTCACATTCCCACCAGCAGTGCAAGAGTGTTCCCTTTTCTCCACACCCTCTCCAGCATTTATTGTTTCTAGATTTTTTGATGATGGCCATTCTGACTGGTGTGAGATGATATCTCATTGTAGTTTTGATTTGCATTTCTCTAATGATTAATGATGTTGAGCATTCTTTCATGTGTTTGTTGGCATTCTGTATATCTTTGGAGAAATGTCTATTTAGGTCTTCTGCCCATTTTTGGATTGGGTTGTTTGTTTTTTTGTTATTGAGCTGCATGAGCTGCTTGTAAATTTTGGAGATTAATCCTTTGTCAGTTGCTTCATTTGCAAATATTTTCTCCCATTCTGAGGGTTGTCTTTTGGTCTTGATTATGGTTTCCTTTGCTGTGCAAAAGCATTTAAGTTTCATTAGGTCCCATTTGTTTATTTTTGTTTTTATTTCCATTACTCTAGGAGGTGGGTCAGAAAGGATCTTGCTGTGATTTATGTCATAGAGTGTTCTGCTTATATTTTCCTCTAAGAGTTTGATAGTTTCTGGCCTTACATTTAGGTCTTTAATCCATTTTGAGCTTATTTTTGTGTATGGTGTTAGGGAGTGATCTAATCTCATACTTTTACATGTACCTGTCCAGTTTTCCCAGCACCATTTATTGAAGAGGCTGTCCTTTCTCCACTGTACATTCCTGCCACCTTTATCAAAGATAAGGTGTCCATATGTGCGTGGGTTTATCTCTGGGCTTTCTATCCTGTTCCATTGATCTATCTTTCTGTTTTTGTGCCAGTACCATACTGTCTTGATTACTGTAGCTTTGTAGTATAGTCTGAAGTCACGGAGCCTGACTCCTCCAGCTCCTTTTTTCGTTCTCAAGATTGCTTTGGCTATTCGGGGTCTTTTGTGTTTCCATACAAATTGCGAAATTTTTTGTTCTAGTTCTGTGAAAAATGCCAGTGGTAGTTTGATAGGGATTGCATTGAATCTGTAGATTGCTTTGGGTAGTAGAGTCGTTTTCACAATGTTGATTCTTCCTATCCAAGAACATGGTATATCTCTCCATCTATTTGTATCATCTTTAATTTCTTTCATCAGTGTCTTATAATTTTCTGCATACAGGTCTTTTGTCTCCTTAGGTAGGTTTATTCCTAGATATTTTATTCTTTTTGTTGCAATGGTAAATGGGAGTGTTTTCTTGATTTCACTTTCAGATTTTTCATCATTAGTATATAGGAATGCCAGAGATTTCTGTGCATTAATTTTGTATCCTGCTACTTTACCAAATTCATTGATTAGCTCTAGTAGTTTTCTGGTAGCATCTTTAGGATTCTCTATGTATAGTATCATGTCATCTGCAAACAGTGACAGCTTTACTTCTTCTTTTCCGATTTGGATTCCTTTTATTTCTCTTCTATGAATCTTGGAGAATGCTCTGTCCCTACTGTGAGATGTCACTCAGCCATTAGGATGTGTCATTGAGGAGACAGTCTTAGGAGAGTTCAAGAGGGGATTCAAAGGGAGGAGGGTCCATGCTGACACAAGGTCAACTCTGTCTCCATTATCTCTTACATTTCATCCAGTGAACTCCCCATATTATTTCCAGAGACTTCACCATCCTTCTCTGTTCCCACCTTGGCGTTTATATATTTGTTACCTGGCTACCTTTTTTGCTCCAATTGTGGACAGGTAATAACTCCAACAAGAACCTACTCCTCAGGATATACAAAGGAAAGACATTCTTCCCCCAGTTTTTTTCCCCTCAAGGAGATAAAGATAAGAATTATTTGTCAAAGCACAAAATTGTAAATAATTTCCATATCCATTATTGGGGGACGATTAAATAAACCAATTTACCCATGCGCTGAAATACTGTGTGTGAATTTTTTTAGAAAAAATGGAGTAAATCTACATATACAAACATGATCATCTACAATTTTTGTTGAGTAAAAATATCAGGTTTCAGAATGTGACCTGAAAGATGATAACATTTACGTAGAAATAACATCATCATATTATTGGATTCATTTTCTTTATAATGTATTTTTTAATGTTGGGAATAATTTGATATTTTGCTTAATTTTTGCATGTGTATTCTTAAATCAATTTGGTCTTGTATCAGTTAGCTTTTGCTGTGTAACAAAGAACTCCAAAACAACTCCAAAATCATAGTAGCTTAAAACAGTGGTTTGGTTGACTGGATGGTTCTCATTCTACCCCCAATGTGGACATTCTGCCTCCATTTTGTTATTGGTCAAGGAGCTCTAATGTGGACTCAAGAAAGATGCTGATGGGAAAAGTATTACCATACTTTAGAGCTGTTCTTCTTCAGTAATGTATCTATGCTTTATTTAATTATGGTTAGTATCAGGCCAGGCACATATTAGTTGCTTAAAAATATTTGTTAAATAGTTAAAAATATTTAACTTTTGTGGAGTGCTTACTGTATGCTGGGTACTATTTTAAGTGCTTTCTATGTATTAACTCATTTAATTTAACAAATAAATGAATGCTATGAAAGATAACAGAAGAAAATGCTTCTGAATTGGCAGACATTAATTTAGTCCATATTTTATTGAAATTTCTGAACATGTTCAAACTCACTTTTGAGGTTAGTAGGAAATATTTACTAAATGCAGCTACTCAGCATTATAGAAATTTTACTCTCAATTTCTGTGCTTGCAGCAGGTGTTTACATAATCTCAGGGATCTGAAGAATCAGAAAATAAATTTCCATCTCTCTTTCCTCATGTTTGTTAGAGTGGTTGGATTTTTGAAAGTTTGGAAGTTGTTATTGTAGGCCAAAATTATTAACCTTATTAGTATTTTCTTATATATGTTTGAGAATGGATATTAGAGTTTTACACCACAAAAACTTGTGTAATAACAAACTCTGAGTGGATTGTTTTGTACCTCTTTTGCAGGGAGAAAATAACTGCCCTGAATATTATAAAAATGACTCGTGTGCATTAATAAACAACATGGCATCTTATGCATCTTATATATCTTTGTCCTAGTTCAGGGCCTTTAACTTAGGATCTCAATAAGTGATTGTTGAATTCAATAATTTGGAAAGCAGGCAAAAAATCATTCATATTCTCATCAATAAACACATCCACGGTTAGCATTTATGGATATTTTATTCTGGATCTTTTTTTCCCAAAGGATAATGAGAATGTTTCCACATGTTATTATTATAATCTTTGTAACCATCATTTCAACATTTTTTTTCAAAATGGAAATATCGTCCTATCTTTTTTCTTGTTATAACAGGAAAGAAATAACAAATTCAAACCTTTAGAAATGCATCAAGTGCAAAATGAAAATTCTTTATAACTTCACTTCCCAGAGAGAAAGTGTTTAACAGTTTTATCCATCGTTTGAAATACCTACTTATGATTCCATTCAGTGGGTTTACTGACCTAAGTAGTTTACTTAGGGTTTTCATTACTATTGAATATTTAAGATTTTTCTTCCAATTTTTGCTATTAAAAATGATACTCTAATGAATATCTTTGCACATAAAGCTTTTCCTATATTTATTTCTTTAAGATAAAATTTTAAAAATGGAATTATTGGGTCAAAAGCTATGAATGAACTTAAAGACCTTTGAAAAATATTTCCAAATTGCTTTCAAAATGGTTGTGCCAATTTAAATTTTCAACAATGTTAAAAGGTTGAAACCTGGCATAAAAGTACCAGGTTCACAACATGGGGTCTGTATAGAATATTATCATTTAACAAAGCACTTCCTGATTTCATAAGGAAAATAACACTTTCCTGTGGTTTTACTTTGTATTTCTTTAATTTCTATTGTAACATTTCTCCATGTTTGTTTACTTGTTGTATTTTCCTTTGTGGATTGTCTATTTATATTATTAAGTTATCCAAGTTGTGGGTTTCCCCTTGTTGTATATACGAACCCTATAAGTTGTAACAAGAACAATAATTTGTCTACTAAGTAAGTTCTCAGTTGCCTTTTAATTTTGATTTTTTTTTAACTTGGAGAAGTTTCCAAGTTTTAGGTAGTAAGACTATTGATCTTTTGTTTCTTCTATTGCTTTTTTTTTAAAGTGTTTTATTTTTTATCTTTTTATTTTATTATTTTTGGCTGCGTTGGGTCTTTGTTGCTGTGCACGGGCTTTCTCTAGTTGTGGCGAGTGCGGGCTTCTCACTGTGGTGGCTTCTCTTGTTGCGGAGCATGGGCTGTAGGCACGTGGCTTCAGTAGTTGCAGCATGTGGGCTCAGTAGTTGTGGCATGTGGGCCCTAGAGCATGCAGGCTTCAGTAGTTGCGGTGCATGGGCTCAGTAGTTGTGGCTCACAGGCTCTAGAGCACAGGCTCAGTAGTTGTGGCACATGGGCTTAGTTGCTCCACGGCATGTGGGATCTTCCTGGACCAGGGATTGAACCCATATCCCCTGCATTGGCAGGCAGGTTCTTAACCACTGCTCCACCAGGGAAGTCCTTCTTCTATTGCTTTTGAACTTAGGAATTCCTTCTCCCTCTAGAGGTTTTATAGTTTTTGTATGCTCAGAATGTAACTGCTTATGTCCTTGATCCATCTGGATTTTAGTTATGACAAGAAAGGCAACTCTCTATTGGTTTGTTTTGAAATTTTCATCTCATTTTCTCAACATCATTTATTAAATAATTCTTCCCCTCTCTACTGGTTTATGATGACTCCAATATCATTAAAATTTTTTTAGGTACCAACTGTTGGTACCAAAATTAGACAGGCTCTAATTCTGAGTTATTTATGTGAATCTAGGCATGTGTGCCTTTTGTTTATTTACTTATGTATTACATGATTTTAACTACCTGATTTTATAGTTGACTCAGGACATATTTATTGAGACTTCATATGTATCAAGCTCAGTAACTTAGTAAAAACATATCTTTTGTACATTTAAAAAAGAATACTTATTTATTTATTTGGCTACACTGGGTCTTCTTTGCTGCATGCAGAATCTTTAGTTGTGGCATGCGATGTTTTAGTTGCGGCACGTAGGATCTGATTCCCTGACCAGGGATTGAACCTGGGCCCTCTGCATTGGCAGCGTGGGGTCTTAGCCACTGGGCCACCAGGGAAGACCCTCTTTTACACATTTTTATTTGATATTCTTACCTGCTTACTCTTTAGGATGAATTTTAGAATATTTAAAGTCTCCTCCACAGTTCTGTTGGAATTTTAAATGCAAATATAAACTTTGGAAGTTTTGATATTTTTACAATAATTTTACCATTCTTGTTACTTAAATCTTATTCTATAAATATTTGTCATTTTTCATAATATGCATATTTCTTATGGAAATTTTCCCTTTTAAGTTTTTGTTATTTCTCTAGTAAATAAAATATATTTTAAAATTATATTATCTAACTGGACAACTATATGGGAATACTATTGACTTAAAGAAATATTTATATCTGGCTATTTTTCTAAACTCTTTTCTTAGTTCTACTAGATTTTAGAATTCTCTATTTGAATATTATCTTAAAATAATGATAATTTTATCATTTCCTTTACAGCATTCATAACTTATTTTTTCATATAAACAGTATGAAATATAGGTAGTAGAAAGTATCATTGTTTTGTGCTTAATTTTAATATTATACCTGTAGAATTTCTTTATTAACTGTGAGGCTGGTTGTTGGTTTGATATTAAAAATAACTTCTATTTATTGGGTACATTTCATGTACCTGGCACTGTGTTATGTGTACATGAGATTAATAGTGGTGTTACTTGACCCTGGGTCTGTTTAATTTCAGAGTTTTTCCTCTTCTTTGTCCTATTTTAAAGCTATTAACAAAATCAGGAATGGAGGTTAATTTCATCAAATAACTTTTTGGCATCTGGGGGATTTTATTTACTGATGTAATGATGTTATGAATGCATATTTGATCCTTTGTATAAATTGATATCCATCCTTATTCAAAAAAGGATTTAAGTAACTTCCAAGTATTAAGATTGCAGGATAAAAAAATAGATGAAAAGTTGGGGCAAATGATTAAATGGAGAATTATCTTATGGATTTTCTTGTTTGGCTTTTTATTGTAGCATATTTTATAACTAAATTCCTCACCACTGGGCCATTCTTACTTTTCCTGTTTAATTCTATTTGGTTACCTTAGATGATATTTTGTTGAATTATATCTGCTAATATTTTATTTATAATTTCACTCATATTCTTAAGTGAAAATTTTCTAAAGTCTCCTCTCTTCTTCCCTCCCTTTCCTTTCCTCTTTTCCTTAAAAAATTTTTTTGTACTATCTTCATGAGGTTTTGGTATTAGGGCTATAGTTGCTTTTCTAGAACTAATAAGGTTGTTTTCCATTTCTTCTTTATGTTCTACAGCTAGGTCCATTCATTTAATATATTATTATTAATTAATTAATCAATTTTTGGCTGCTTTGGGTCTTTGTTGCTGCATGCAGGCTTCCTGTAGTTGTGGTGACGGGTGCTACTCTTCGTTGCGGTGCGCAGGCTTCTCATTGCGGTGGCTTCTCTTGTTGCAGAGCATGGGCTCTAGGCATGTGGGCTTCAGTAGTTGTGACTCACGGGCTCTAGAGCGCAGGCTCAGTAATTGTGGCACATGGGCTTAGTTGCTCTGCGGCATGTGGGATCTTCCCAGGCCAGGGCTCAAACCTGTGTCCCCTGCATTGGCAAGCAGATTGTTAACCACTGCGCCACCAGGGAAGTCCCCCATTTATTTAATATAATACTGTCTGTTCCTAAAATTTTGAGAGACTTCACTTGTAAAAGAATGTGAGCTAGGAATACAAGCATTCCTGTAAATAAGACAAGAAAAAGTGTGGGAAGATAGTATACGTATTTTTATTCCTTGCAAATGTCTGCCATTCTTTATAAGTTAATTTCCCCTCTCAAATAAGAATAATAACAAGGACGTCTGTACTTTTGTGATTAATCCATATTTTAAACTGGAATTTTCCTGCTGCAATAATTACATTTGCTGCTCCATCAGTTTAGACTTGATGGTCTCTTGACATTAGTGGTCCCTGAAAAGCTTCTTGGTGGTTTATTATTATGTTTCTGTTATGCCCAGGTAACAAACACACTTTTTTTCTTCTTTGTTGTCATCTATTTAAGATCATTTCATTGTAATGACTCCCGGGGCTTTCCCAGAGGGCACAATGTCTTTCTCCTTTGAGAGACAGTATGGTGCAGTCCTGAGAGCTTGGGCTACTTTGGAGCAACCACACTGCTTATTAATGGTTGCCTGTTCTAAGTCTCATTTTTTTCATCTGTAAAATGGGATCAGCAATAAAACTTAAGGCATTGGTTTTATGAGGAAATGCTTTTAAAATGCCGAGCATAGATTCTGGCACACTGTAAACACTTAATAATGGTAGCTCTTCTTGATGCTTCATGTTCATTGCCTCTTTTTTATTACACCAACAATGTCAAAATGTATTCAGATTTGTAAAAAAGGTTAACATTTTTATTTTCAAAATTAACTTTATTGGGGCTTCCCTGGTATCGCAGTGGTTGGGAGTCCGCCTGCCGATGCAGGGGATGCGGGTTCGTGCCCCGGTCCGGGAAGATCCCACATGCTGCGGAGTGGCTGGGCCCGTGAGCCATGGCCGCTGAGCCTGCGCGTCCGGAGCCTGTGCTCCGCAACGGGAGAGGCCACAGCAGTGAGGCCCGCGTACCGCAAAAAAAAAATACAAACAAACAAACAAACAAAACTTTATTGAAGTCTAATTTACTGTTTTGCTGAAAGCCTGCTTTTGGTTTTAAGGTTTGTTGGATTCCCTGGCAAAATAACCACTCGTTTCACACAAATAAACAGCTTTAATCACTTCTTTAATGAAAGGTGATTTAACTTAATTTTAATAAACAATCATTAGAAGGAAAGGAATAAGAATATTAGAGAGACGTAGCAGGGTATACATCATCGAATTGGGCTGACACCTATTTCAGATCCAAACAGCAGCTGGGAAGTCCTGAGTGACAGCAGCCTGGAGCCTCAACTGGGAAGGGTCCTGGGCGGTATGTCTACCCCACGGGTGAGACTTCAGATTGGAGCTCTGAGGGCTTCCATTTATAATTCCAGGTCGCAAACTGATATCATCAGTTTGCATGCAGAAATGCAGCTCTGGATTTACTTTAACAATGCTGTTGCTTTCACCATGTGGATCACAAGATTTTCCAGACCCCAGGGGAATGGCCAGGTCCCCAGGGCTCAAGATATTCCAAGACCCACTCCCTTTCTTATAGTAAGTGCCGCTTGACTTGCTAGGAGCAATTGTTAGGTGTGCAAGCAGGCATGCGGTCCAGGCAGGGTCACAGGTCGGTCAGAGGCCTGCTTCTGCCTCTGGAGCCTGAGCAAGACTACTTTATTAATTTTCCCAATATTTACATACAATAAAATGCTTCCATAAGTTTTGACAAATGCATACACAATCAAATACTGTACATTTCCATCTGCCCAAATGGATTCTATGTGTTCTTTCCCAGTCAATCCCCATCTCCCAACTCCAGTTCTAGGCAACCACTGATCTGCTTTCCATCATTATAAATTTGTCTTTCATAGAGTTTCACGAGAATGGAACTATGCAGTAGGCACTCTTGCATTCTGTTATTTTTCCCACTCAGCATGATGATTTACAGATTCAACTACATTGTTGCATGAAGCAGTTTTTTTTTTTTAAATTGCAGCTAGGTGTTTCAGTTTTTGGCTATTATGAATAAAGCTGCTATAAACATCCATGTAACAATTTATTTTTAAAGAATTCTTTTTCATGTGGACTGTTTTAAAGTCTTTATTGAATTTGTTACAATACTGCTTTTTTTGTTTTGGTTTTTTCTTTTGGCGGCGAGGCATGTGGGATCTTAGCTCCCAGACCAGAGATTGAACCCGCACTCC
Organism: Monodon monoceros; assembly: GCF_005190385.1. NCBI lineage: Eukaryota > Metazoa > Chordata > Mammalia > Artiodactyla > Monodontidae > Monodon > Monodon monoceros. Next base: position 40,607,670 of record NW_021703777.1, read on the forward strand.
TTGCGTTGGAAGGCGAAGTCTTAACCACTGGACTGCCAGGGAAGTCCCTCATATAACAATTTTTAAAAAACGACATGTTTTGAAAAGATACTTGGGGGGAGGAATATTCCTGAGTCACACGGTAAATGCATGTTAAACTTTCTAGAAAGCTGTCAGATAGTTTGTCAAAGTGGTTATATTGTTTGACATTTTCACCAGCAATGTCTGAGAGTTCCAGCTGATCCACATCCTTACTAATATTTGATATTGTCAGTCTTTTAAAGTTTAGCCATTTGAGGAAGGAAGTAGTGGTCTCTCACTGTGGTTTTAGTTGCGTTTTCTTTATGAAGAAAGATGTGGAGCATCTTAAAATATGCTCTTTGGCATTCCATACATCACCTTTTGTGAAATTTCTGTTCAAATATTTTGCCCTTTTTAACTGGATTATTTGTCTTCTTTTTACTGAGTTATAAGAGTTCTTATAAATTCTGGGTACAAGTTCTTTGTGTCAGATAGATATATGTACTTTGAATATTTTCTTCTAGAAGTTTTATAGTTTGGTTTTTATGTTTAGGCTTATGATTGTTTTCAAATTAATTTTTGTGAATAGTGAGGTAAGGATCAATGTCCATTTTTTCCCTGTGTAGATATACAGTAGTTTTATTACCATTTTTTATTGAACATACAGATTGACCATATACGAATGGGTATCTTTTATATTCTATTCCATTGATCTATATGTCTTTTTTTTGTGTGTGTGTGCCAAAACCACTCCGTTTTGATTACAGTAACATTATATTGTCTTTAAACAAGGTAGTGTGGGTTCTTTGTTTTTCTTTTTCAAAATTGTTTTGGCTAGTGTAGGTTCTTTGCATTTCCATATACACTTTAGAATCAGCCTGTCAATTTCTACAGTAAAGTCTGCTGGGATTTTGATTAATATTATGAAGAATCTATAGACTAATTTGTTGAGAATTGACATCTTATCGTATTGAGTTTTCTGACCATGATATAGGTTATATGTCTCCATTTATTTAGGTATTTATTTTGTTTCAGCAATGTTTTGTTGTTTTCAGTGTAAGAGCTTGCACACATTAAAAAATTGTCCAAAGTATTTAATATTTTTTGATCCTATTATAAATGATATTGTTTTTTAACTTCAATTTCTAATTGCTTATTTCTACAATTTAGGAATACAGTTGATTTTTGAGTATTATGCTTGCATCCTGCTACCTTCCTATTACACTTATCATTTCTAGTAGTTTTTGTCTAGATTCCTCAGGTTTTTCTATGTACATGAGCATGTCATGTCCACTAATAAAGACAATTTTATTTCTTTTTTCCAATCTATATGTCTTTTATTTCCTTTTTTTTAAAAAAAATTTTTATTTATTTATTTTTAGGCTGTGCCGGATCTTAGTTGCGGCATGCGGGATCTAACCCAGGCCCCCTGCATTCGGAGTGCGGAGTCTTACCCACTGGACCACCAGGGAAGTCCTGTTATTTCCTTTTTTACCTGTTACATTGGCTAAGACTTCCAGCAAAATGTCGAATAAGAGTGGTGAGAGAAGGAATTCTTGTTTCTAATTTTAGGGAAAAACTATTCAGTCTTTCACCGTTGTGTGTTATAACTGTAGGTTTTTCATGTATCAGTTGAAGAAGTTCTGTTCTATTCCTAGTTTGCTGAGAGTTTTAAACATGAATGGATTTCGATTTTTGTCAAATGTTTTTTCTGCATTTTATGAGACAGTCATTGCATTTATCCCTTTTCTGTTAATATCGTGAATTACATTGGTTTTCTAATGTTAAACCTTTCATTTCTGGGGCAAACTCCATTTGATCATGGAATTTTACTCTTTTAACATATTGTCCAATTTAATTTTGCCTGAGATACCAATTATTTCATAAGGTTGGGGTGCAGATCACATAGGATTTCAAGTAGCATTGATGCTGCTCAAAGAGATAATAAGGTGCAAGGTATAAGGTTGAACAGATGTTTCTGTAAAACTGAGAGTAAGATTGTAGCCATCAGGAACAATGGGTGATGTGTTTTATTGCCATAGTATTAACTGACACTAAACCAAAGCTTTCTGTTTTACAGAGAAGTTTTTAGAAATGTGGGAAACTTCGTGGTGAATATAATTTCATAAGACTTTTTCTTCCTTATTTTCTTGTTGAAGTTGTCAGTTTATATTCCTGCTAGTGAACTGTAGAAAGCTTTGCAAATGGACTTCAGTTATTCTATGTGACTTGAGAGCTGACAAATGCAATAACCTAGATATTTTACCTAGGCACTGCAATCCAATATCAAGGCCTTTCTTACCAATAGAATTTAAGTAGTGTAAACAACAAAAAAGGGGCATGGGGGAATGGAAATATGCAGAGCAAAGTCCTTAGGAATAAATCAGTTTTGAGTGGTGATCCAAGGGTTATGCTTGTGATGCTTTTGAGGATTATTCTGCATTGCATTATCTGAGGCTATAACTGTAAAATGGTCTTTAAGATTGCCATTAAATTTGTCACAGTGGAATCCCTCTCTGGTAAAAGATAAAGTTCTAACGGGAGCCTCCAGGGCAAATGGGTTGGGAGCACTTAAAATACATACAAGAAAAAAATCCCTTAAATTTACACTGAGGCATGTGCACCCTTTTTTTGAGAGTGTCATCGTCTTTTCCCAAGGACCTCCAGATTCTTCTAGTGCCCCATGCTGTGTCCACTTACAGAAAGGGATTGCCATTCCAAATATTAATCCAGGAGGCATCTTGCAGTAAAAAAATCAGCATGAATACCTTTATGTAGGAGTCTCAGGAGTTCTACTCTGGTTTGAAGACTTCTTGAAAGCAAGCTCTGCACACCACTCAGTGAATGGTACATTGTAGGGCTCAGGAAATGTTTGCTAAAAGAATGTATGGACATTTCCATGAAAGAATGTGTTTGCTAATTTGATCAGAAGTTGTGATGTCAGAAATACCTGTATCTGTAACTATAGATACAGTCCAGTTTCTGGGTTATAGATTTCTAATAGTTGAGGAACATTAACTCTTTATCGACAGAAGAATATTAGATGAATGAGGACAAGAGGGGTTTGATGCCACATGTTTAACCTTATAAGGAAGTCACCATAGATCAACGGTTCTCAAAGTATGGTCTGTGTTCTGTAGAACAGCAGCAGCATCATTACCTGAAAACTTAGAAATGCAAATTCTCTGGCCCTACCCTAGATCCCATTGAGTCAGGAACTCTGGAAGAGAGGCCCAATCATTGGTGTTTTACAAGCCCTCCAGGTGAGTCTGATGCATGGTAAGGTTGGGAACACTGTTCTAGGGCATGGGTTCTCAAACATGGCTGTAAAGGACAGGCTTATCTGAGGAGCTTCTAAAAATGTACTGATGGCTGGGCCCTACCCTACATCAGTTAAGTCAGAATTTCTGAGAATTGGGACCAAGGCACTGATGTTTGTTAAATATTCCCCAAGTGAGTTTAATATTCAGTCAGGGATGAGAACTACTGACCTAGGGCCCTGGATTTGTTTTGTTGGTTTTTTTTGTTTTTGGTGTTTGATTTTTACTTTTCTATTGAAGAGAAAACTTACATACTAAAAAGTAGATAAGTTACAAATGTGTATCTTGATAAATTTTTTTTTTAATAAATTTATTTATTTATTTTTGGCTGCATTGGGTCTTCGTTGCTGCGCACGGGCTTTCTCTAGTTGCGGCGAGCCCGGGAGCTGCTCTTCCTTGCGGTGCACGTGCTTCTCATTGCGGTGGCTTCTCCTGTTTCAGAGCACAGGCTCTAGGCATGCGGGCTTCAGTAGTTGTGGCACAAGGGCTCAATAGTTGTGGCTCACGGGCTCTAGAGCGCAGGCTCAGTAGTTGTGGCGCACGGGCTTAGTTGCTCCATGGCATGTGGGATTTTCCCAGACCAGGGATCGAACCTGTGTCCCCTGCATTGGCAGGTGGATTCTTAACCACTGCGCCACCAGGGAAGTCCCGGGAGTATGAATTCTTAACACATTCTACATTTATTCTTTGCACTAAAGTTTGAGAACTGTGAATACAGTCATTGCTAACTCCTGTTGAGAATCTTCTATGTGCCAATACTATTCTAAGTGTTCTTCATATATCTAACTCATTAAATCCTTACATCAACACTCTGAGGTAGATCCTAAGATCATTCTCACTTTTCAGAGAATGTGAGGTTCCTTCAGTCTTGCCAAAGGTTATACAGCTGTTGAGAGCTAGACTCACTACACTCAGTCTCCAGAGTTTGCATGCGTTACTACTATCTTACTCTGTTTTGAGTAGGGAACCTAGGTGAAAAATGCAGATGCATCAGAATAACACTACCCCAACTCTAATCTTTTTCTAAAAATTGATATGGAATTAGGGAACATTCCAAATTTTTTTGAGGACCACCCTTGTTTACTCACATTTCTTTTGGTGTTCTTTCGTTTTTCATATGGTGTTTAAGATTCCCAGGTGAAGAAGTCATTTGAGAAAATAATAAAATTATTGTTAAAGTTTTAGTGACTTAATTTACTACCCCTCTAAGTGGTTTCTTAAAAACTGAATCTACTCAGTGCAATAAAAATGAAGTTTGAATGCAAGAATTTCAGACAATAGTAGATGGATAATTTCAGGTGGAAATGGGTATGTTTTGGGTCTTGGGGTCACATTAGGATTCGCACAGCCTGTTTCTTATAGGTGAGTGATTGTGCCGTGTAGCTCCTGGTCTGTTCGGTGAAAATGTCTGTTAGGTAGGAACTGCAGACTCATTCATGCAGATGAAACTCAGTTTCATCTTTTTAGAACAGGGGATGGCAAATTCTAGACCCTGGGGCCAGATCCAGTCTTTGAGCTATGAATGGTTTTTACATTTTTAAATGCAAAATTTAAAAAGACTGTTACCCTTTTTACTAGAACAATTGTCTAAGAATTAAGGACATTGCTTCTTGGTTCATAAAGCCTAAAAGTGTTTGCTATCTGGACCTGTATAGCAAGTTTACTGACGACTGATTTGGAAGATAATTCTCACATTTCAACTTTCACCAAAGAAAAGTACTGCACTCATATTTGTTTATAACATATAAACTTAATTGAATTAGACGTGTTTGTTGGAGGGATATCATTGTGTTTGGTGTGTGTGTGTGTGTGTTTGTAAGCCAAAGGTCTAGGATCCCCTGCTTTGACCGGCCACCAGCCTACTTGAGTTTAGCTGCCCTAGGAGGTTAGGAGTTAGGTTAACTTCTTCCCATGCACATCTATATTTTCAAAGGCCTACTTATTTCCTTCCTAAGAAATCAGTAAGCATTTGATAACTATTCTTACAGAGTACAACCTAAGATTTGATTATAATCTCTCAGACAAGCTTGGAGTTTGTTGGGAGAAATGAACTTTCCCAATCTCTTTTCGTAAACTCCCCACATTACTGATTGCCTTCCCAGTGTCAGACATTGGTCTCTAAGTGTGTTGCATTATTTCATTTAATCCTCCCAGCTTCTCTGCGAGGTATTATTAACTTCCTTTTACAGATGAAGAAATGTGAGACACAGAGACTTTTCCTTGGGCTCTGGCTCCGATTCCTTAAAGTGAGGTGCAGGGATAAGGGACCCAAACAGGTGTAGCCAGAAACACAGAGGAAATCCCCACACTGAATAATAAGCCAAGAGAGCATTATTATCCAAATGCCAGATTCATCTATAAATAGGAAATCTATTTTTTTCTGGAATATGCAAGCAAATTAAAAATCATCCTTTATGCACAGCCGGATTTCAGAACAGATGTGTGTATTGTTGCTCAGTTTTCAATTTGAAGGCCATGGCAACAGGCCAGCTCTATATGTAAGTGGAATAGGAAACCGCCCAAATGCCTGAAATCTCTACAGCAACAACATGGGATTTAGGAATTTGAGGCAAGGGGCTTCCTTCCGTTCCCCAATCCTTTCTGGCTACTGACTGATGCTTGAAATATATATAACAAGGGACAAGGACTTTGAATCACTAATTGGAGAAACACTTCCTAGTAGCTACTCCCCAAGGCTCTCATATCGTTCTGTATTTTTTTTTTTTTTTGCGGTACGCGGGCCTCTCACTGCTGTGGCCTCTCTCGTTGCGGAGCACAGGCTCCGGACGCGCAGGCTCAGCGGCCATGGCTCACGGGCCCAGCCGCTCCGCGGCATGTGGGATCTTCCTGGACCGGGGCACGAACCCGTGTCCCCTGCATCGGCAGGCAGACTCTCAACCACTGCCCCACCAGGGAAGCCCTGAGTTATATTTCTATATTCCCAGCATCCAGCACAGTGTCAGGCCTAAAATAAGGTGATTAATTATTTGTGGAGTGAGTGGAAGTTACACTTAGGTTTAAATGACTACTATAAGAACCTTTGGTGATTTTGAAAGGGTTTTGAGGGGTTTGGGTAGGAAGGGGCCCCAGAAGGAGGAGGCTGAGAAGACTAAAGCAAACTTCAGCTCCTTCACAATTTTCCTTGCAGCCAGCCCCAGCTTGGCTGGCTGAGAATGGAGCTGCCTGGGCGACACGGGAGAAAACCTGTACACTTGTTCTTGTGCAAAATGAAAAGCGATGGGTCCAAGTCATTATGAGTGTTTCCTCTGGTGCCCAAAGTGCATAGCACGCTACCTAGAATTGTAATCCTAGGACAGTAGGGAAGCCCTCTTTTGGACATTGAGTCTTAACATAGTACTTGTTTTTGTGTGTGGCCAGACTTTTTTCTTCAGTGATATGGCTAAAACCATATTTAGGGTTTGATGTTAGTGGCTATTGACATCACTAACTTAATCGGCAGTTTCTCTGGGGCTGGTTGTGGGGTAATGCTGTCCCTTGCCTAGCAGGCTGGAATTAGTGACCTGTCCAAAGATGACCAGAAGTGCTGGACCAGAAATACCCAGGAATTCATCCCTCCAGGGAGCAACCCTCAACCAATGGCTGACGGGAGTTTGGGGACAAATCCCCCACCCCCTTGCCTCTCTAGTGGGGTGGCCTGGGAATGTGTGTTTTATACTGTTTCCCAGTTTCCCCATGAGATTAGATGCCAGTCACCCCCGGTGCTGGTAGGTAGCTTGCCATCACACTTTCATTGCCTTCCTTCCCTTCCCTCTCTCACCTCTCACCTGCTGGAGGCAGTCAGTGCTTCCTGTGCCTCCCGAACTTGCACTTGAAAGGTTGCCATAGGGTCTGCTTCTAGGGAACCCAAACGAAGACAATAGGTTTCGCTCACTCCAGAGTGGACACTAGTATCTTGCGGTCATCACTAAAGAACTGCTGGGTTTGTTTTTTGTTTTTGGCAAAGGTTGGGAGGAGTGCGGGGTGGAGGGGCAGGGATAAGGATGTATGGGTTTCTGTTGACACTTGATTTCCCTGGCACGCTGTTGACTGTTAACTCATCAGTATTGAGGGGGTGAGAGTTCTTCTCATCTCCTAGTAATTGCATCATTCAGGAAAATCTCTTCTGTTTCAAATAGAGTCCTGTATGACCAGCCTATTCATCAGTGTTAGCAAAGCTGATGTCAATGGCTATGCTCAGGAGCGCCTCCTCAGAAAAGCCCAGATGAGAAAAGCCATTTAGCTTCCATTTCAATCAGGTACCAACACCCCTTTGCCCTTGTCCTCATGCACTTCATTTTCCTCACCCAGGCAGTGTTGAACACACACCAGCACGTGGCAGATCATTTAGGGGAGATGTAAGGGCTGATGCTGCTCTGAGCTGCGCAGCTCAGGCAGCGTGGGGTGTGATAAGACAGCACTGTCAGAGTATTATGAACGTGTCAGGATGATGGATTCACTATAACAATATCACCATTGGCAGCACACGCAATGCACTATATCTCAATCTGTCATTTTCCATGGTCATGCATTGTGTGGAATCAAGCTATTTTTTTTTTCTTTTGGTTTTGAGTGATGTTTGTAATGGTGGTGGTGAGAAAGGCAGAAGTAGATAATGATTTTGGATAGCCTTGTTTGAGTTAACTGTTGTTGCCAGGAGACAAGAGGCTGTGTGTGTGTGGGGTGTGTGTGTATGTGTGTATCTGTGTGTCTGTGTGACACACACAGAGACAGAGAGACAGAGACAAAGAGAAAGAGAGAGAGGGTGTGAAACTAGGAAAGGGTGAAAGGGGATGGAAGCAAGATTATTATTAAAGCGTTTAAGTCCTCGGGTAGTTTTTATACCATTTAGGAGACTCATGCAACATATGAATTTACCTGTACTCCCTTTCCAGGGACAGCTTGCTCCAACATAAGGTGGAAAGTTGGAAGCTTTTATTTGCAACCCCTATTCGGTTATCAATTTGGAACACGATCTTTAGCATCTCATGCTTTTCTCCTTTGCTTTAACTCTGCCATGACCACTCCCCCGCACTCACCCTGTGACTGCTGATCACTTCCGGGGACTCTCAGACACATCCCATAGGCAGACTGCTTCTTCTCTGTAAAGGGACAAGCAGAGAGTCTGATAAGGACAAGGCATCCTTCTCATCTCCTGTCATATTTATTTATTCTCCACTCTATTACCCACACCTCACACAGGGTGGTAGGTGTGTATTTGACTTTCTTTGCTGAAAAGTTGTGGAACAATTAAAGGAAATTAAAAGGTAGGAGTTGAAGTCTTAAATCTGTTTGATAAATATGACCTTTTAGAGGATCTAAGAGGAAAACATTCAAGAAATTAAATCCTTCACAGGAGAGTGCCTGTAGTAAGCTGAATAATAGCCACACAAAGTTAGATCCTAACCCCTGGAACCTGTAAATGTCACCTTATAAAGAAAAACTCTGCAGACGTGATTGGACTAAGGATCTTGACACAAGGAGATGATCCTGGATTATTTAGTGGACCTTAAATCTATTCACAAGTGTCTTTATAAGAGAGAGACCAAAAGGAGATTATACACTTATACGAGAAGATAACATGAAGGTGGTGGCAGAGATTGGAGTGATGTGGCCTTAAGTGGAGGAATGTTAACAGCCACCAGAAGCTGGAAGAGGCAAGGAAACTGATAGAATCCTTTTATGGGTATACCCCTGGCCTCAGAATTATTCCTGTTTCATATACTTTCTTCTTCTAATTTACCTCCCCATGAGAATCTCCAAATGCTGTTTGGGAAACCTTACACCTATCCATAGGAATTGATCTCATCCTAGGAACCGTTCCTCTTCCCTCTTTCCCTCTTGGGAATCTATTTTCCTAAGCCTGAGTGTTTGGGCCTAAAGTAGTGGCAGCACCCGCCTCCCCTGCCCCAGGGGAGATGAGATAGTAGATCTGAACACAATAGAACAGTCTAGATGGAGGGGGGATTTTGGTAATCCAAGTCTCACACTGTGGTCCAGAGTGGGTGGGGTTCTCCCTTTTGTGTCTTCATCAAAAGAGACCTTAAAACCAGTTGTGAGTTGAGTTACTCCTGTTTCCTCTCCCAAACTCATGCACACACACACTTCCTTTTTTTTCTTTTCTTTAAAAAAAATTATTTATTTATTTGGCTGTGCCGGGATCTTCATTGCAACCTGTGGGATCTTTTTTTTTTTTAAATTTTTTAATGACTTTTTTTTATGGGGGTAGAGTTGTTTTATAATGTTGTGTTAGTTTCTCCTGTACAGCGAGGTGAAGTAGGTGTTCCCTGTGCTATACAGCAGGTTCTCATTAGTTATCTATTTTATAAATTTATTTATTTATTTTTGGCTGCATGGGGTCTTCGTTGCTACGCGCGGGCTTTCTTTAATTGTGGCGAGCGGGGCCTAGTCTTCATTGTCTTGCGCGGGCTTCTCACTGCGGTGTCTTTTCTTGTTGTGGAGCATGGGCTCTAGGCATGTGGGCTTCAGTAGTTGTGGCATGTGGGCTCAGTAGTTGTGGCTCGTATGCTTAATTGCTCTGCGGCATGTGGGATCTTCCCGGACCAGGGCTCAAACCTGTGTCCCCTGCATTGGCAGGCGGATTCGTAACCACTGTGCCACCAGGGAAGCCCTAGTTATCTATTTTATACATATTAGTGTATGTATGTCAATCCCAATCCCAATCTCATCCCACCCCTGCCTTTCTCCCGTTGGTGTCCATACGTTTGTTCTCTACATCTGTGTCTCTATTTCTGCCTTGCAAGCCGGTTCATCTGTAACGTTTTTCTAGATTCCACATATATGCGTTAATATATGATGTTTGCTTTTCCTCTTTCTGACTTACTTCACTCTGTATGACAGTCTCTAACTCCTTCCACGTCTCTACAAATGACCCAATTCGTTTCTTTTTATGGCTGAGTAATACTCCATTGTATATATGTACCACACTTCTTTATCCATTCATCTGTCGATGGACACTTTGGTTGCTTCCATGTCTTGGCTATTGTAAATAGAGCTGCAGTGACCACTGGGGTGCATGTGTCTTTTCAAATTAGAGTTTTCTCTGGATATGTGCCCAGGAGCACACGCATTTCTTTTATGGACAAATATGAGTTCCCTCCTAGACCCATAAGGAGAAGGAAAAATAATATCCCTAACTGCCTCATAATTTGTTAAGACGTGGTGCTCTCCACAGAGTCAGTCTGCTACACTATTATGCCAAGTGGTATCGGTTCATTTCCTTCATCCTCCCTTCCTAATTGTTCCCTGTTGGGGTCTGCTGGGAACAAGCAGAGGGTCTGGTGCTGGACCATTTGGCTCTTCATGGCTGTCCCCTTCTTACCCGAAGGTAAACACTGAGGTAACTGCCTTGATAAGGACTCAAAGTTTTCTTCTCGTTTCTGTCTGGCAGAAGGGAGATGAGTGACCTCTTTTTCCAGTTCATTCAAGTTGACTAGACCTGTGGGATTCAGTTCAGAGGGGGCTGGGAGAGAAGAATTAGTCTCATGATAGGCACAGGAAGGGAAAGGGCTGGTTGGCTTAGAGGCTGGCAGTTGATCATTGGTGAGATTTAAGGGAGGGCTAAAATGTCTCTTGCCTTGAAGACTTCTTAACCTTCTTACCAGCATATACAGTTGTACTAACTCCCCTTTCTCCTTGACTTGACATTCTCACCATTAACAAGAGCTTATTATGCTACAGAAAGGGAGGTATTGTCTCTAGAAATCTGGCTTTCTGGAAAGCAAAATGGAGACTTAGTTGGACTGTCTTCTCCTAGAGCCCTCATCCAGAACACATTAGCGATGCATGAGAGTTTCTTTCTCTTAACATCTCAGCTGATTAAAAGGATTAGACTTTTTAATCTTTTGCCAGATTTTCAAATAGGAAATAGTATCTTACTCTGGTTTTAATTTGCATTTCCTTCATTATTCGTGAGGTTAAGCATCTTCTCATCAGCTTCTCAGCCATTTGAATTTTTTCTTGTACAAACTACCTGTTAACAGCGTTTGTTCCTTTTCTATTTGTGCAATTTAGGTTTCTCATATTAATTTATATGTTCAAGATACAAACTGATGTTGAAATATCTTAGGGGTGATTTTATTAAGATGGTGACGTGGGTGTTCCTGACTTCAGAGCCCCCCTCCCTGCTCCCATCACAAGAAGACCAATTACTAACTGCCCACAGATAAAACACCACTGTGAAGGTCCTAGAACATGGGAGTGAAGCTAAAGCACTACCTTGGACAGTAGAGACCGAGACAGATGGCGTCTGAAGGGTGAAAGGAGCAACTACACTTTGACTGCATTGCCCCTCCCCCAGGCCAGCCCAGTGCCTGTCGCACCAAGAGGGCCCAATGGTTTTTCCAGTGGGAAAAAGAGAACCCAAGGTGGACCTTCAGCTTCCCCAGCACTATGAGATGCTTCCTGGGAGGCTCACTGGGGTCTTACTTCACAGGGATCACTGGGGGTCTGCAGCTCTTCCTGAACTCCAGAATCCAGCCAATGGCACAGCCTAAGGCCCCACCCAATCAGGAGAGGTTGTGGTGCATGGGCCCCCCAGCCCTGCCCGATTGTGGCATCCAACCAGTGGCACTACCCTGCCAGCAAACACAGCCTGCAGCCCCACCTGACTAGAGGTGACTGTGGAGCCCAGCTAGTGGCCCCACCTGACCATGGAACATAGCCAGCAGCCCTGCCCCACCAGGGAGCCCACCCAGAAGCCCTGCTTGAAAACACAAATGAAACTATAAAAGACCCTGAATAGCCAAAGCAATCCTGAGGAAGAAGAACAAAGCTGGAGACCTCAGACTTCCTGATTTCAAACTATCCTACAGAGCTATCAAACAAACAGTATGATGCTGGCAAGAAAACAGATACATAGACCAGTGGAACAGAATAAAGAGCTCAGAAACAAACCCACACATGTACAATCAACAAATATTTGACAAGGGAGCCAAGAATACTCAATGGGGAAAAGATAGTCTCTTCAATAAATAGTGTTGGGAGAACTGGATATCCACATGCAAAAGAATTAAACTACCCCCCTATCTTTTACCACTCACAAAAATTAACTCAAAATGGATTAAAGACATAAATGTAAGACCTGAAATTGTAAGACTTCTAGAAGAAAACATAGGAGGTAAGCTCCTTGATGTTGGTCTTGGCAATGATTTTTCGGATATGATACCAAAGCCACAAGCAATAAAAACAAAAATAAACAAGTGGAACTACATCACACTAAAAAGCTTCTGCACCGCCAAAGAAACAATCAACAAAATGGAAAGGCAAACTATGGAATGAGAGAAAATATTTGCAAATCATATATCTGATAAGGGGTTAGTATCCAAAATATATAAGGATCTCATACAACTCAATAGCAAAACCTCCAAATAATCCAATTAAGAAATGGGCAAAGGACCTGAATAGACATTTTTCCAAAGAAGAAATACAAATGGCCAACAGGTACATGAAAAGATGCTCAACATCGCTAATCATCAGGGAAATGCAAATCAAAACCACAATGAGATATCACCTCACACCTATTAGAATGGCTATTATCAAAAAGACAAGAGATAACAAGTGCTGTCGGGAATGTGGAGAAAAGGACACTTGTGTACCATTGGTGGAAACATATATTGGTATAGCCACTGTGGAAAACAATATGGAGGTTTTCAAAAAGTTAAAAATAGAACTACCATATGATCCAGCAATCCCTCTCCTGTGTATATATACAAGGAAAATGAAATCACATAGAGATATCTGAACTCTCATGTTCATAGCAGCATTATTTACAATAGCCAAGACATGGAAGCAACCTGAAGTGTCCATCAAAGGATATATGAATAAAGAAAATGTGACATATATAGAGAGAGTTCAACCATAAAAAAAAAAGGGACTTCCCTGGTGGTCCAGTGGTTAAGACTCCGCACTTTCACTGCAGGGGTTGTGGCTTTGATACCTGATTGGGGAGCTAAGATCCCATGTGCTGCATGGTGCAGCCAAAAAAAAAAGAAAATACTGCCCTCAAGGTAGTATTTTGAGGGCATAATGCTAAGTGAAAGAAGTCAGGCAGAGATAAATACTATGGTCTCCCTTATATGTGGAATCTAAAAAAACCCCCAAACTTATGGAAACAGGCTAAATTGGTGGTTACCAGGGGCAGGAGTGGGGTGGGAGAAGTGGGTGAAGGTGGTCAAAAGGCACAAACTTCCAGTTATAATATGCATAAGTTCTGGGGATCAAATATACATCATGGTGGCTGTAGTTAGCAGTACTGTATCGTGTACCTGAAAGTTGCTAACTGGGTAGATTCTATAATTCTTTTTTTTTAAACTAATTATTTAATTTAATTTAATTAATTATTTTTTTGGCTGCGTTAGGTCTTTGTTGCAGTGTGCAGGCTTCTCATTGCGGTGGCTTCTCTTGTTGTGGAGCACGGGCTCTAGGCGCGCGGGCTTCAGTAATTGTGGCTCGTGAGCTCTAGAGCACCCGCTCAGTAGTTGTGGCACATGGGCTTAGCTGCTCCGCAGCATGTGGGATCTTCCCGGACCAGGGCTCGAACCCTTGTCCCCTGCGCTGGCAGGCAGATTCCTAACCACTGCGCCACCAGGGAAGCCCACTGAGTAGATTTTAAAAGTTTTCACCACACACAAAAAATGGTAACTATGTGAGGTGTTAACTAATCTTATTGTGGCAATTATTTTTCAAAATATGTATGTCAGGTTATCATTTTGTATACCTTAAACTTATACAACTGTATATGTCAATTATATCTCAATAAAGCTGGGGGATAAAAAGGAAATGTCTTCTCTTGGTCTGTGGCTTACTTTTTCACTTTATTTTTTGCCATATGGGTTTTTAAATTTTAATGTAATTCAATTTATCAATCTTTTTCTTTATAGTTTGGCTTTTTTTCTCTTATTTGAGAAATCCTTTCCTAATTTCAGATCATAATGGTATACTACTATATCTCCCTGCAAAAGTTTCAGATTTTTCTTCATGTTTACATCTTTTAATCCATGTGGTTTTTAGTTTTTGTATACAATATAAAGTAGGGATCTAAATTATATCTAAATTTCCATTTGGAGTCCATTGTTTTAGCATAATTTAATTTAGTTATTAAAAATGAGATCCATGCAATATTTCTTTCTGTGTTTGCCTTGTTACACTTAGCATAATATCTTCCAGGTCCGTTGACATTGTTGCAGATGGCAGGATTTCCTTCTTTTTAAGGGCTGAATAACATTTACTGAATCAAATTTGGGTCTGCTGTTCTGTGCACAGTAATGCCAATCTACTGACACTGGGTCGTGGTGAAGGAAAGTATAACATTTATTGCAAGGTGTCCAACATGGGGCTAGGCAAGGAGAACAGGCAGCTCATGCTCAAAAAACTGGATCTCCCCAAAGGTTTTCACGGAAACATTTTAGAGGCAAGGTGAGGAAGAAGATCACAGGGTGTATGATCAGCTGGTGGACATCCTTCTCATTGGTCGGTGGCAAGGTAACAGGGTGGTCTTTCAGAAATTTCAGTTATCAGTTTTTTTGCCCCAACCCATCCGGAGTCTACGTGCTGGTGGTCAGCATGCAGTTAACTTCTTTGACTGGTGGGGGTTTTAGTATCTGCAAAACAACTCAAGGACACGGCTCAGGATATTATCTATCGCCCTTGAGGAGGAACTAAAGTCCTTGACTTTGTTTTATGGCTAACCTATTATTACTTATTCTTGCTTGACTGTTTTCCTTTGCTTCTGCATTTTCTCCCCCGATTCAGTTTGCTCTTTGGAACTCGGGGAAGGCCTAGGGGGCTAAAGCTTTTCTACAAACAAGAGGCAGGCAGGGGGGATGTGGCGGTCTGTCCCCGGGAAGGACCCACTCAGTCCTGCTTGGTTTCAGTACCACCTTTGAAGACTATACTTTCAGGGATCATTTCTATAGTTTGTCAATACCACCTTTGTTTATATTTGTGTGTATGTGTGTGTGTGTGTGTGCGCACACACATATGTGTGTGTGTTATAAAACTTTTGTCAAATTTTATTTACGATAGCTCATACTATTTCCTTGTGTGCTGCACCATATTTTATTTAGCCATTCCCATATTGTTGGACATTTCGTTTATTTCCATGTTTTCCTATTAGAAATAGCATCACCATAATGAACGTCTTTGTGCATAAAGTTTTTTTTCCATCTTTAGGATGATTATACTAGAGTATCTTCTCAGAAATGGAGTATAATTATTAATAACTTGATTTTCAAAAGAACTGTACATTCTCACCGGGAATGTTTAAGACTTTACATTTAAGTGCAGATCTTCATCGGCACTGGGTACTCTCAGTTTTAAAATGAAAGAATAGCTCGTCCTATTTAATAATTTTGCCTCTAGCTGGTCCTAAAAAGACACAATTTTCTAAAAACACTGAGAAATATTCCTAAATATTGAGGAAGGAATGGGCTAGCAATAATTGTTTGTATGGGGATGGAATTTGAAGGAGGGAGAGAGGAGAGGAGCTTAAAGAACTTAATCCCAATGTGGCTTTTTTGACTTGGTGTCAGGATTGAGGATATTTCTGTTGACTTCACCAACCGTACCTTCATTTCTTCCTCATGTCCCATGATTCCATATGCAGATTTTAAAATATAGTTGCTTTTTGACAGATTATTTAAATCCCAGTGAGGTGGAACAGTATTCAGGTTGTTTATAATGACTATCATCAGTGGCAAATTAGTTTAGCCTGTCTCAGTTTATTCTCTTTGACAGCTTCATGTTTATTTCATGCCATAGAGGCTGAAAAAGAAAACACATACAAAGAACTTATTTTGTTGTCATTTAATTATATGAGTAATAACACGATCAAGAACGTATTTAGGACCCTGTCGCAGCCTCAAAAGGAAACTGGACCTGAAAGACCACGCCAATTAGACCTTTTTAGTAGGTTTGCTTTATTGTTTTCTCTCACATACTAGTTTTTTATTGAATTCTATCAAATCTATATTTTTCTAGAAGTGGAAACAGGAAATAGACAAGTCATGGTAATTGCAAACCATCCGTTCCTTGGCCTTTGGAATATACTGTATGGAATACCACATCCTTTACCCACGAGTTTGACAAAGGATACACTTTTACCTATTATTGCAATTAAAAAGTTAAGAATATATTAGGTCTCCAGAACTCATTCATCTTGCATAATTTAAACTTTGCCCTTTGACCAACATCTCCCATTTCCCTCTCTCCTTCACCCCGGCAACTACCATTCTACTCTCTGCTTCTGTGAGTTTGATTATTTTAGGTTCCACATAAAAATGAGATCCATGCAATATTTGTCTTTCTGTGTCTGCCTTGTTACCTTTAGCATATCTTCCAGGTTCGTTCACATTGTTGCAAATGGCAGGATTTCCTTCTTTTTAAAGGCTGAATAACATTTCATTGTTATATATACACCATCTTTTCTGTATCCATTTATCCACTGACAGATATTAATGTTGTTTCCATCTCTTGGCTACTGTGAATAATGCTGCAATGAACGTGGGAGTGCAGATACCTCGCTGAGATAGTCATTTTATTTCTTTCAGATATATATCCATAAGTGGGATTGCATAGGGCAATTTAATTTTTAAGTTTTTGAGGAATCTCCATACTGTTTTCCATAGTGACTGCACCAATTTCCATTCCCACCAACAGTGCACAAGTGTTCCCTTTTCTCCACACCCTCACCAACACTTGTCATCCCTTGTCTCTTAGATAGTGGCCATCCTAACAGGCAAGAGGTGTTGTCTCATTGGAACAGCATGGTGACTACAGTTAACAATACTGTATTGTGTACCTGAAGTTCACTAAGAAGGTAGATCTTAAGTGCTCTCACTATCAAAAGAAAGAAAGAAAAAGCAAGAGAGAAAGAAAGAAAAATAGTGATTAAATGAGGTCATGGATATGTTAATTAGCTTGATTGTGGTGATAATTTCACAATGTATACAATGTTTTGATATCAAAACAAGTTGTACACCTTAAATATAAACAATTCCTATATGTCAATTATAACCTTATAAAACCGAAAAATTTTTTAAATCACATTTAGAAAGGGTTAAGAATACTTTTTAATGTACCTATACATTTTCCTGTTGAGAGTCTACTTGGGTCCTACATTTTCTGTGAGCTAGTCCAACAGATATTTCTAGGTCTGTCTCTTTCATCCCTTCTAGGCCGTGTCTCCAATTAGCGCAAGGTAATATTGGTATTAGTATAAGCGGAACACAGTAAGAAAGAGAAATCTATTCATAGAAAGCATGTACAATTTTCTTCCAAAAATCTGCTTCCACCGAGAGAATGTGGGTATATCTACCTGGGGATGGACCTTCACCAACACAGGAAAACAGCCATTCACCACAACCACGTGCATGAGAGGAAGTATTGTGATGAGATAAGGAAAAGGGCTGCCTAAGCAGAGTGTCTGGGTTTGTAACTTGGCACCACTACATACCAGATGTATGATCTTTATCAAGTTTCTTAATCTTTCTGTTCCTCAGTTTCCTCCTCTGTCAAATGAAGCTGTAAATATTAAATGAGTTAACGTGTAAATTGTTTGACACATGTAAATACTCAGTAAATGCTGGCTGTTACTAGTTTGCATCTGCAGCCCCCGAGTGAAGTCCAAAAGCAGTGAACACATTGGGCCTCAGGGAGACTTCTCAGGCATCATTCTGTTCTGAATGAATTACGTGCTAGTGTCACAGGTTGAGCTCCCGGGGAGCAGCCTCTGAGATGGAGATTGGCATGTTAGTTGGGGACTGTTTTTGAGATCATCATCTGGCAAGGGAACGAAGCAGAGGTTGAGCAGAGGTGGTTTTTGTTTTCCTGATTAGATTTTGACTGATCCCTTCTTCTTCCCCCAGTTAGCAAGAAAACTCTGAGAGGGCAGGGGCTTTGTTTGGTTTTGCTCATTGAGGTATTACCTGGATTCAGCACAGAGACTGGAAGAAGCTTCAACAGCACTGCAGCCATTCTCAGTCCTGGACTCACTGTCACCTTCCAGACTATTCTGTGAAATCTCAGATGCTGACAACACATTCTAATGACAGTTTCAGTTTCTCTGACTCTACTTTCACTGCAGTTCAAAAGCAGCATAGCAAATGCAGAATTTATGTCTTTTTTTTTATAGTAACATTTAATTGGAAGTAATATAATACTGTGTATTTCTTTTCCTTTCCTTCCTTCGCTCCCTCCTCTTCTTCCCCCTTCTTCCTTTCCCCTCTCCTCCTCCCCTCCTCCCCTCCTTCTTCCTCCACCTCCTATTTCTTCTTCTTCTTCTTCCACCTCTCCCTCCCCCATTTCTTTTGCCATGGCTGCCTGGAAGCCCAGAGCCAAATCTTTCACCTGAATATGGTAGCTCCGTCAATCAACCATTTATATTATTGAATACATATTTATTTGCATGGCTGCTAGAGTCCAGGTACCAGGGTTACAAAGATGAGTAAGATGTGGCTCCTGCCCTTTAGGAAAGCTAATAGAAGAAACATGAGTACACACGCTATAATAAAATCAAGTGTAGGAGTTCTGTTGGAATGCAGTGGAAAGGCTGACTACTTCTGTGGAGGTATACGTAAGCTATCACAGAGGGTCTGCGTCCTGAAGGATGGATACCATTTCTTCAAGTAGATAAGGAGGGGAAGGCAGTCCAAATAGAGGGAACAGCAAGAGCATTATTAGTATAAAGGACTAGGAGAGACTTCTTGGGCCTTTACAAAGGTTGCAAAAGGTAGCTCAGGTCTGGAGTGCTATGTGGGGAGGGGCAGATCTGAGAGGGGAAAGTTGGACCAACCAGATCATAAGGGCCCTATGTACTTTGCCAAGGAGTTCAGCCATCATACTGTGGTGATGGCAAAACCTTTGAAGGGTTAAAGTAGGTGAATACCATGATATAATTTGCACTTTATACGTATAGTACAAATGAATCAGACAGGTCTCAGACCAGAGGCTCTCATAATTATTTAGGCAAGAAATGATGCCTGAAATAAGGGGTGGTTATGGGCTTGGGGATGAGGCTATATAGATGAATATATTTAAGAAGGTAAAACTGATAGGAGTTTTGGGTGAGTGCATGTTCTGGAGCCAGGTTGCCTAGGTTTGAATCTTGGTTCTCCCTCTTAGTAGCTGTGTGACCTAAGGGTACTTCTTAAGCTTGATGCTTTCATTTCTTCATCATATCCTATGGTAAAGCTTCAGTTACTTAATACATTAAAAAACCAAGTTAGAACAGTATTGGCACATAGGAAATTATATTGGGTGAGGCAGGGATGAAATCAGGATGACGCCAGATTTTGGCTTGGAAGGCAAGATAAATGGTAGGCCTATTAATTTAGGAAAAAAGAAAACAGAAGGAATATCATGCTGGAGGTAGGGTAGCCTGAGTTTAGTTTTGGCTTTCTGCATTTGAGACGACATCAGTTGCAAGCTGTGAGCTGACCTAAGCCAATTTGTTTTTGCATTAACTATTAGGTTCTTTTTGGTTAATGATAGTATTGGACTCAAAAATCTAAGGTGGCTGAGGGTCAACTATTTTTCTATAGACTGATATCAGATTACATTGATGGCAAGGCTTAGATCAATTTCTGCCATACACACAGACTTTTATGTTTAAGGTAAGAATTTATCAGCAAGCAGGCACAAAATAAGTCACATAAACTGTTGTGTAAGGTTGATAGAGTCTTAGGACTCTGTCTTATTAGCTGTCACAATGACATCTTCATAAAAGGTTCACCTGGAACAGGCACGTGGGGCAACTAGAGTCCTCAGTCCCAGTGGTTGCACTAAGTAGAGGACTATTGGACTATTTAAGTATCAAATCTCAAGCATTGTCCATAAAGAAACAGACTATGGGCTCTGCTATTTTCTCATTCTCTCTTCTTGTGAGGGAGGAGAGTGTCTCAAAAGTATTTTATTCAATAAATATCAGTGAAATCCCACTAATTTCTCCATCGAGAGCTCATTTCTAATATCCTCTGGGCTATTCGTTTACTAGTGAAAACTTGGTTTTTTAGCATTCATTATGCTAATTAGTAAACCTCTAGCGTTGATCAAAGATAAAGATAACAGAAGCACATGTAATAGTTGCAGCTGGAGCTGGAATTCTTTTTTTTTGAATTTTTTTTATACAGCAGGCTCTTGCTATTTATACATTTTATACATATTAGTGTATATATGTCAATTGCAGTCTCCCAATTCATCACACCACCACCACCCACCCCCGCCACTTTCTCCCCTTGGTGTCCATTGTTTGTTCTCTGCATCTGTGTCTCTGTTTCTGCCCTTGGAGATGGAATTCTTGATTAGAGCACTAGCTGACCACCCCTAGGATATAGATTCCTGATTAGGTTAACTGTGCAGCTTAAATTTACTAATACAAATATACATAGAACACTGTCTATGTTGAAGCACTTTAAAATACAAATATATCATAATTCAAGTCCAACAGGAAATAGGATTATATAAGGCTGGGGCTCAGGGGAAAAATCTGAATTGGAAACATATTTTTGGCAGTCTTTCGGTTGGCATATTCATTTCTACTTAAAAAAAATCACTGCTTTCCTTTTTTCATCCCTATTTTATGAACTTTTTTTATGTACATTTATTCTTCCCTGTTAAGTCACTTTAAATCTTTTTTTAACATTGCAGGCTATAAATAAATATCAATAAATAAGACTTTCCCCCTCCATATCCCTTGTTTTAAATTTCTACTAAGAACTATTTATTCTGCAACTGACTTTTAAAACTATGTGCAAGATATTTATTGTCCCTGCTATTTTTGTCACTTTCTTTAAATTCAAATTTTAAGTCAACTTCAGATGTGGATACACACACGCTTTTGGTGTTGTTATTGCAAACCATGTTTATTTTGCTCTTTTTGGAAATACCTCACAATAATGAAATAGATGCACTTTGCCACGCAACTGAGAAAAGCAAGGTTTTACTCTTCATATTTTCAGGCAAGAACATAAACCTATATTTTTTTAACTGCTTCCTTCACATAAATTACTCTCTCCTCAGTTGCTAGCCCTCAATTTAAATGTCACCACTAGTTATATGGTGATGATATTTTTGTATTATATACTTAAAGGAGCAACACATATTTTGATTTAGTGATATTTTAGGGATTTTTTTATAGGCTTGCAAAAACTTCTACATTATTTTAAATAACAAACATACAGAAAAGTGAACAAATTCTAAGTGTATAGCCTAAAGAATTATCACAAAATGAACACACCCATGTATCCTCCACCCAGGTCAAAAAATAAAACATAGCCAGCACCTCCAAAGCCCCTCTTAGACAGCTCCCTTCTTGCTGCAGACATTTGTGTATGAGTTTTTGTGTGAACATATGCTTTCCTTTCTTTCTGGTAAATATGTCAGAGTAGAATGGCTGGGTTATACCTTAGGTATATGTTTAACTGTAAGTGACAAACTGTTTTCCAAAGTAGTTGTACCATTTTACATTCCCAGCAGCAGTATATGAGAGTTCTAGTTGCTCTACATTTTCTCCAACACTTTATTGGGTTCTTGGATCCAATTTCCATGTGGGATGAGGCATTTCCCCCACGCCACCAAGCAGTTCCCAGACTCCGTCTGGCTGTCCTACGATTCAGCTTAATTCTGATACTATCTTCCTAGAGATAGCATAGATTCCACAGGTTACGAGCTCAATCTTACGACTGTGCTCCCTCCACCCCCCATTTCAGATGCCAGTCAGAAGCCCAGGTTGTCACCTGTGCTTCTGACCTACCAGCTATAGATTGGGCGTTCCAACGTCTCCCTCCTTGGGTTCTGTTAATTTGTTAGCTTTTACATGGAACATTTAGATGCTTACGTTTAATGTAATTACTGAAATAGTTTGTTATAAATCTATGATCTTCCTACTTGTTTTCAACTTCTTTCTTCTTGCCTTCTTTTGAATTAAAGTATTTTTATTATTCATTTTTTTCTATTAATAGGTTAATTATAAAATATTTTACTGTGCTTCTAATATTTACTCTTGATCACAGATTACAATCTGTCCTTGACTTAAGGAAGTTTAATATAAATAAGTACTTTCATCTTTTCCAAGAAAATTCAAGAACCTTTCAAGAAAATCCAAGAATTCTTTAACTCCATTTATACTCATCCTGACCTATTATTGCTGTATATTTAATTCTATTTGCATATTTAATTTTATCTGTATTTTAAGCCCTGCAAGATATTAGTGTTATTGTTTTATACAATCAATATTTATTTTCTGCTTTTTTCTCTCTTAATTCCTTTATTTCTTAAATTTTTAATATTCTACCTGGGATTATTTTCCTTTTGCCTGTAGGACATCTTTTGATATTTCCTTTTGTGTGGGTCCAGAAGTGGCTTTCTTGTTTTTTTGTTTGCCTGAAAATGTTATTTTACTAGCATTCTTTTTTAAAAAAAAATTTTATTGAAGTATAGTTGATTTACAATGTTGTGTTAATTACTGCTGTACAGCAAAGTGACTCAGTTATACATGTATATACATTCTTTTTCATATTATTTTCCATTATGGTTTATCACAGGATATTGAATATAGTTCCCTGTGCTATACAGTAGGACCTTGCTGTTTATCCATTCTGTATGCACCAGTTTGCATCTTTTACTAGCATTCTTAAAGGACATTTTCACTGGGTATAGTTTGGCAGTTATTTTCCTTTTGAAGCACTTTGAAGACATTATACATTGTTTTTTGACTTCCATTGTTTCTGTTGAAAAGTGATATTTTCCTTTTAGAAGGCAATATTTATTTTGGGGGAGCTGCTTCAACATTTTTCCTTGTCTTTCTGTTTTAGCAGTTTTACTATGGTTTGCTTAAGTGTATTTTACTTTGCATTTATCTTGCTTGAGCTTTATAGGTCATTTCAGAGGTTTGGCTTGATATCTTTCACCAGTTTGGGAAACCCTCTCATCCATTAACTCTCCATTTCTTTTGTCTTCTTCCTTTTATATTTAAATTACCCTTTCATTATATCCCCTGTATGTCTTACCTATTTTTTTTTATCCTATCAGTCTTCTTGTTTCTTTTTCATTCAGTTTGGACAGTTTTTGACTTATCTTCCAATTCATTAATTCTCCCTTTGACTGGGTCTTGAGTGCTGTTTAACACATATAGGAAATCTTTAATTTCAATTATTTTATTAAAAAATTTTATAATTCTCTCTCTTTTATAATTTCTGATTTTCTTCCTAAATTAAAAATCTTGTTTTTTGTATCCTTGAACATGCTAAGCATAGTTATATTAATATTTGGGTCTGTTAACTCCATTTCTTTATCTCCAGTAGGTCTGTATTTGATTGCTGTTGTTTACTTTTGTTTTTATTCATATTGTCTTGTCATCTCATGTTCCTTGATATTTTGATTGAGTGCCAAAGATTATGAGGAACTGGAGATAATTTGTAGCTCTGGATGTTATCTTACCCTCAAGGAAAACTTGTATTTGCATTTATGCAGGCTAGGTAACACTAGTAATCTCAGACCTTCTTAATTTAATCAATATTTGAAATGAAAGGAAGTTGAGTTTCCAGCTCTGTGGGGGCTGATCTATTTTCGGTTCAGCCTTACTCATAATAGACGGGTCCTCGAGGATGTCAATCCTATGCCTTGGGAGATAGGGGGGAGGGTGGTGGATTTATCAACCCTGTCTACTTCCCAGTAAGCCGTGAATTCCAAATTTTGTCCTCCTAGCCTTGTGAGTCTGTTAAAAACTCTGATCAGTTTCTCAGCCTCTCAACTGCTTCTGCTGGAACATTGGCACAGTTCTGTGGTAGAAAAGTGGCTCCAAATTCCAGGCTTACTTTTTGAGTATTCTTATTCTTCTGGACCTTGGCTACGTTATTTGTCACTGCCTTATTATTTCTCTGTGCCTTCAAACATTTAAAAAATGTTTGTTCAGCTTTTCAAGTAATTCTCAGCAGTAGGTTTGGTCTAAATCACCCAGTCTTCATTGATGAAAGCAAAAACCATTTGTAATATGCTTTTAATACCCAAAGGACTGTATTTTTGCTACTCAAGAATTTCTGGAGGGAATACAAGTGAATGCTTTAAGTTAAGATGATATTATTAATTTAAATTTGCTTGAATTTGAATAAAAAGAGATACCTGTCTATAAAATAATAAATTTTCATGATTGAACTACATATCATCTTTTTTTTTCTTCAGGAACCATATCATCTTTTAATGTCCCCGGTTCTCTTTCAGACTGATCCCAAACATAGGCAAAATGACCTAAAATACCTTTGTTTAGTTCCTTTTAACGCATTTGAAATAGGATGTTAAATGAAACAGGGCTTATGAACTGAGTGAGCTGGGACCTGGAAACTATGCTTTGTAAGTTTAAACCTTAAGTTCTCTGGATTTTTTCATCTCATTTGGAAATTAACTCTAGCTTCTCTAATATGGGGACAAATGAAATGGATTTGGGTTTTATACACATTTGAGTCATAATATTAAAGAGCATCCCCCTGAAAGTGGGAATGTTGATAACAAGGTGGAATTGGAGAAAGAGACTCTTTCACAAGAGCAGATGAAACTGAAGAGGAAATAAACAAGCTTCCTACCAATCTGCCGTTGCTCACTCAGAGATTTTCCTTCCAGAGATGCTTTTTGCTCCATCATTGTAAAGGTTTGTCATTTCATGCAATTCCTCTTATTTAGTAGACAGAGCTCACTGTGGATCATAGGATCATTAATTACTATTATCTATATCATATTACTATATCATCGTCACTTATTAGCTGTATTATCCTAGCTATGCAATGTACCACATGTACCACCAAACCAAGGGAAATTGAGCTGATTAATATGCTTGCTTTGATGAACCTAGAACACTTGGGGTTTGATTTTTTTTCGACTGGGGAAACAATAAAATTTATGTAGAAAACATCAATTCTTCAGAGACATATGAGCAAGCCAGAAGTTAATTCTTTTTTATTTTTTTCCACATAACTAGACTGACAAATGACTAGGTAAATGGCAGAGAAATAAAAATTTTAATGTGGACTCCAATGGGAGAATTTTAATGTCACAGCTTATCACAATATGGATAGATCAACTATAATATTTGGACAAATATTGTCAGAGAGAAAACAAGATGATTTCTTATTTTATGGGGCAGAAAATGCTCTCAGTACTTTTTTTTCATTTAGTAATACATTTAGTGATACATGTAGACCTACACATTACTTCTGATTATACTGGTTACTATGGCTTATCGTATGTGGGTTATTATCATTTTGTAGTTTATATATGCACATTATATTGAATATTTCTTTAGTGTCAATGAGAAGATAAATCATTGGTATGAGAAAACACTGGCATTACAAGGTATTCATCTGGAATTATTCAACCTTTCACAAGCAAATGAGAAAGATTATAGGATTAGACCAAATCCTGGATTCCTTTTCTTCTATGCCCATCTGTATTCATTAGAGCTGAAAGACAGACAAATGAAACTATTGGTAGCTCAGTCTTTAAAGCTTTATTACAATTTAAAAGCATTAAAATAGAGAGAAAATGGAAAAATCTTATCAAAGGCTGGAAATGATCATCATACTGAATAGTTGAATTTTCCGGCTTAATGACAATGAGAAATCAAGATAGGTGTTGTAAGGATATGATTTCATTATTGGTATCAGTTCCAAAGAATTGAGCATAGAGCTTTTAAAAGCCTCTGTCAGAATATAGAACTGACAATTGGGCACATCACTGGAGGAAATGAAATGGGTCAATGATTTTTAGTTCTATATAAACTGCTAAAGCGCATACCAGAATCCAGGACTCCTCTGGACTGTTGCTCTGGTTATTGTTATTGCTTCTTGGACCCCAGGAATGTGGATTGAGAAAAGGGAAAGGCTGGAGAGCACAAAGCTACTACATGAAATGCAGAGGACATTGTTAGTTTTCTCCCAGTATCCATTCTTTTCCCCCTTTCCAAAAGTACCTCTCTTTAAGGAATCTAACCTTTGCCACCACAGCTTAGGGACCCCAAGGGAAGCTGAGCCCACCCGCAGTTCCAGGGTAGTTCTCCAGTGCAACAGTGATTGATTCTGGAATAGACATGTGTCACAATAACAGATGCTTGCTGGGGACCTTGGGTGGAGTGTTTTCTTTGGTTTCATGGGAGAGCCACCAGGCACGAGGATGCCTTCTCTTCCTCTGGACATACTTATGATGTTAGTCCTGAGACTACTGCAGCCAACCTGAAGCAGACACATGGAAAGAGGAGAAAGAGAATCGAAGAGAAATGAGCCAGAATCCTGATCAAATCGTATCTGACCACTGCTTTTAAGAGCTGTGAGTTAATACATTTCCTTAATTGATCACGCAAATTTAAGCGGGCTGTTTCTTGCAGCCAAGATTATTTCTACTGGTAGAGAAAGGTGGTCCACTTCAAGCCCAAATTGCTCCTAATCCAGAGGACCACCCTCAAGGTCTATCTCAGGGATCCCTTAGCCAATTTGATCTGATGGGAGGGTCACAAAGATGCTTTCCTCTGCCCTGTACCAACTTTTAAATTTCACGACCTTTTGTGGTCATGCTCTTCAAAGTTCTCTAGTTTATAAGCCTAGAGCACTCCTTCAAAGGCTGCTGGAATGGATCCTTTGGATGCAGTCTGATCCAGGTCCCCAGCCTTGGGTCCAGAAATGCCTGCCACAGTTACCTCCAGCCTGTGGAAAACGGATCAAAGGGTTCTTCTCTCTGGTAGTCCATCATCTCCAACACAAAGTCTAATGAGAAGACCTTTCTGTGGGAGATGCATTCTCTTTCAGACTCATTCCTGGCTTCTCTAATTTTCCATGCAACTTTGGTTTTTACAGTGATTTTGGTCTAGGCACACAATCAGTTTTGGGAAAGCCTATTGAACCCTTATCAGCTAAAAGTGGAAGCTATTGTGATAGAGACAATTTGGGAATGGAAAGGCTTTGGTCGGGTGTGATAATAAAGCTGGCACCCTAAGTGATCTCTAACCCCAGTAAGAATAGATGGGTTGCATTCCAAGGGTAAGATACCTATTGTGGAACTACTATATAATACAGATAAACTTTTACAGTGAGGGATCTGTGGTGTGCATGGTGTATAATATTGTGAGCCTGCAATCATATGGGCAAGTTTTGTACTTTTGAGTAAATAAAACTAAGTCAAGACCAGTGGTTTTCACACTTGGTTGGGAGTTGGGGTGGGGTGAGGAGTAGAGCATTTGGAAGTCATGGTACCTTAGATACAACACCTTAAAGCAATGCTGTATTTATTACCATTCTAAGCACTAGGCAGATTTTGGAGGCAGAAAATTTGACTCTTATGCCTATAACCCCAGTGATGCTGGACCTTTTTGTTCTTATCTTAGAGCCTGTCTCTATTCATTATTCCAGGCACAGAAACACCAGTCTAACATGTAAAAATAATTGCAAAGCAATTAAAAATTTTACTATAGTCTCTTGGACAGTGTGAAGTGGAGATGACGTTCATAAAACACTGCAAAACTTTAAAAAGTCGTTTACCCATTTATCTTCTCAAAGTCTCACTGATCATGGTGTGGTACATGGCCCTAAGCTCTCTTATTCTCCCCCCAGTTTTCAGAACTTCAAAAATAGCCCGTGCTGGCCTTTATCCTTTTGTCCCTACTCTCCTATCTTCTGGTATATTTTCTTCTCTTAGAGAGTAAAATTTGCCCTTTCCTGTAAAAATGAATCAAGCCAATCTAGGATTCTCTTATATCTCTCTGTCACCCATTACTTAGATCTGCACAAAGAGGCCCAGGAATTTTGCATGTGAGGAAGGAATTCTCCTTAGCATTATCTTAAAAGTCTTATTTATTTATTGTTTTTGTTCCTTTTAGCATCGGTTTTGATCTGACCAACATCCACCTGTTCAACATCATTTCCCATGACAGCCCCACAGACGTGGCACACTTCTGCCACAAAAGGAACTTAAGCAGAGAAGTGGTGTGATCATATTCGCATTTTAGAAGGATTACTCTGAATAATCAGAGTTTGGAGAATGGATTGGGCTTTTGCTGGGGTGGGGAGGAGGAGAGGTAGTAGGGAAATAATTAAGAATAAGATTGTCGGGCTTCCCTGGTGGCGCAGTGGTTGAGAGTCCACCTGCCGATGCAGGGGACATGGGTTCGTGCCCCGGTCTGGGAAGATCCCACATGCTGCGGAGCGGCTGGGCCCGTGAGCCATGGCTGCTGAGCCTGCACGTCCGGAGCCTGTGCTCTGCAACGGGAGAGGCCACAACAGTGAGAGGCCTGTGTACCGCAAAAAAAAAAAAAAAAAAAAAAAAAAAAAAAAAAAGAATAAGATTGTCTAGGAAAGAAATGTTGGTGGTTTGGACTAGGATGGTGGCAAAAGGAGACAGAAATAAGTTGAAAAGTTTGAGATATGTTTTGCTAATTTCTGGATGGGGAAGAAATGAAATGAGGTCGTTATCCAGAGTACAGAATATAGACAGATCTAGTTTAGAAGGTAAAATATTAAGATTAGTTTTGGATATGTCGAGTTTGAAGACCTATGGGATATCTACTTGAAATGTTCATTTGACATTTGACTTAGATAAGTCTGGGGGTCAGAGCTAGAGATGTGGATTTGGAAGTTGTCAGTTTATAGATGGCTGTGGAGCCCATGAGTTTTTCTGAGCATATCCCAGGAAAGCTTACACGCTGAGGACGTTAGAGGGCTAACAACAGAACCCCAGGGGAGGTACTGTCATCTTAGGACACCTGGGAGAAAACCAGGAAAAAAAGGGACAAAATCTGAGAACTATTGTTTTAGACCAAGGAAAGTGGAGTCCTAAAGATTGATTTATTGATCAGACCATTGTAACCAGCAGAATACTGTGCTCAATTCTGAGCCCCAGCCTTTTACACGGACATCGATAAGCACAGTATGTCAGGAGGAAGGCCATCAGGATGGTGAGAAAATCTTGAAACCATGTCAAAGCAGAGTGGCAAGTGCTTTCACATATAGAGAAGGTATTTATGGGGCACATATTTGCCAAGTGGAAGGGGAATTTAGTTTTGTTTTTATGTTTCCAGAAAGAATAATGAGAAAGTACAAAGAAACAACAGGCAATATGAAGAATTATTTTACAAGCTGTTAAAAAATGGAATAGGTTGGCTTTTTTGGAGTGAGAACCACTTTAGTAGAAGTGTTTGAGCAGGAACTGGTGACCCACTGATCAGGAATGATGGGGTAGGGATTCCTGTCTTGAGTAAGAGATTTACCTATTGAGGTAGCTTCTAATTTTAGAAGCCAGTGATTCTGTGACATTTTTGTCTTTCTTTCTCTCCCTCTCTCCATATTCAGTGCATATATTGCAGGTCACTACAAACACAGGGCCAGTGTGTCATGTAGTAAGCTTCGGGTGACGGTAAGGAATGATATTTTATTCTTTGGAGGCTCTAAGTGAAAGTGACTTAGAGTGGTGAATTTCATGTGTACTGATATGAACGTGGTGAATCCTTACCACGTTCATATCAGTACACATGAAATTTTGTTGAGAATTCCTCTGAGGGAGAACGTATTAGTATTGAGTCAGTTTTGTGGCCTTGAGCTGAGACAGTTGACGAGACATCTTATAATAAGAGGGCAAGATGCCCTAAGGGTTTCACATGCATTTATATCAAAATGCTGTGAAGGAGAATTAATATTTTGCCTCTGGCAGTGAAAATCCAAACCTCACCAAATTACTAGGGACGAACATTTTATTTTCAAACACCAGAGAGGGGGAAAACACCCCAAGTTGAACAAATGCTTCACTGTGGCTCTGGATGTAACATGGGGTGATAGACTTAGCAATGACCCTGTTTTGGAACTACAGTGACCTAATTCCTCCCTTCATTCAAGTCTTTTTTCAAAATCACCTCAGTGAAGCCTTTCTCTATCATGCAATCTGAAATCTCACCCTACCCAATACTTCATTTCCTCTTTCTCTTCCTCATGTTTTCCTTAACACTTGTCTCGCCCAGAAGCAAGATCTTAGACAAGGGTTTGAGTGCCAGTGGTTTACATGGGAGGTGATCCCAGGAAGGCAAGTCAGGTTAGGGTTAGGGTTAGGGTTAGAGTTAGTAGGAGAGAGAGACCAGGAGGGGAAGGAAGCCAATTCAGGGTAGGGCAATCAGAGGTTACTGTTGTGGGCAACTGGGACTCAGTCCTGCCAGGGAACTCAGGGAGACTGCATGGACATGCCTTGAAGTATGTCTGAGGCATAAGGAAGTGGGGTGTTTATCCACCAATTCTCATCAATCCATGGTTGAGAGCTGCCCTGGGGATTGGGGTGTGGAGCTGGGACTTTAACTTCCCAGCGTTTTCCATAAGTTCCCAGCATTTTCCATCACTGCGCTTGGGCATATGTCCTCTGGCTGCCTGAGGAAGCCTTCTGAGGCTCACAGTAGGAGCCCTGGGGTCAAGTTGGGTAGGAATGGAGTCCAGGGAATCTGAGAAGGCCACTGGTAACATCTGCTGGAGAACTTGTTCCTCTTTACTGGACTGTATATTTTACTTTTTATCTTTATCATCTGTCTCCCACTGTAACATAAGCTTCATGAAGAGGGGGCTTTTCTCTGTTTTGTTCACTGAGTGGCATTGGAAACATGGTCTCTGAGTTGTTTATTCAATTTTAAACAACATTAAATTAGTGCCCGCTTGAACCAGGTACTGCCCTCACATTCTTTGACACTATGATCTCCAAGGGGTGGATTAGACCTCCACCATCTTTATAGCTAATCCTTAGCCTATAGTGAGTCAAGATTAAGAATTATAGGGCAGAGGGAAGGAGCATGTTATAACCAAGGGAGATGCCCTAGACTGGGGTGTAGCAGGTGGGGCAAGGTTATTCTGAGGCAAATGTAAGATAACACATCTAGTGTCTGGCACACAAGAAGGCCTCCATAGGCAGGGAGAGGAGCTAGGAGTTGGAAGAAGGAAGAAGAGGTGGTGGATGAAGAGGAGGAAGAAGACACAGACACATAAGAAGCTGGGATCCTGGTTTCATGAGCACCAGAGAAACCTTCAAGGAGAAAGAAAGAAAAAAGAAGAATCACAAGTAAAGATGATAATTAGACAGACGCTTTTGTTGTAATGTGAGCATGAACTGCTAAATCAGAGAAGAATCAATGGCGGGTGGAAGAAAAAATGCAAACGAGAGATCAGAGTGCTTATTCTAACCCCAGCTTCTACAAGCAGTCTCCTTGCTAACTGGGCCTGCACACATGGAACCCCAGTCCAAAGCCTGCCTCTTCCTGGCAATTGGGTTCAGGTCTCAGGAGGAAGTTGCAACCTTAGGACCATAATCAAGGAAGGTGCTTTTGCTTTGGACTCCATGCTTCAGTTAATGCAGACTTAGATCTGCCAAATGGCACGGATGACTCACTGAGTAGTCAACAACTCTTCCAGAGTGTTTTAAAAACATGTATGACTGTTGAATTACATCGCACCTGCTCTGAACTTCTTCCCTGCAATTCTAAACCCAAGTTTAGCATATTTTTAGCATATGCAAGCCAATGTTTAGCTCTCACTTATCTGCTCTGTCTTTTGACTTTTCATCTAGTGTTCACTCCCATCCCACCTCCTGCCCTTTCCAACACACAGCAGATATGATTATTATTCTTGAAAACTCTGAGTCCTAGTGTATTTAAAACTTTTATCAATAAGAAAAATATAAGTGAATTTTGATTATACATTATTTGTATATAGGCACACCTCTTTCCCTTACATTAATGGTGTTTATCAAGGATTGACCAGACCGAAAATTCTTTCAAGTTACATTTCCATAATTTCTAATTTTGAAGTTTTCCTCTGGGGTCAAATCTGCAGGCTGCCAAAGGTATAGGTACATAACCCGTAGCTCCAGTTATTCTTGTTAAAAATTTTTAGTGTGGTTTTTAACTGGAGACTTTTCTGTACCCAACATTGGGAATATGTACTGTTTTCAAATCATTCATGGGAACCCCTAGGGTGTATCCTCAAGGTTGGGGAGGAAATTTATTTCTAAATGGAAATGCAAACATTTTAAGAGTATAAGTGCAGGGAGGAAAATTTGGACATTTGTTTTATGCAGGCACATCTGGCTTGGAAGTAAAAACTCAGGAAGAGGTAACTTAGGGACTTTGGCAAATTAGGTCCTCATCATCAAAATAATATTTCTAAATATTATTTATCTTGTGTTATTAAGCTGTGCATTACACAAAGCGAAGTGGTCATATCGAAATGCCTGTAGGAGAATTAAACACGGCTAGGAGGTTGTGTACCTTAATGCATCAAGGTTTACTGAGAGTGCCTGTGAGTAGAGGAATTAGTATTTCCGGGATCCTTCTGTCCCAAAGATGGTATTTAGACCACAGGAAATCAGCCATATCATTAGGTTATGTTTGGATCCACCAAAGGCACGTAAGTCTTGCCTGAGACTTTGGCCTTTCCATCCCCATTAGACATCCCCACAAACAACAGTGGACAAACCATGTGGTTGTACAAACACCAAAAAATAAATTAGACAAATAGAAGAAAAGCTTTTACATTGTGTTAAAAAATTTGGGAGAGCAAAATGTACGTTTTTATCCACGAGCTACTTTAGTATTCCGTAAAGGTTTTCTCTCAACTAAAACAATGAGCTTACTGGTGTGATAAATTAGCAGACGCCTCCTTTGGTGTGAAGTATTCCTGTGTTGCAAATCACTGATTTTATTAGATGGCAGCTTTAGCAGCAATCTAATGCTGCCTCATGAAAAATCCATAACAATACAATCTAATTTGAATGGTTCTGGAAACTAATAGTACATATTTGAGAACAGCCCACTTGCTCATATTCCCACTTTCTAGTCATGTCTGTTAGTGTGAGTGTGATTCTTGGACTTTTGTGGCTGTTTTTTTAAAACAATGTACAAACCCCCGCTCGGTTTTCCTTACCTGTGCAATTCACACGTCATCTCTCCCCTCAGCATACTGCTTGCCTCTTGCCTATGTTTCCGGCTTGTTTACTTACTCATTTGGTTTCTAAGCTCATCAGAGGAAGATCAAAACTAATTCAGTTGAACATTTGAATCCATTATGACACTTGTTCACGGAAAAGATGCACATAATGGCTTACATTTTTGTTGTAGAGAATAACTGAAAATAACTGTACCAACGATTCTCCTCAGACATATAAGAGAACTGGAGGATTTTCTAAGATAAACAAAAAATTGATGAAAGCCAATCTAGGAGTAGACTGTGACTCTGACTTATATGCCTTCTGATTTCATTTGTTTTCTTATGTGTAGATCTTTATTCATGTGACGCCTTCATTGTGTGAAAGTCATGCTATTTTCCTGTCAATGAAAACCCTCTGGGAATGCACAAGAGCCTGATGTGTACTCTCAACTAGATCATTGTCTTTTTTTCTTTGACTATAGTTAGAATAATTTGTCTTCCCCCATGGGCCCAATATTGGTAAAGAACAGGACGTTACTGTGTTTTTGTATGTTCCGGTGCTTGTGTTAGCACCACTGTCTATCCATTGATTAGACCATACACATCCTTCAAATATCTCAAGAGACTATGTTACTTCTCGAGTTCCTCAGTTTTTAAATTCCTTTTCTAGATATACATAGTTATCAGAATCCATTCTTTGCATGATTTTTCCTGTTAGGAGCATCATTTATCAACAGCAAATGTTTAGTCTACTAATAAAATATTAGTTAGTCTATACCTATGTTTCTCTTACTATTTTCTTTATTTACATGTGCTTTTAGTGTTATGTATTTTTATTGGCAAACTCAGCAGTATGAAGACTGTTGATATTATTCTTTGTTTTGTTACATTTTAATGGTTGTCTCCTGCTATTAAGAAATCTATCCTTTAATAGATATGCAGTACTTTGAAAATAGGTGGTAACAAGAATTTCCTGTGAGAAAATCAGAGTACTGAAATAACGATAGAAGTCTGTTCGGTTGCCTCAGTTTCCCCCGTGAGACTTAGAGTAGCTTAGTCTGGAGAGATATAGATTGAAACAAATGCGGAGTTAATTTGTGGACATCGCTATGCGGGTGTGCACGCCTATATAGGACCATTTGCCCAACTCACCATTCTTGGAGGTTAGGGAGGTTACATTCTGTTATCTCACGTAATACATAATTAGCACTTTTGAAAACATTGGTGATCATTCCTAGAGGTGCTTGCCCTTTCAGAGGTCAGATTCCATCTATTTCTCTAGTCCTATATTCCTGAAGTTTAAAGCCCAGTATACTTGCCTTATCCTATTGTCCCTCAGGTGAATAAAAGATTTATTAACATACAAAAAGATAGAGAGCATAATCAAGATAGCCTGTTTATCTGGAAAACTACTGGACCATACCATATAAAAATCTACTGTCAAAAACCCAAAGGAGAAATAAGTAACTTAACATAAGTTTTGGCTGATATTTCTTGTGTCAGATGAAAATGTCAATGAACCATTCATGAATTCTCCAACAGAATTAGAGTATTCTGTTTTTTAAATGGATTTTGTTTTTTTTAAGTATGAAAATTTTTTTTTAATTCAAATTGCAAATTTATTTCTTCAAGTATGAAAATATCTTACTGCAGCATTTTTTTTTTCTTCAGAAATATCTGCTATGGAGTAGGCTATGGGATAGTTGGACCTTTATCTTCTCCAGCCCATTTCACTATTGGTATTGATATCTTCATCTTGTAGGTTCAGTCTCTCCAATTCCTAAATCAGTCCTTGATAAATCCTGAGCAAGGCTTTAGAAAGGTATAATGGAGGGGCTTTATAATGGTAGACTTAGGCTCATGAACTGGTAGGTATAGAATTAGTGGCCCAGTGATAGGTTCTGTATCCAGGATACTTGGAGTAATGCTTAGGTTGTCAGCAGAGTTTACTTTAGGGGTATGCATGATTTAATACAGACACAGTATTTATCAAGATGATTATTTCTTTTATATGATTCATCCTAATAATAGCATATTGCCTTCTTTGTGACTGCTTTTCCACATGTTCTCTAGCTTGGTCTCACGGCTAGGCCCGTGAGCCATGGCTGCTGAGCCTGCGCGTCCGGAGCCTGTGCTCTGCAATGGGAGAGGCCACAACAGTGAGAGGCCTGCATACCGCAAAAAAAAAAAAAAAAAAGTATCTCTAGAGTGCATGGGGAAATTTTCCTGGTTTGGCCTAACATAGTCACACTCTCTGAATTCTTGTAGTCTTCCTTATACCTAGGGAGACAATTTGTACCTTATGCTCACCATCTCCTCTTTTTTTTTTTAATAAATTTTTAAAATTTTATTTATTTATTTTTGGCTGCGTTGGGTCTTCGTTGCTGTGCGCGGGCTTTCTCTAGTTGCAGTGAGCGGGGGCTACTCTTCGTTGCTGTGCGCGGGCTTCTCATTGCAGTGGCTTCTCCTGTTGTGGAGTGCGGGCTCTAGGCGCACAGGCTTCAGTAGTTGTGGCTCACGGGCTCTAGAGTGCAGGCTCAGTAGTTGTGGCGCATGGGCTTATTTGCTCCGTGGCATGTGGGATCTTCCCGGACCAGGGTTCAAACCTGTGTCCTCTGCATTGGCAGGTGGATTCTTAACCACTGTGCCACCAAGGAAGTCCCATCACCATCTCTTCTTAACTTTTCCTCAGCTTCTGAAGTTCTCCACAGTATCAGAGTAATGGATCCATGATGCATTTGGTGGCTGGCACTGGTGTATGGGGAAGGTGTTTAACATGTTCCAAGAAATATATAAAACCATAAGACACATTGGTACAGTTCCCCAGAGGTCAAGCTATTACTTCTTAAAGTTCTACAATTCAGGTTGGGCTTAGCAGGGTGGTTCTTCTTCCCCACATGGCAACTGCTGAGCTGGAGTATTTAAGATGGCTTCTTTACTCATGTGTTTGATGCCTCAGCTGGGAAGGCTGCATGATCTGATGGCTAGCTAGGCATCTCTCTCTCTCTTTCCACACAGTCTCTTGATTAGGGTTGCTGGACTTTTTTACATGGTGGCTCAGGGCACCAAGAGAAAGCATTTCAAGAGGACAAGCCCTATTGTGAAATCCCTCATCTAGCTTCTTCTGTTTGCATCATACTTGCTAATGGCCAAAGTCAGCCACATGGCCCAGCACAGACTCAATGTGGAAAGGGCTTGACTACTGAAGGCCTGATTCATTGAAGTTTGCCAACCTAACAGTATGGAATAATATGCCAAATTTACGTGAATTTTAAAGATGAAACAGGTGATTTCAAGAAAATTAGTTTTATGGTGGGCCAGGACTCTGTGGATAATGCATTTACTTTTTTCCTGCTGCTGAGAAC
This sequence comes from Monodon monoceros, assembly GCF_005190385.1. Taxonomy (NCBI): domain Eukaryota; kingdom Metazoa; phylum Chordata; class Mammalia; order Artiodactyla; family Monodontidae; genus Monodon; species Monodon monoceros. The sequence goes on from NW_021703777.1 coordinate 40,644,291, forward strand.
TGACCCAAACCAGCTTGCTGTGCACAACTGTTAGGTTCTTTTTGGTATATCTTGGGAGTTTTAATGGTTGACAGTAATGAGGGTTAATTGCTCTCTCATAACCTTGTATCAGATTATTAGGAAAGCAAGTCTCTGACCAAATCCTGCTACTCATATAGACATTTCTGCAAACAGGCACAAAACAATCATAAACCACTTCTGCAAACATCATTTAAGGATATCACCTAGGGCTTTGTTCCTAAGGATAAAGATTCCAGGGTTCACTAGAGTCTTACCTCCTGTTCTTGTAAGCACAGAGAGTATCTGTAAATTATTACAGCCAGTTCACATTTCTCCACTGCCACTAATTTCACAAATGAAAGCCTCATTTTTATCAATTAAAAGCCACTAATTCCACCAATGAAAACCCACTACTGACATTATGCTGATTAGGAATGCTTTTGTATTGAAGGGAGAAAACGATGACTGAAGACCTTTTAGTCATTACCTCTACTGTATGACTTTTCTAATAATGCTTAGCTAATCATCCCTAGAATGTGGGTTTTTGGTTAGAGCAACATTCTGCCCCAAGAGTGTAATTGTAACTGACATACACTGTCTGCACTAAAGAATATTAAAATAAAGTATAGATACCATAACATATGCCTTAAAGAGTGCTTTGGTAGAAAAATTTGAGAAGCTTTCACCAGAGTATAAGAAATTAGGACTTTGGAATTAAGTTTTGTGGATTCATTGCTTTTAGAAACAGCAACATTCCCAGCTATCAGGTTTCCAGAACTAAGTTTCATGTACATATAAAAAGACCATAGTTGAAAATTTTATTAAAATATTTATTTAATTGTTTTTATTATCTATTTTTGAGCATACACAAAAGTAGAAGCTATTCCCATAACCCAGCTTCAGTGATTATCAGTTATGACCAACAATCTCTACACCTCTCCTCAACTTCCCTCCCAGCTGCATTAAAGTAAATCCCAGGTATGTAATTTCATCTGTAAATACTTTGGTGTTTATTTCTAGCAACAGGTAAGGATTTTTCTATTAGCATAAGCATAACACTATTAATACACCTAAAAAATAAACAGTTCCTCAATATCCAGTCAGTGTTCATGTTTCTTTGAATCATAAATATCTATTTATAATTGCTTTGTTTGATTCTGGATTCAAACAAGGTTCATAGATTGCATTTGGTTGATATGCACCTTGGGTCCTGTATTTCTTGAGGTTGGCTCAGAACTGGGTTTCCTAATCTCAGCACTATTAACAATTTGGACTGGATAATTATTTGCCATGGGGGGTTGTCATGTCACTGTAGGATATTTAGCAACATCCCTGGTCTCTACCTACTAGATGCCAATAGCACCACGTTCCCTGTGTGAAAACCAAAAATGTTGCCTACTGTCCCCTAGGGGCAAAATTGCCCTAGTTGAGAATAGTTGGTCTAACATTCATGTTTCATAGTTTAGCAAAAATATTTCACAGTTCGTATTGTATTTTTTTAAATTGCATCACAATAAACAATCACAAAACAATTGGTTTTTAATTAGTGGGTCCAAGTATTGTTTACCTGATTTGTCCACGCTACAGTTTCTCATTCACCCAAGGATTTTAATAGCTATTGATGATCATCACCTATATCCCTTGTTTTATTAGGGATTACAGAATAGGGATTTTGTAATTTTATCATTATTTCTACATTTATTAGCTGGGACTCTTCCATAAAGAAGAATGTTCCCTCATCAACAATTTGATTACACTGTTAATGAGGAAATACTGTGTTCCTCTACTCATAACACTGTAGGGCTCAGTCTCACAAGACTGCCCCACACTTCAGATGCCAGTTGTAAGTCCCAGGTTGTCACTTGTACTTCTGGCCGGCTGGCTGTAAATTGGGGGTTCCCATGATCCATTCCTTAGGTTCATTCTTGGGCCTAGAATGGCTCACAGAATTCAGGGAAACACTTTACTTACTAGATCACGAGTTTATTATAAGGGGTACAACTCAGGAACAGCCAAATGGAAGAGATGCATAGGGCAAGGTACGGGGAAGGGTGCCAAGCTTCCATACACTCTCTAGGCACGCCACCCTCCTGGTATGTCTACCTGCTTACCTACCTGGGATCTCTCAAACTCTGTTGCTTAGGGTGTTTATGGAGGTTGCGTCACATAGGCATGACTGATTAAATCATTGACCATTTGTGATTGAACTCAGTCCCCTACCCCTCTCCCCTTGGAGGTTGGGGTTTGGAGCTGGAACTTCCAGTCCTCTAATCAGGTGGTTGGTTCCTCTGGCAACCAGCCCCCCACCCTCCAAGAGTTACCTCGTTAGCATAAACTCAGGTGTGGTTGAAAGGGGCTTATTATGAATAACAAAATGCACTCCTTTCACCCCATCACTCAGGAAATGACAAGGGTTTTAGGAGCTCTGTGCCAGGAGCTGGGGATGAAGACCAGATATTTCTTATTATATCACAACATCACAGTCCACCCTCTGGTTTTTGATACAGATCCCTTACAGTAATATGATTATAAATATCCAAAGATACTGGCACATTACTGGAATCCATTCAGTCATTAATGATTATCCAGTCCATCATCGTATTGTACGAAAATGTCTCCCAGGCTTTCATTCAGTCTTGTCAGGTTCCAAAATAGGAGTCGTCTCAACAACGTATGTTCTTCATTGCTTTTTTCATTTAATATAGCTAAGAAAATCCTCTATAGTAGGGATTGTCCACTACTATGGACCAGACAATTTTTTGTTTTGGGCGACTGTCCTGTGTACTGTAGGATATTTAGCAGTATCCCTGGCCTCTACCCACTAGATGCCAGTAGCACTTCTATCTGCCATTAGACAACCAAAAATGTCTCCAGACATTGCCAAATATCTCCTGGGAGGAAAAGTCACCCCTAGCTGAGAACCAGTGTCTTATAACGACACTGAGAACTTTCTCCTTTCTTTTTATGACGGCATTATACTCCATTTTGTGAATGTACCATAGTTTATTCAAGCGGTTCCCTATGGTTGGGCATCCAGTCTTTTACTATTACAAAAAGTGCTACAGTGAATGGTGTCATGCCCATATCATTTTGTATTTTTGCTAGTGTTTCTTTGGCAGGATTCCTAGAAGTGGGATTGCTGGGTCAATGGGTAAATGCATATGTAATTTATCCAGATATTGCCCAAATTCCCCTCCTTGAGGATTGTTCTATTTTTCATTTCCTACAGCAAGGTATGAGAGTGTGTGTTTTTCCATAGTCTCATCATAGAGCATGTTGTTAAATATTTGGAATTTTGTCTCTATATTTGAGAGGCATTTGCTTTTCATTTTCTGTGAATTATATCATTTACTCATTTTTCTATAGGTATTTCCACCCTCTCGAATCATTAAGACCTCTTTGTATATTAGAGATATTAACACTTTAGGAGTGATATAAGCTGCATTCCCCCCCTCAGTTTGTGTTTATCTTTTGATTTTGTTTATGTTATTTTTTTCATGCAAAAGTTGCTGTTTTTTTGTGGTCAGATTTATCCCTCTTCCTTTATTGCTTCTGAATTTTACATCAAAGAAAAGTTTTCCCCATTTCCAAGTTATAAAAGAATCACCCATGTTTTCTCCTAATACGTATATGTATGTATATATGCATTTAACACTTAGATCCATTTAGAATTTATTCCAGCATACAGTGTGAGAAATAGTTTCATTTATATATTTTTCTATATAACTAGACAGCTTTCTGTTAGTTCATTTTTTTGCTGTACTGATTAGAGATTCTGCTTTTGTAACATCCTAAACTTCCATGTTTGGTTTGATGTGTTTTTGAATTTTCATTTCTTTTTCTATTGCTCTATCAATTCATGTGCCTACACTGAAGGCTTTATAATATGTTTTAATATCTAGTAAGGCTGTCCTCCCTGCTCCATTGTTTTGTTTTTAGTGTTTCCCTGGATATTCTTTTTTTTTTTTAATTTAATTAATTTATTTATTTATTGGCTGTGTTGGGTCTTCGTTGCTGCATGCAGGCTTTCTCTAGTTGCAGTGAGCGAGGGGCTCCTCTTTGTTTAGGTGCGCGGGCTTCTCATTACGGTGGCTTCTCTTGCTGTGGAGCATGGGCTCTAGGCACGCGGGCTTCAGTAGTTGTGGCACAGGGGGCTCAGTAGTTGTGGCTCATGGGCTCTAGAGTGCAGGCTCAGTAGTTGTGGTTCACGGGCTTAGTTGCTTTGCAGCATGTGGGATCTTCCCAGACCAGGGCTGGAACCTGTGTCCCCTGCATTGGTAGGAGGATTTTTAGCCACTGCGCCACCAGGGAAGTCCCTCCCTGGATATTCTTGGTTGTTTGTTTTTTCAAATAAAATTTATAATCAACTTATCTAGCTCTGGAGAAAACACAATATATATTTTTATTGAGATTATGTTAAATTCATAAAATCACTTAGGGAGAACTGACATTTTCATGATGCTGAGTTTTCCTATCTAAAAATGTAATATGTCTTTCCATTTGTTCAAGCCAACTTCTGTGTCTTTCAGGGGTATTTTATAGTCTATAAACACTTTGGCTATCATACAATGTGAGAAGTAAGGCTGTCCCTCTCCCATTTCACATACAACTTCCAAGCACATACGTGTTTTGAGACTCATCCTCTTACTTTTGTAGCCATGATCATTGAACCCTGATTCTACCTTTCTCAAAATTTGGGAGGTAGGAGAAGAACTGCATGTAGAACAGCTAGCACAGTACCTGGCATTAGAAAGAGCTCATTTTCAGTGGTAGCTGATACTTGTGGGCACTAAATCATCTCAGTCTATCCTGGTCATGAACAATTTCCAGTATGTGTTGAAAACCATATCACTGGCCTTCTGCATGTGTTTGAAACCTAGGCGTCCATACACTACACATATATTTAAAAAAATAAATCCATCCATCTTCTATGTTAATTTCATTGGTTCCTGGCAATACCATGCTCTTTCGAGCTTTTCCTTTTTCCCATGAGGTGGCATTATTTTTTTTTTTTAATTTTTAAAATTTATTTATTTATGGCTGTGTTGGGTCTTTGTTTCTGTGTGAGGGCTTTCTCTAGTAGCGGCAAGCGGGCCACTCTTCATTGCTGTGTGCGGGCCTCTCACTATCGCAGCCTCTTTTGCTGTGGAGCACAGGCTCCAGACGCGCAGGCTCAGTAATTGTGGCTCACGGGCCCAGTTGCTCCGCGGCATGTGGGATCTTCCCAGACCAGGGCTCGAACCCGTGTCCCCTGCATTGGCAGGCAGATTCTCAACCACTGCGCCACCAGGGAAGCCCTGAGTTGGCATTTTTTTAACTTTACATTTTGTCTCATTTTTATAAAATGCTGGAATAACCTGCAAGTCGTCGTGGAAGCTTCACTCATCTGAACAGTGGTGGATCATCTTTTCAGGAAGCCGTCAGTCAACAGCAGCTAACAAGAATATGGAGCGGGGCAGGAGTGGAAGGGTGTCCGAAGGTCACATTACTTGGTTCACTGACTACATGCTGTGAACCCTTGTGATTAATATTGTGGAAATTTCTGCTGATTGTATACTATTTCAGGTCAGGGTTGACTTGCTTTCCCCAAGCAGGGCTCTAATTTTAGTTGAGAATCAGCATTCTGAACTTTTGAAATTTCACACAGCATCATTAATTGAGCGCCCACTGTCTGCTGAGCACTAGGCAACAGAGGTAGATGTAAGCAGAAGAGCAAGTGATGAGCTGTTCCAGGCTGGGGGTGCTGGCTTAGGCCTGGCCCTACTCTGGGGATGGGGGCCTGGCTGACTGGTCAATTTATGGATTTGAGGAAGGTGGGCTGGTGAGTGCTGAGCTCCCATGGTGGGTGCGGGACTGGCGGTGCTGGTTCACCAGGGGAGACTCGTCACAGGGAAACCGAGGTAAGGAACAGGCATGAAGTTAGGATCCTTTACTGGAGAACAGGCAGTGAAGCTTGGTGCTGTGGCCAACAGAGCGAGAAGAGGCAGTCTGTAGTCTGAAAGCCTTGGTTGAAAGCCGTGGAAACTGAGCAGATGGTGGGGCAGGAGTTAGGCCAAGATTAGAGGCAAGTAGCCAGCGTTTCTCTGGCGAGTGGGTTGTGACGACAGCGTGTGAGGTGCAGGGCCACCTTTTTCAAAGGGCAGCACAAGACATCCCTGGAGTCAAGCCAGTAAGGAGCTGTCCCTCATCTTAAAGGGACCCTGTCATCAGGGTCAAAGAGATTCAGTGTCTGGAGCAAACTGTCTTCATCCTCTATAAGCAAAGGCTGTACACAGCAGGGACAGAATCATATTAGTAATAATAGCACCTTCATTTATTTAGTGCTTTTAATACTTCAGAGTGCTTTCTCCTCTTTCACTGCACATGTATAAAGTGATGCCCTTTCCCTAGGAAGACGATGCCAATGGCTTCCCATTAACTCTGTCTTTGGTGTTGTTTTTCCAGAAGTGTTTATGGACTTGGGTTGGTTAAACCACACTTTTTGGTCTCCTAGTAACCTCCAGGGGTTAGAGGTGTCAGAGTGAAACTATGTATTGTCTAAATACTCACACTGCTGTGAAATATGCACACATGCATGCATTTCTTCAACTAAAAATTTTTATTATGCACCCACTAGGTAGCTGACACTGCTTTGGTTCTATAGATGTACGACTATCTCTCTACAAAAGATATGTCTCTGTGTTTATTATCCTGTAATATCACCTCTTATCCAGAGGTCAGACTGATGGCAGCCTCAACCACTCAGAACATAAATTGGAAAAAGGCAATGAGAGAGGCTTGAAGCTGCAAAATGCTGAAGACTTTATTCTGCAGGAAAGACAGAATTGCCCTCAGGCAGTTGCTCGGAACAACTGTGTGTATAACGCAGCAGATGATCGCAGCAGGACTCACTGACTTCGTGAGAAATGAGCTGACAGCAGACGGAGGAGACAGAAGAGCTCTCGAGAGCGGAATAATTTCTTTTGAATTCTCCCTAGTTCTTCAGCACAATGATCTGAGCCATTTAGTTTAGGAGAAAACAACAACAAGGGCTGCTCTAAGCTTTGAGAGCGGTACTGCATTAAACAGCACCATAATTGATGATCATAATGCTACTAGCTCAAATTTGCATAGCTTTTCTTTTTTAAAAAACACAATTCTGGGCTCCCCTGGTGGCGCAGTGGTTGGGAGTCCGCCTGCCGATGCGGGGGACGCAGGTTCGTGCCCTGGTCCGGGAGGATCCCACATGCCGCGGAGCAGCTGGGCCCGTGGGCCATGGCCGCTGAGCCTGCGCGTCCGGAGCCTGTGCTCCGCAACGGGAGAGGCCGCGGTAGTGAGAGGCCCGCGTACCAGAAAAAACAAAACAAAACAACACACAATTCTTTACATTATGTGTAACATCACATTAAGTCAACACAAAATCCATGTGGCAGCGTGCATCAGAATCTTTACGTGTATAACTGAATCAGTTTGCTATACACCTGAAACTAACACAATATTGTAAATCAACTATACTTCAATAAAAAAAGTATCACCTGGAGTGTTTGTTAAAACACAGATTGTTGGACCCCACCTCTAGAATTTCTGATTCGGTAGATTTGTGGTGGGGCCGCCAGATCTGCCTTTTTTTTTTTTTAACATCTTTATTGGAGTATAATTGGTTTACAATGGTGTGTTAGTTTCTGCTTTATAACAAAGTGCATCAGTTATACATACATATGTTCCCATATCTCTTCCCTCTTGCGTCTCCCTCCCTCATGTTCCCACTTGCTGCTGATGCTGCTGGTCCAGGGCCACGCTTTGAAAACCACTGCCCTGTAGGGTATGTTTGCCCTGCTGGTTACTTCTGTCTTTGTTTTACACAGGAGGAAATGGGATTTCAGAGAAGTTGAATTACTTAACCAAGGTCACACAGGTGGCAGATTTCAGACTCAAATTTAGATCTTCTGAGAATAAGCCATAGTGCTTTTTCAAGCTAGGTGCTGTTGTTTCAGATTTATCCCTTAAGAATTAAGAGGAGGTTTAATACATTTTAGATTTTCATCAAAATACTTGCAACTAAAAAACATTGTCATTCTGGCTATTATCAAAATGACAAAAGATGACAAATGCAGGTGAGGCAGTGGAGAAAAGGGAACCCTTGTGCACTGTTGGTGGGAATGTAAATTGGTGCAGCTGCTATGGAAAACAGTATGGACCTTCCTCAAAAAATTAAAAATCATATGATCCAACAATCCCACTTCTGGATATTTACCTGAAGGAAATGAAAGCAGGATCTTGAAGAGACATCTGCACCTCCATGTTCATTGCAGCACGATTCACAGTAGCCAAAATATGGAAACAACCTAAGTGTCCATCAAAAGATGAATGAATAAAGAAGATGTGGTGTATATATGTGTGCATATATATATATTCCACACACATAGTGGAATATTATTGTCATGAGAAAGAAGGACATCCTGCCATTTGTGACAACATGAAATCTTGAGGGCATTATGATAAAGTGAAATAAATCAGGCAGAGAAAAATGAACACTATATGATCTCACTTATATGTGGAATCTAAAAAAGCCAAACTAAGAGAAATTAAGTAAATTGGTTGTTGTCAGGGGCTGGGAGGTTGGGGAAATAGGGAGATGTTGGCCAAAGGGTACAAACTTCCAGTTATAAGATGAATAACTTCTGAGGATCTAATATAGAGAATAGTGACTATGGTTAACAATACCGTATTGAATACTTTAAAGTTGCTAAGAGAGGAGATCTTAAATGTTCTCACCACCCATACACAAAGGTAACTATGAGGTGATGGATGTATTCACTAACTTTACAATGATAATCATTTCAAATATATACATATATCAAATCATCACATGTACACCTTAAACTTTCACGTGAATTATATCTCAATAAAACTGGAAGAATTGCCATTCTAGTTTATTAGAACATTTATGTATATGGCTTATATTCTTTTTTCACAGTGCTGGATGGGGTTTTTGGTATGTGAATTCCCTATAACACTTGGAACATTTAAATTGAGGACTAAGAAATTAAGATGAGTGGATGGGAAAGGAATACAAGGAGGCAGTGGGTTTTGGATTGACTGGGGAAGGTAAAAATCTTTTGGAATAGGGCCATGAAAGAGAGAGAAAACGTGAGATTTAGTGGATCAGGAGGAAGCTGGTATTTTAGGAGCGTTTCCCTGCGTAGATGAATGACCAGGAATACTGTAATCATGTATCGACTTTGACTTCATGTTGTTCTTCTCTGGATGGAGCCTGCACTGGTCTTATCTAACTGAACATACATTCTACTTCCAGGGTTAGGATGTCTAAGAAAAATCTATTCTGTTCATGTTTATGTGCCCATTTTCCTTCTCTGGGAGTGGTTTTCTATGAGCCTCTTTGTCCCAAGTTCTTTCTGAATCAATTAGAGAATTTTGATGAAGCCTCCTAAGAAAGAATCTCTAAAGGCATCTTAAATAAAATTCTGAGATCATTCCTTTCATTTCAAGACCTCAGTGATAGTTGCCTCTCATGCGAAGAAATGACATTAGTCTCTCAGCCATAACCAGGCTGTATCAGCAGGGTTCAGCCAGGAAAACAAAACCACTGTAGGTATTTTAAACATGAAGAGGTTTAGTACAGGGATTGAGGTACTTACAAAACCATGGGGAAAGCCAGAAGAGTGAAAATCATGGAGACTACCACTAGGTTATGTTCACTGCCACAAAGAAGTGAAGAGCTGCTACCACCTTGAATCAGGAAACTGCAGGGAATGTGGCTGGTGGCCTCAGAGCTTCCACCAGCTCTAGTGGCTGAAATGACATGGAAGCAAAGAGGCCTGTTTTAAAGACATATGTGGGAAACCCTCATATCCATCTACCAGTGCTGCCAGAGGAAGAAGAAAGAATGCATCCTCTTTTCTACCTCCAGACTCTTGCAGGAGTGCAACCTCATTGTTGAAACCTAAACACGAGATTACACTCTTGCAAGATTTACTTGTTTAACTAGCTAAACAGGATCCACCTGGAAAGTAAAGTTTGTGTCACTCTACAGATGTGGCTATGGCCTCTTCCTCAAATTTACCACCTAGGGGTGGATACATGGAGTCTTGCCGGAAGTGGAGGTCTCCACATCTCATTACCAAACCTCTGAGCCATGAAGTATCACTGCACTTGCAGTTCCTGGATTTGATTTTGCTGGACAGATATTCATGACTTCTTATTGATTATATTTTAAATTATAGTAAAATCTTAATTCATAAGAATCTTGCTAAAGCATAAGCTTCCGTTAATTAAATTTTCTCTCTGTGCATGCCTTATTTAGAAAGTTTTACCACTAGAAAACAAGCTCAATGAAAAGTATTAATTTTTATCCAAAAAATTAAAAAACATACCCAATTAATACATATTTATTGCAAAAAATAGGGAAAACAAAATATTTTAACCTATATTTATACAGGTAAATATATTTGTTTAATCTGTCTCCTTTTATTAGAACTCTACTTGGTTACAGTTTTTATCTTTTGCTTTATTTACCAATGTTGATATAAATACTCTGATACATACATCCTAGAATAAGCGATACCCTTGAATAAATTACTAGAAGTGGATTTTTAGTGCCTAAAATGATGCACTTTTTAAAGATTTTTAAAGCTTCTGGAAAGATTAGGACCCTTTAAATCTCCTACCAGTTGTAAATAAGAGCTCCCAGTTCCCTGAACTCTCACCAACATTGACCTTACCATATTTAAAAAAGCTTTGCTAACCTGATAGTTAAAAATGGTATTTAATTGTCTTAATTTTATATTCCTTGATTGTTAGAGTGCTTGAACATTCGTTAGTGTGTTATTTTCTGTTTATATTTATTTTCCTAATGAAATTATACTTTTAGCTTATTTTTTCTACTGGGTTGTTAGACTTCTATAAAAATTGACTTCAGTAGCTTTTTATGTATTAAGAATAAAATCACTTACTTCTTGTACATGTTGGAAATATTTTTCTCAAATTGCTGTTTGCCTTTTTGCATTACAATGTTTTATTTTCTAAAGAGTTCACAATTTTTATTTCATCAAAATTTCAATCCTTTTAAAGGTGATATCTGCTCTTGAGGCCACGCGTTGAAAGTCTTTCATCCAATATTATGTAAATATTCAAGTATATATTTCCATGCTTTCAGAGTTCGATTTAAAATGTTTACACTTTAATTCCATTAGGAATTTCTTTCATTATCATGGAGAAATGAAGCCAGGGATGATGTTCAAAATATTTAACAACCAGTATGCCTTGGGTGCTGACCAATCAGAATGAATTCCAGTCATGGAAACTGGGTATGGTCAGATTGGTAGTTTTTGCTGAATATCAGCCCTGGATGAAACTGATTTTTTTTCCCAAATGATCAGCTGTTGGGCAAACACATATTAAATCTTTTCCTCATTGATTAAAAATGCCTTCTTTATCCTATGTTAAATATTCCTAATATTAGAATCTCTTTCTGAAGTTTACTATTGACTTCCCATTACATTACTGCCTACTTTATCTATTCATAGTGAAGCAGTAAACTCAACACTGTTTCAGTTACTGTAGCTTCAGAAAACATTTGACTATCTGGTAGAACAATTCATTAATCTTCTTTTCAAATTACTATGACTAGCAGGCAAGGAAAGGTGTCACCATCCTGACATCTGATCATCAGGAGGTAATAGGGCTGCTGTTACACAATGAGAGCAAGAAAGAATATTTTTCTCTTAACTATTCCATTGGGACATCGTTTGAGCCTCCCATCCCAGTTTCAAAGGTAAATGGACAGCAGGAGATTGGTTCAAGATGATGGAGTAGAAGAACGTGTGCTCACTCCCTCTTGCAAGAGCACTGGAAACTAACTGCTGAACAATCATCAACAGGAAGACACTGGAGCTCACCGAAAAAGATACCCCACATCCAAAGACAAAGGAAAAGCCACAATGAGACGGTAGGCGGGGCACAATCACAATAAAATCAAATCCCATAACTGTTGGGTGGGTGACTCACAAACTGGAGAACACTTATACCACAGAAGTCCACACACGGGAGTGAAGGTTCTGAGCCCCATGTCAGGCTTCCCAACCTGGGGGTCCGGCAACAGGAGGAGGAATTCCTAGAGAATCAGACTTTGAAGGCTAGTGGGACTTGATTGCAGAACTTCAACAGGACTGGGGGAAACATTAGTTTTGGAGGACACACTCAAAGAAGTGTGCACACTGGGACCCAAGGGAAGGATAAGTGACCACAGGGGAGACTGAACCAGACCTACCAGCTAGTGTTGGAAGGTCTCCTGCAGAGGCGTGGGGTGGCTGTGGCTCACCGTGGGGACAAGGACACTAGCAGCAGAAGTTTTGGGAAGTACTCCTTGTCGTGAGCCCTCCCAGAGTCCGCCATTAGCCCCACCAAAAAGCCAGTTAGCCTCCAGTGTTGGGTTGCCTCAGGGTAAGCAACCAACAGGGAGGGAACCCAGCCCCCACCCCCCATCAGCATAAAAGTGGATTAAAGTTTTACTGGGCTCTGCCCACCAGAGCAACACCCAACTCTACCCACCACCAGTCCCCCCCATCAGGAAACTTGCACAAGCCTCTTAGATAGCCTCATCCACCAGAGGACAGACAGCAGAAGCAAGAAGAACTACAATCCTGCAGCCTGTGGAACAAAAATTACATTCACAGAAAGACAAGATGAAAACGCAGAGGGCTATTTGTAATATGTTACATCAGGTAATATGTTCCTATTACCAGATGAAGGAACAAGACAAAACCCCAGAAAAACAACTAAATGAACTGGAGATAGGCAACCTTCCAGAAAAAGAATTCAGAATAAAGATAGTGAAGATGATACGGGACCTCGGAAAAAGAATGGATGCAAAGATCGAGAAGATGCAAGAAATGTTTAACAAAGACCTAGAATTAAAGAACAAACACCTAGAAGAATTAGAGGACAAACAGAGATGAACAGTACAATAACTGAAATGAAAAATACACTAGAAGCAATCAGTAGCAGAATAACTGACGCAGAAGAACGGATAAGTGACTTGGAAGACAGAATGGTGGAATTCACTGCCACAGAACAGAATAAAGAGAAAAGAACGAAAAGAAATGAAGACAATATAAGAGACCTCAGGACAACATTAAACACAACAATATTCGCATTATAGGGGTCCCAGAAGGAGAAGAGAGAGAGAAAGGACCCAAGAAAATATTTGAAGAGATTATAGTCGAAAACTTCCCTAACATAGGAAAGGAAATAGCCACCCAAGTCCAGGAAGTGCAGAGAGTCCCAGGCAGGATAAACTCAAGGAGAAACATGCCGAGACACGTAGTAATCAAATTGACAAAAATTAAAGACAAAGAAAAATTATTGAAAGAAGCAAGGGAAAAATGGCAAATAACATATAAGGGAACTCCCATAAGGTTAAGAGCTGATTTCTCAGCAGAAACTCTACAAGCCAGAAGGGAGTGGCACGATATATTTAAAGTGATGAAAGGGAAAAACCTACAACAAAGATTACTGTACCCGGCAAGGATCTCATTCAGATTTGAAGGAAAAATCAAAAGCTTTACAGACAAGCAAAAGCTAAGAGAATTCAGCACCACCAACCAGTTCTACAACAAATGCTAAAGGAACTTCTCTAACTGGGAAACACAAGAGAAAAAAAGGACTTATAAAAACAAACCCATAACAATTAAGAAAATGGTAATAGGAACATACATATTGATAATTACTTTACACTTGAATGGACTAAATGCTCCAACCAAAAGACACAGACTCGCTGAATGGACACAAAAACAAAACCCATATATATGCTGTCTACAAGAGACCTACTTCAGACCTAGGGACACATACAGACTGAAAGTGAGGCGATGGAAAAAGATATTCCATGCAAATGGAAATTAAAAGAAAGCTGGAGTAGCAATACTCATATCAGATAAAATAGACTTTAAAATAAAGAATGCTACAAGACACAAGGAAGGACACTACATAATGATCAAGGGCTCAATCCAAGAAGAAGATATAACAATTATAAATATATATGCACCCAACATAGGAGCACCTCAATACATAAGGCAACTGCTAAGAGCCATAAAAGGGGAAATCAACAGTAACACAATAATAGTGGGGGACTTTAACACCTTACTTGCACCAATGCACAGGTCATCCAAACAGAAAATAAGTAAGGAAACAGAATCTTTAAATGACACAATAGAGCAGATAGATTTAATTGATATTATTAGGACATTCCATCCAAAAACAGATTACACTTTCTTCTCAAGTGAGCATGGAACATTCTCTAAGATAGATCACATCTTGGGTCACAAATCTAGCCTCAGTAAATTTAAGAAAATTGAAATCAAATCAAGCATCTTTTCCGACCACAACACTGTGAGATTAGAAATCAATCACAGGGAGAAAAATGTAAAAAACACAAACACATGGAGACTAAACAATATGTTACTAAATAACCAAGAGATCACTGAAGAAATAAAAAAATACCTAGAGACAAATGACAATGAAAACACGATGATCTAAAATCTATGGGATGCAGGAAAAGCAGTTCTAAGAGGGAAGTTTATAGCAATACAAGCCTAACTCAAGAAACAACAAACATCTCAAATAAACAATCTAACCTTACACCTAAAGAAACTAGAGAAAGAAGAACAAACAAAACCCCAAGTTAGTAGAAGGAAAGAAATTATAAAGATCAGAGCAGAAATAAATGAAACAGAAACAAAGAAAACAATAGCAGAGATCAATAAAACTAAAAGCTGGTTCTTTGAGAAGATAAATGAAATTGATAAACCATTAGCCAGACTCATCAAGGAAAAGAGGGAGAGGACTCAAATCAATAAAATTAGAAATGAAAAAGAAGTTACAATAGACACCACTGAAATACAAAGCATCATAAGAGACTACTACAAGCAACTCTATGCCAGTAAAATGGACAACCTGGAAGAAATGGACAAATTCTTAGAAAGATATAATCTTCCAAGACTGAACCAGGAAGAAATAGAAAATATGAACGGGCCAATCACAAGTAACACAGTTGAAACTGTGATTAAAAATCTTCCAAGAAACAAAAGTCCAGGACCAGATGGTTTCACAGGTGAATTCTATCAAGCATTTACAGAAGAACTAACACCCATCCTTCTCAAACTCTTCCAAAAAATTGCAGAGGAAGGAACACTCCCAAACTCATTCTATGAGGCCACCATCACCCTGATACCAAAACCAGACAAAGATACTACAAAAAAAGAAAATTACAGACCAATATCACTGATGAATATAGATGCAAAAATCCTCAAGAAAATACTAGCAAACAGAATCCAACAACACATTAAAAGGATCATACACCGTGATCAAGTGGGATTTATCCTAGGGATGCAAGGATTCTTCAATATACACAAATCAATCAATGTGATATACCATATTAACAAATTGAAGAATAAAAACCATATGATCATCTCAATAGATGCAGAAAAAGCTTTTGACAAAATTCAACACCCACTTATGACAAAAACTCTCCAGAAAGTGGGCATAGAGGGAACGTACCTCAACATAATAAAGGCCATATATGACCAACCCACAGCAAACATCATTCTCAATGGTGAAAAACTGAAACCATTTCCTCTAAGATCAGGGAAAAGACAAGGATGTCCACTTTTGCCACTATTATTCAGCATAGTTTAGGAAGTCCTAGCCACAGCAATCAGAGAAGAAAAAAAAAAAAGGAATCCAAATTGGAAAGAAGAAGTAAAACTGTCACTGTTTGCAGATGACATGATAGTATACATAGAGAATTCTAAAATGGCCACCAGAAAACTGCTAGACCTAATCAATGAATTTTGATTGTTGCAGGATCAACAGGATACAAAGTTGCAGGATACAAAATTAATGCACAGAAATCTCTTGCATTCCTATACACTAATGATGAAATATCTGAAAGAGAAATTAAGGAAACACTCCCATTTACCACTGCAACAAAAAGAATAAAATACCTAGGAATAAATGTACCTAGGGAGACAAAAGACTTGTATGCAGAAAACTGTAAGACTCTGATGAAAGAAATTAAAGATGATACAAACAGATGGAGAGAAAAACCATGTTCTTGGATTGGAAAAATCAATATTGTGAAAATGACTATTCTGGGCTTCCCTGGTGGCGCAGTGGTTGAGAGTCCGCCTGCCGATGCAGGGGACACGGGTTCGTTCCCTGGTCCGGGAGGATCCCACATGCCGCGGAGCAGCTGGGCCCATGCGCCATGGCCACTGAGCCTGTGCGTCTGGAGCCTGTACTCCGCAACGAGAAAGGCCACAACAGTGAGAGGCCCACGTACCACAAAAAAAAAAAAAAAAAAAAAAGACTATACTCCCCAAAGCAATCTACAGATTCAATTCAATCCCTATCAAACTACCAATGACATTGTTTACAGAACTAGAATAAAAAATCTTAAAATTTGTATGGTGACAAAAAAGACCCCGAATAGCCAAAGCAATCTTGAGGGAAAAATTAGACTCCCTGGAATTAGACTCCCTGACCTCAAACTATACCACAAAGCTACAGTAATCAAACTAATATGGTACTGGCACAAAAACAGAAATATAGATCAATGGAACAGGATAGAAAGCCCAGAGATAAACCCATGTACCTATGGTCAACTAATCGATGACAAAAGAGGCAAAGATATAAAATGGAGAAAAGACAGTCTCTTCAATAGGTGGTGCTGGGAAAACTGGACAGCTACATGTAAAACAATGAAATTAGAACACTCCCTAACACCATATACAAAAATAAACTCAAAATGGATTCAAGACCTAAATGTAAGACCAGACACTATAAAACTCTTAGAGGAAAACATAGGAATAACACTGTTTGACATAAATCACAGCAAGGTCTTTTTTGATCCACCTCCTAGAGTAATAGAAATAAAAACAAAAATAAACAAATGGGACCTAATGAAACTTAAAAGGTTTTGCACAGTGAAGGAAAACATAAACAAGATGAAAAGACAACCGTCAGCATGAGAGGAAATATTTGCAAATGAATCAACGGACAAAGGATTAGTCTCCCAAATATATAAACAGCTCATGCAGCTCAATATTAAAAAAATAAACAGCCCAATCCAAAAATGGGCAGAAGACCTAAATAGACATTTCTCCAAAGAAGACATACAGATAGCCAAGAAGCACATGAAAAGCTGCTCAACATCACTAATTATTAGAGAAATGCAAATCAAAACTACAATGAGGTATCACCTCACACCAGTTAAAATGAGCATCATCAGAAAATCTACCAAAAACAAATGCTGGAGAGGGTGTAGACAAAAGGGAACCCTCTTGCACGGTTGGTGGGAATGTAAATTGATACAGCCACTATGGAGAACAGTATGGAGTTTCCTTAAAAATCTAAAAATCGAATTACCATATGACCCAGCAATCCCACTACTGGGCTTATACCCAGAGAAAACCATAATTCAAAAAGACACATGCACCCCAATGTTCATTGCAGCACTACATACAATAGTCGGGTTATGGAGGCAACCTAAATGCCCATCGACAGACAAATGGATAAAGAAGATGTGGTACATATATACAATGGAATATTACTCAGCCATAAAAAGTATGAAATTGGGTCATTTGTAGAGACGTGGATAGATCTAGAGACTGTCGTACAGAGTGAAGTAAGTCAGAAAGAGAAAAACAGATATTGTACATTAATGCATATATGTGGAACATAGAAAAATGGTACAGATGAACTGGTTTGCAGGGCAGAAATAGAGACAGAGATGTAGAGAACAAAGGTATGGACACCAAGGGGAAAAGTGGCTAGGGTGGTGGTGTGGTGGTGTGATGAATTGGGAGATTGGGATTGACATATATACACTAATATGTATAAAATGGATAACTAATAAGAACCTGCTGTATAAAAAAATAAATGGAATAAAATTCAAAAATTAAAAAAAAAAGTTAAAAAGAAAAAGGTAAATGGACAACAAATATAGCAGCCATGATCTGAGAAGGGCAGCATAACAAGAGGCTCAGATCCCACAAGGATGTACATCTGTGTCATCTCACCAGGCAGGGGCCCACCAGAGGCACTTCCCTTCTCTTCCCTACCCACCTTTGTCCAATTACTTTTCTTTTCTTTTCCCAGGCTCCTTTTTTATTTATTATTTTAAAAATGGCATATGAAGTATACAAATATATATTTATTTTAAGACCTTTAAACCATAGAGCTTTTATTTTTAGATGCTCATTTGTTTTTTTTAATTGAAGTTATAGTTGATTTACAATGTTGTGTTAATTTACTGTACTGCTGTACAGTAAAGTGATTCAGTTATACATATATATGTATATATATACATTCTTTTTTGTATTGTTTTCCATTATCGTTTATCACAGGATTTTTTTTTCCGGGGTTTCTAATCTTTTTATGTTTTAAAATTTATTTAAAAATTTATTTATTTTATATTAGAGTATAGTTGATTTACAATGTTGTGTTAGTTTCAGTTGTACAGCAAAGTGATTCAGTTATACATATATATCACAGGATATTGAACAGAGTTCCCTGTGCTGTGCAATAGGACCTTGTTATTTATTCATTCTGTATATAATAGCCTGCATCTGCTAACCCCAAATTCCCACTCCATCCCTCCCCCACCTCCCACCCCCTTGGCAACCACAAGTTTGTTCTCTATGTCTGTGAGTCTGTTTCTGTTTCATAGATAAGTTCATTTGTGTCATATTTTAGATTCCACATATAAGTGATATCATAAGTATTTATCTTTCTCTTTCTGACTTCACTTAGTATGATAATCTCTAGGTCCATCATGTTGCTGCAAATGGCATTATTTCATTCTTTTTTATGGCTGAGTAATATTCCATTGTATATATGTACCACATCTTCTTTATCCATTCATCTGTCAATGGACATTTAGGTTGTTTCCATGTGAACAGTGCTGCTATGAACATAGGGGTGCATGTATCTTTTTGAATTACAGTTTTGTCTGGATATATGCCCAGGAGTGGAATTGCTGGATCATGTGGCAGCTCTATTTTTAGTTTTTTGAGGAACCTCCACAGCATTTTCCATAGTGGCTGTATAAACTTACATTCCCATCAACAGTGTAGGAGGGTTCCTTTTTCTCCACACCCTCTCCAGCATTTGTTATTTGTAGACTTTTTAATGATGGCCATTCTGACCGGGGTGAGGTGGTATCTCACTGTAGTTTTGATTTGCATTTCTCTAATAATTAGTGATGTTGAATGTCTTTTCATGTTACTGTTACCCATCTGTATGTCTTCTTTGGAGGAATGTCTATTTAGGTCTTCTGGCCATTTTTCGATTGGGTTTTTTTTTTTTTTTTTTTAGTTGTAAGAGCTGTTTGTATATTTTGAAAATTAAGCCCTTGTCAGTCACCTTGTTTGCAAATATTTTCTCCCATTCCATAAGTTGTCTTTTCATTTTGTTTATGGTTTCCTTTGCTGTGTAAAAGCTTGTAAGTTTGATTAGGTCCCATTTGTTTATTTTTGCTTTTATTTCTATTGCTTTGGGAGACTGACCTAAGAAAACATTGGTATGTTTTATGTCAGAGAATGTTTTTGCCTATATTCTCTTCTAGGAGTTTTATGATGTCATGTCTTATAATTAAGGCCATAGAGCTTTTATTGATTATAAGAAGTCTCCTTGTGTATTATAGATATAAATCAGCTACAGAAAGGATTTTCTTGGATTTTGAGTTAAATGAAAGTGAGTTATCTAAAACTCTTCCACCCCTATCATTCCCTAAATTTTTCCCACATGTGTAATGTAGCCCTTGTAGATAATATGGAATATTTTTACAATAAGAATCTTCAGTTTCATAAAACTCATAGTTCTATATGAAGGCTCTGCCCAGGGAATGACAAAATTGGGATAAAGCTACAGGCAAATGCAAGCTTGGCAACTGGGGTCTAGTATAGGCCACATGTGAAGTATTTGGAAATCACTGATCAAATGCAGTCAAAGGAATGTTCCCAACCTTTGGGAAGTTAAAAAGATTAACTAGGTGTAGATTTTTTACTTATAAAAGTCATACATGCTTTTGGTAAAAAATTAAAAGTACACAGAAGACCTTCCCACACTGCAATCCCACTTCCAGAGTTGACTATTCTTAGCAAATGTCTTGTGTATCCTTCAGAAAGTTTCTATGTATACAGAAAAATATAGAATATCTCTTAAAATACCCTCCCCACTCCACCTCCCACACAGGATAATACTGAATGTCATGTTCTACATCTTGCTCTGTCAATTAACCTGAAATCTTAGACCTCTTTTTACATCACTGTATATATCTGTTACTCTTTATTATACACAGTAGTATGCTTTGTACATATACCATAATTTATTTTACTAGTTGCTTTTGATGCTCATTTGGTTGTTTCCAGGGTTTTGTTCTAAGAAAAAATGCTGCAGTGTGCATTCTTGTATTTATATTTATGTGGATTGTTCAAAATATTTGTGGATAAAATTTCAGAAGTAAATTCTTTCAGTAGAAGGAATGTGCATTTCAAATTTTGATAGATATTGCCAAGAGCCAATTTATTTCCTTACCAGTAGTGTATAAAAATGTACCGGCCAAGATGCATGACCTGAATCTAATCATGAGGAAACATTGGACAAAACAAATTAAGGAACATTCTTAAAACAAAACAAAACACTTGGCTTATAACCTTTAAAAGTGTCAAGGTCTTGTTAAAATAAAAATAAAAAAAGGAAATATAAAAGCAAAATTTTAATAATAAATGAGGTTGGTAGGTATAAAAAAAAATCTTTCAGCCTTTAACTGAGAAGTGTGATGTTGGTTGTGGGCTTGTCAGGTAGGGCCTTTGTTGTGTTGAGGTATGTTCACTCGACCCACTTTGTTGAGCATTCGTGAATGGATGTTGAATTTTGTCAAATGTTTCTTGTGCATCTATTGAGATGATCATATTATTTTTATCTTTTATTTTGTTCATGTGGTATGTTGTATTGATTGATTTGTGGATGTTGATCCATTCTTGCATCCCTGGAATAAATCTTACTCGTTCATAGTGAAAAAATAAATAAACAAGTAAAGTGTCAAGGTCTTGAAAGTCAAAGAAAGACTGAGGCATCATTCCAGACTGATAGAAACTAAAGAGTCATGACAAATAAATGCAGCACATGGTTCCAGACTGGATGTTCTTCCTATGAATGACTTATTGGAAAAATTGGTGAAACTTGAAAGGATTAGATGGTAGTGATGTATTAATGTTAATTTCCTGGTTTTGATAGGTGTTTGGGAGGTTATATAGGCTAATTATCTTGTTTGTAGGAAATATACACTAAGGTATATTTAGTGATGATGGGGGTGATGGGCATCATTTTGGCAATTTCTAAAATGGTTCAGAAAAAAAGTTATTTTACTACATTTGCAACTTTTCTATAGATGTGAGAGTGTTCAAAATAAAAATCTGAAAAACTGTACAAAAGAAAAAATTTACAGGGTAATTTAAAATGTATATTTCATTAAAAATTTGCTCACCAATAGATCAGATTTATGCAGTTTCAAACTAGAGTGCTATACTAGGCTTTTAGAAGCCAAGTTACATGAGGGAATAATTCAAAAATGACTAGGGGGCTTCCCTGGTAGCACAGTGGTTAAGAATCTGCCTGCCAATGCAGGGGACATGGCTTCCAGCCCTGGTCTGGGAAGATCCCACATGCCGTGGAGCAACTAAGCCCGTGCACCACAACTACTGAGCCTGCATGCCACAACTGCTGAAGCCCGTGTGCCTAGAGCCCATGCTCTGCAACAAGAGAAGCCACCACAATGAGAAGCCTGCACACCGCAAGGAAGAGTAGCCTCTGCTCGCCGCAACTGGAGAGAGCCTGTGCACAGCAACGGAGACCCAATACAGCCAAAAATAAATAAATAAATAAAATAAATTTAGTAAAAAAAAAATTAGAATTATTTCAAAAAACAGCATTAGTAGACAGTAATTCTATAAGATTTCCATTTTTGAGTTGTAGCTCTTTCATAGCTTTCCTTAGGAAATTGTTTCTAATATTTCAATCATTCTTAATATTTGGAACATTTTGTTATTAATTTATCTGGCTCTAATTTACCTCTGTTTTTCTTGATTTAATTCCATTTAATCATGTTGAATAATTTCTCCCATTTCCTTTTAAAAGTTATTTTGTGTTCTCCATTTCTTACATACTCCTTAATTATTTCTTGTGTGAATCTGCCTTCATGCCTATATCATATGTGCCCGCATTAGTAAAATGATAGTGCTGCTTGATATTATCTTGAAATGTCTCAGTATCTTCCTTGGTTAGTAAAGCCTTATGCATGTGTAAGATTAGTTATTGCAATAATAATTATTTATAAGACCTAATGTGATTTGGTTATCTTTATCATGAATGTAAATAATAACATACGTTAATTTAGATGTGATTTAATGTAACTCTTTTGTTTGATAAAATATAATCTCTGTAAGTAATTAATTATTGCTCACATTCTTCACCAATGGCCATTCATTAAAAGTTTTTCAAAATAATTCTGACAGCTTTACATTTCATATATTATTGAGTAATCTGTATAATGAACTTGTTTATTTGGAGAAGACATGATTTCATAGTTTCATGGAAAATATTATGATGAGATCTAGCAGCAGTAAAAATATGGTAACAAATATTATTAACAGTTGTTATGCCTGGGTTATGGGAAGTACTGTTTTTCTCCTTCTGCTTACCTATATTTAAAAATTTATTTATAATAACCACATATTGCTTTGTTTAAAACAATAACATTTAAAACACAGTTTATTTTTCAACAGAGCTCAGAGATCCACGAAAAGAGAGATAAAGAAGGGAGTGCGCAGTATAACGTTGTAGTTCACGGTTTGCAATTCTTTTCCTTCACTCGTTCTTAAGGGAGATGAACAAAACTAATCCTTATGTTCTTAACTCTTTCTAGGAATGCATTATTCAAGCAGGTGAAATAGTTAATTTTTCAGTATTTGTGACCTTCTTTGTGAGAAAGAAATGTGAGCGCCGGAGACTTTCTACTTTCAAATACTCTTTTTGGTTTTTCCTGACCACAAGAATATGCCCTCTGAAATGGGTACCCTATGCATCTGCATTAGTTTGCTAGGGCTGCCATAATGTATACGTAGACTGGGTGGTTTAAACAACAAATTTATTCTGGGGGCTAGAAGTCTGAGATCAAGGTGTCGGGGGAGTTGGTGCCCTCTGAGGGCTGTCTTCTCCATGTGTCTTCACGTAGTCTTCCCTCTGTTGGTGTCCACGTCCAAATTTCTTCTTATAAGGACAGTAGTCATATTGGATTAGGACCCACCCTAATGATCTCACTTTAACTCTGTAGAGATCCTATCTTGATATGCAGTCACATTCTGAGATACTGGGGGTTAGGACTTCAGCATGTGAATATTTGGAGGGGCGCAATTCAGTCCATAAGAGCATCTGAAAAACATGCCTATTGATTCAGATGCTCTTTGGTTCCATAACCACACATGGCTCATATATAGTGGTATTTAGCTGCTTTTGAGTTAGGGACTATTCAGAATGAAAAGTAGGGGGCTTCTACCCAGAGAGATGCACATATGTAGTGAATTTCACATCAGGGAGTTTACAGACATGCCCCGGACCCTGCCTCCTCACCCTGTCTGTGGATCCCTAAGGTCTAGATCCCCTGGTCCTGATGCTATTAAAACCACAATGTCAGGGAGTTCACTGATCAAATCCCTCAGACTGCTTGTTTATAAGTCACAAAACTTAGCAAGGTTAGCTAGTAGTAAATGACAATTTTAGATCTTTCACCTAAATGTTTATAGTCCGTTGGCTATGAACTTGACAATTCAAGGAATTGAAAGTAGCTTTGTAAAAGGTATCCTCACCCTAGCAAAATCAAACTCCAAGTGCATGCCAGCAACTCTCCTGAATGACTGGAGCAGTTCTCTTGGTTTCCAAAGATGTCTTTCGATGCCAGATTTTAAGCACACATAAATAGTGAGGGATGCCAGGCCTGCTCTCAGGCAGTCCCTGGGTTTGGCCTCTTAGAATGACATGAGGTCACACCTGGCTACATCTGGAGCTCCCTTGGAGGTGTAGTCTGGCTTTGGCTAATCGGTGGATAGGAGGGTCATAGGCTAATAAGGTTGATTTCCATCTGAGACCTTCTTCCATCTAAAACCTAAAGTCCTTTGGGGCTTGAGGCTCAAAAGGAGCTCAGTATTACTTGAGGCTGAGTCAGATTTCCAAGGGCTGGGCCTCTAACCAGTCCCTCAGAGTGAGCAGGATTAGATACCTTTAGCATTGCTTTTGCTTGTAAATAAAGACAAGGGAAAAAACTGAGCCAGCATTTATAGAAAAGAGCTCGAGATGGACCCTATACCAACTTTATGGAGCTTCCTATAAAATGTATGGACTTGAATGAATGTTTAGACCTGGTGCAGAGGAAATTTTGATGACCCTGTTTTTTTCTGGTACATTATATAAATGTGTCCATCTGAAGCCAGTTATTGGTTTTTGTGTTGTTGGCAGAGCACTTTAGCAGGGTTTACGAATCAGGAAAAAATTGATATTTGGGTTCAGTTTGTTTCAGGGTTCTGAAACATTATGTGGTTCTTTCCAGCTTTTGTCTTACAGTTCATTTAGATTTGATTTAAGTCCATTGTCAAAATGAAACTAAAATGCTTATTCAATAATACAGTGAAACTGGAAATCTCATAATTCCACATTATATAGCTACATCAAAATTCTGTACATAGCCAAAAAATATAGTGAAGGAAAAAGCTTGCTAATCTATGAGAAATTCTTTAATTAACTTGTAAATTTTTAATGTATCGTTTGTTTTGTGTGGGTGTATTTTATTTTCTTTGTCCTTTTTTAATTGAGGTATAGTTGATTTACAATATGTATTAGTTTCAGGTGTACAACAAAGTGATTCAAAGTTTTTATAGATTATACTCCATTTAAAGTTATTAAAATATATTAGCTATATTTCCTGTGCTTTACAGTATGTCCTCGTGGCTTATTTATTTTATGCATAGTAGTTTGTACCTCTTAATCCCCTACCCTGTCTTGCCTCTCCCCTCTTCCCTCTCCTCACTGGTAACCACTAGTTTGTTCTCTGTGAGTCTGTTTCTGTTTTGTTATATTCATTTGTTTGTTCTGTTTTTTAGATTCCACATATAAGTGATATCATACAGTATTTGTCTTTCTCTGTCTGACTTATTTCACTAAGCATGATACCCTCCAGGTCCATCCATGCTGTTGCAAATGGCAAAATTATTATTATTGTTATCATTATTTAAAAAAATTTTTTTGGCTGCATTGTGTCTTTGTTGCTGCACGTGGGCTTTCTTTAGTTGAGGCGAGCAGGGGCTACTCCTTGTTGTGGTGTGTGGGCTTTTCATTGCAGTGGCTTCTCTTATGGCAGAGCACAGGCTCTAGGCTTGCGGGCTTCTGTAGTTGTGGCACACGGGCTCAGTAGTTGTGGCTTGCAGGCTCTAGAGCGCAGGCTCAGTAGTTGTGGTGAACGGGCTTAGTTGCTCCACGGCAATTGGGATCTTCCCGGACCAGGGCTCGAACCCGTGTCCCCTGCATTGGCAGGTGGATTCTTAACCACTGCGCCACCAGGGAAGCCCCAAATTATTATTTTTGTTGGGTTTTGTTTTTGTTTTTGTTTTTTTGTGGTATGCGGCCCTCTCACCGCTGTGGCCTCTCCCGTTGAGGAGCACAGGCTCCGGACGCGCAGGCTCAGTGGCCATGGCTCACGGGCCCAGCCGCTCTGCGGCATGTGGGATCTTCCCGGACCGGGGCACGAACCCGTGTCCCCTGCATCAACAGGCGGACTCTCAACCACTGCACCACCAGGGAAGCCCCAAATTATTATTTTTTTATGGCTGAGTAGTATTCTGGTGTGTGTGTGTGTGTGTGTGTGTGTGTACCACATATTCTTTATCCATTCATCTGTTAATGGACACTTAGGTTGCTTCCATATGTTGGCAATTGTAAATAATGCTGCTATGAACATTGGGGTGCATGTATCTTTTTGAATTAGTGATTTTGTTTTTTCTGGATATATACCCAGGAGTGAAATTGCTTGGTCATATGGTAACTCTATTTTTATTTTTTTGAGGAACCTCCATACTGTTTTGCAGAGTGGCTGCGCCAATTTACATTATCATCAACAGTGTCTGAGGGTTTTCTCCATATCCTCACCAGCATTTGTTATTTTTGTTCTTTATGCTGATAGCCCTTCTAACAGTTCTGAGGTGATATCTCATTGTGGTTTTGATTTGCATCTCTAATAATTGGCGATGCTGAGCATCTTTTCATGTGTCTGTTGGCCATTTGTATGTCTTCTTTGGAAAAATGTCTATTCAAGTCTTCTGTCCATTATTAAATCAAGGTTTTTTTGATATTGAGTTGTATGAGCTGTTTATATATTTTGAATATTAACTCCTTATCAGTCTTATCGTTTGCAAATATTTTATCCCATTCAGTAGGCTGTCTTTTTAAATATCTTCTTCCTTCCTTCCTCACTCCCTTCCTTTTTCTTTCTTCTTGAGGGTTCTTAGTTCCTGCACCAGCAATTGAACCTGTGCCCTCGGCAGTGAAAGTGTGGAGTCCTAACCACTGGACCTCCAGGGAATCCCATTTCATTTTTTAAAATTTAAGTATAGTTAAATTACAATGTGGTGTTAGTTTCAAATGTATAGTTATACATATATATGTATTCTTTTTCAGATTGTTTTCCATTATAGGTTATTACAAGATATTGGGTATATTTCCATGTGCTATGCAGTAAATCCTTGCTGTTTACCTATTTTATATATAGTAGTATGTATATGTTAATCTGAAACTTCCAATTTATCTCTCCCCGCCCCCTCACTATCCCCTTTGGTACAGTAGGTTTTCTTTTTGTTTTGCTGATGGTTTCCTTTGCCATGCAAAACCCTTTAAGTTTAATTAGGTCCCATTTGTTTATTTTTGCTTTTGTTCCCTTTGCCTTAGGAAACATATCCAAAATATATTGCTACGATTTATGTCAGAGAATGTTTTGCCTATATTTTCCTCTAGGAGTTTTATGATTTCCTGTCTTTACATTTAGGTCTTTAATCCATTTTGAATTTATTTTTGTATATGGTATGAGATAATGTTCTAGTTTCACTCTTTTACATGTAGCTGTCCAGTTTTCCCAGCACCATTTATTGAAGAGACTGTCTTTTCTCCATTGTATATTCTTACTTCTTTGTCATAGATTAATTGACCATAAGTACATGGGTTTATTTCTGGGCTCTCTATTCTGTTCTATTGATCTATGGATCTGTTTTTGTGCCAGTACCATACTGTTTTGATTACTGTAGTGTTGTAGTATAGCCTGAAACCAGGGAGCATGATTCCTCCAGCTCTGTTCTTCTTTCTCAAGATTGTTTTGGCTATTCAGGATATTTTATGGTTCCATACAAATTTTAAAATTATTTGTTCTAGCTCTGTGAAAAATGCCCTTGGTATTTTGATAGGGCTTGCATTGAATATGTAGATTGCCTTGGGTAATATGGACATTTTAACATTATTAATTCTTCCAATCCATGAACACAGTATATCTTTCCATTAGTTTTTGTCATCTTCAGTGTCTTACAGTTTTCCAAGTACAGGTTTTTTGCCTCCTTAGTTAGATTTATTCCTAGGTTTTTTATTCTTTTCGATGTGACTGTAAATGGGATTGTTTCCTTAATTTCTCTTTCTGATAGTTCGTTGTTAGTGCATAGAATTGCAACAGATTTCTCTGTATTAATTTTGTATCCTGCAACTTTACAGAATTCACTGATAAGCTCTAGTGCCTTTTTGGTGGTGTCTTGAGGATTTTCAATGTGTAGTATCATGTCAATGACAGTTTTATTTCTTCCTTTCCAATTTGGATTACTTTTATTTCTTCTTTTACAATTTGGATTTCTTTTTTTTTAATTTTCTTGTCTGATTGCTGCAGCTAGGGCTTGCACTTCTATGTTGAATAAAAGTGGTGAGAAGGGACATCCTTGTCTTGTTCCTGATCTTAAAAGAAATGCTTTTGGCTTTTCACTGTTGAGTATGATGTTTGCTGTGAGCTTATATATATAGCCTTTATTATGTTGAGGTATGTTACCTCTATACCCAGTTTGTGGAGAGTTTTTTTTTTTTATCTTAAATGGACGTTGAATTTTATCAAAAGCTTTTTCTGCATATATTCAAATGATCATATAATTTTTATTTTCCAATTTGTTAATGTGGTGTATCACATTCATTTGGGGATATTGAACCATCTTTGCATCCCTGGGATGAATCCCACTTGATCATGGTGTATGATCCTTTTAATGTACTGTAAAATTTGCTTTGCCCATATTTTGTTGAGGAATTTTGCATCTATGTTCATCAGTGATATTGACCTGTAATTGTCCTTTTTGCCATATCTTTATCTGGTTTTGGCATCAGGGTAATAGTGGCCTTGTAGAATGAATTTGGAAGCATACTTTCCTCTGCAACTTTTTGGAAAAGTTTGAGAACAATAGGTGTTAACTCTTCTCTAAATGTTTGGTTGAATTTACCTGCAGTCTCCCTCTCTCTCATATATATGTATATATTTGTATATACATATATATATATACACATATATACACACGATTATTTTAAGTTGCTGATCTCTTAATTTTAAGTGCATTTTAACAACCCTGCATTTTCACTTCCCTTCCCCCATGAATACAGTTTCTGACATCGTATTTTACATCTTTCTGTTTTGCATATCCCTTAACTACCTATTGTAGATATAGATAATTTTACTACTTTTGTCTTTCAACCTTCCTACTAGCTTTATATGTGGTTGATTTACTACCTTTCCTGTACATCTGCCTTTACTGCTGAGCTTTCTCCTCTTTTAATTTTCATGTTTCTAGTTGTAGCCTTTCTTTTTTTTTGTTGTTTTTTTTGTTTTTTTGCAGTACGTGGGCCTTTCACTGCTGTGGCCTCTCCCGTTGAGGAGCACAGGCTCCAGACGCGCAGGCTCAGTGGCCATGGCTCACGGGCCCAGCTGCTCCATGGCATGTAGGATCCTCCTGGACTGGGGCACGAACCTGCGTCCCCTGCACTGGCAGGTGGACTCCCAACCACTGCGCCACCAGGGAAGCCCTCTTTTTTTCACTTAGAGAAGTCCCTTTAACATTTCTCATAAAGCTAGTTTGGTGGTGCTGAACTCTTTAGCTTTTACCTGTCTGTAAAGCTTTTGATCTCTCTATCAAATCGGAATGAAAGCCTTGCCAGGTAGAGTGTTCTTGGTTATAGGCTTTTCCCTTTTATCACTTTAAATATATCATGCCACTCCCTTCTGGCTTGCAGAGTTCCTGTTGAAAAGTCAGTTGATAACCTTATGGAAGTTCCTTTGTACATAACTTGCTTTTCCCTTGCTGCTTTTAATATTCTCTCTTTATCTTTAATTTTGTCATTTTAATTACAATGTGTCTCAGTGTGGTCCTCTTTGGGTTGATACTGTTTGGGACTTTCTGTCCCAAACTGGACCTGGATGTCTATTTCCTTTCTCAGGTTAGGGGAGTTTTCAGCTATTCTATCTTCAAATGTGTTCTCTGTTCCTTTCTCTTCTTCTTCTCCTTCTGGGACCCCTATAATGCAAATGTTAGTATGCTTGATGTTGTCCCAGATGTTTATTAAACTGTCATTTCTTTTTTCTCTTTTTCTGTTCAGCTTTGGTGATTTCTACTACGTCTTTCAGCTCACTGATCTGTTCTTCCATATCATTTACTCTACTATTGATACCTTCTAGTGTATTTTTCAGTTCATTTATTATATTCTTCATCTCTTTTTGGTTAATTTTTATATTTTCTAACTCTTTGTTAAAAACTTATAACTTCTCACTTTGTTCATTCTCCTGAGTCCTCATTTTTACCATTATTACCTTGAACTTTTTCACAGGTAGATTGCCTATCTCCACTTCACTTAGTTCTTCTTCTGGTGTGTTATTGTGTTCCTTCATTTGGAACATGTTCCTCTGTTGCCTCATTTTGCCTAATTTGCTATTTTTATTTCTACGTATCTGGTAGGTTGGTTACGTTTTCTGACCTTGAAGAAGTGACCTTTTGTAGGAGATGTCCTATGCATCCCAGCAGTGCACTCCCCTCTGTTCACCCTAAGCTGTATGCTTAGGGGTGCCCCGTGTGGGCTGTGTGGGTCCTTCTGTTGTGGCGGGCTGACTACTGTGGATGATCTGGTAGGTGTGACTGGCCCCTCTTCACATCAGACGCTGCTCGTGCAGAGGCTGCCAGCTGCTGGCTGATGGGGCTGGGTCTTGAGGTGGCTAGCTGTGGAACCCTGGGGTGTCCCAGGGTTAGTGCTGGCTCACTGGTAGGCAGAACTATTTCTGAGGTGGGTGATTGTAGGGCTGGGGTTCTTGGATCTACTGTTGGCATCCACTGGTGAGTGGAGCCATTTCCTGACATGGCTGGCTGCTGGTTTGGGGGTGTTCCAAAGCTGGTGCTTGCCTGCTGGTGAGTGGGACTAGATCCCAGGGCAGCTGGTTGAGGAGTCCAAGGTATCTCAGAGCTGGTGTTGGCCTGCTGGTGGGTGGGGCCAGAGCCTGGGAGGTCTTGGTACTGGTTTTGACTTGCTAGTGTGCAATACTGAGGTCTGGGGGTTCTCAGGCCCAGTGTTTCCTCCCTGGTGTGTGGAGCTAGGTCCTAGGGTCTCTGGGTGCAGGGCCCTGAGGGTCCTGAAGCTGATGTCAGCCTCCTGGTGGGTGGGGCTGGATCCCAAGGCTGCTGGTTGAGGGTCCGAAGGTGTCCCAGTGCTGGAATTGGCCTGCTGGTGGGCAGGGCTTGGGCCCATTGTATCCCAGGGCTGGTGACAGCCTGCTGGTGGGTGGGCTTGGTCCTCCACCACAGGCTGTGGGGTTGTGGTGGTCCAAAGGCCGGTGTCCACTCACTGGTGGGCAAGGCTGGAGCCTAGTGTGTCCTGTGGCTGGTGCCTGCCCACTGGTGGGTGGACTGGGTCCCAGTGTCTCTGGCTGCAAGGCTCTGGGGATTCCAGGTCTAGCACCTGTGCGCTTGTGTGTGGGGTTGGGTCCTGGGCCCTCTGGTGAACAGGACCATGTCCAGAGGGGTCTGTGGGCTCAAGGGGTTTTAAGGTAGTCTGCTTGCTGGTGGTTGGGGCTGTGTCACTGCCTGGCTAGTTGCTTGGCTTGGGGTGTCCCAATACTGGTGCCTACAGGCTATTGGGCCAGGGCAGGGCTGGGTCCCAGGGCTAATAAGCTAGAGGGAGGATTCCACAATGGCATTTGCCAGCACCAGTAGAATGGTAGAATGAGCTCCCCAAATGACTGCTACCAGTGTCTATGTCACCAGGGTGAGCTGAAGTTACCTCCTGCCTCTCTGGGAGGCTCTTCAAGATTAGCAAGTTGATCTGACCCAGGCTCCTTGCAAATGACTGCTTCTGCCCTGGGTCCCAGAGCTTGTGAGATTTCGTGCCTTTTAAGAGTAGAGTCTCTATTTCCCACAGCCCTCTGAGACTCCTGAAAGTAAGCCTTACTGGCTTTCAAAGCCAAATGCTCTGGGGGCTTGTCTTCCTGGTTCAGGGCCCCTGGGCTGGGGACCCTGACATGGAGCTCAGACCCCTTGCTCCTTGGAGAGAACCTCTGCAGTCGTAATTATTCTCTCATTTGTGGGTTGCCCACCCTGGGGGCATGGGACTTGACTCTGCCCCTTCTACTGTTCTTGTTGTATCTTTAGTTGTAGAAGATATTTTTTGGTAGATTCTAGTCTTTCTCATCAGTAGTTGCTTTGCCTCTTCCAGATTCTGATGGCTCCTTGTGTTCCTTGGCTTGTGGCAGCATCGCTCCAATCTCTGTCTTCATTTTCACCTGGTCTTTCCTGTGTCTATTTGTCCTTTTATTTATTTGAAAAATTATGCAGTGTTAAACCTATGTTGTTGCAATTATGCTTTTATTGGAAATTAACTGCAATACTAAAAACTATTAACAAATCTAATTTTACTCAAAACAGATTGACTTAGTAATGTATGAAATAAACACATGTAATTCAGTAAAAAACTTGTTTAAAGAAGGAAATTTAGAGATCCTATACCTTGATACATTAAAGCAGTATCAATACTAATATTTTAATTTCCTTTCCAAAATCTGAAAACCCTTTTGCTATTCCAGTTGGTTTTATGTCACTTAATCAACCTTTTATTGTCTGTGCTATTTAGGTAAAGAAAATCATGAATACACAAAACTAATTATTATTTTTTTTATCAACAACACTCTCCAGAAAATGTTTATGGGTTAAATGGTAAATGAAATAAATGCTCAAAACAAATATTCAAAAGTTATTTAAATTGCTTATAAACAATGATCAGTTTTTAATCTTAGTAATGGCAGTAGTATTGATATTTACAGTTTTGGATACAGATGTCAAGAGTTCCATAGAAGTGATTTTTTAAAAAAACCCAACTCAGATTTTATTCAGATTTCATCAGCTTTTCCACTAATGCCTTTTTTCTCTTCCAAGAGCCAATACAAGATATACCACATTTTCTTTAGAATGCATTTTCTTTGATCAAGTAATTTCTATTATTCCCATATTTTATAATAATTGCTGACTAGTAGAAATCCTGACCATCCTTATGTGTGTGTGTGTGTTTATGTATTTTTTTTCCCCTCTTCTTTGGGAGAATAGCAAAAATAATCCTATGGGAGTTGGAGTCAAATTGGCCTGAGTTTTAATCCTAATTTTTCCACTTAATTTTGGGGTGTTGGTCAAGTCATCTAAACTCTCTAAACTTCAGCTTATCTGTAATATAGAAATAATAATGACAGTAATACCTATCTCACTGAGTTTTAAGGACTAAGTGTGACTATACAATGAACTGTAGTAATGACTATCGGTATTATTGTTACTTACCATCTATTGACAATATTAAAGAATAGAGAATTATCTAGAGAGCAGATGGTCAGAGATGATTTTTAAAAATGGGGGAGGAGGAATGGCATAGAAAAGCCACAACTTGAAAAACCAACTCAAAAATAAGCAGCAATTGATTGTTGAGTAAAATTAAGAAGGTTTTCTATTTCTTGCCAGCATGTTTACATGAAAATGTGTAACATGAGGCCAGTTTTGTTACTTGGCATGTTTCTGGCCATTTGTAAGAAAACGTTCAGCAGCAGTTGCTCTGGGAGGCTTAATGGATGGATGACATTTATGAATATGGTGATTTTCAGATGGAGAAACTGAGGCACCACGTGGTTAATTGTTTTTCCACATCCATGAAACGTCCAATTTGAAATAATAGTTCCCGAATATCTTCTGCCTTCCAGCTCTGCGCTGCAGAAAGGAATTGCCAATGGATGAGATGGTAAAAATGGGGCGCTTCCTCTCAGGGAGGCCAGTTAAAGAGCCGTGCTTTTGTGTCTGGTACAGACGGCCAACTGGTAGTGCGTACCACTGGCTAGTGATGGTAGTGCATACCAGGGCTTCCCTCCCCTGCAGCCACCCACCCTCAAGTGACAGCTTTTTGCATTTCCTTTTCTAATTAAACCACCAACGGAGAATGCCAGTTATATGCTTGCATGACACCTCTGAATATTAAGTAGCTTTTGTAATTAATTATTTTTGAAAGGCTTGATCCTCCATAATTAAAAGAAACTTTGAGAATTAATAATAGATTAGCACAATATATGGACTAAAAACACTATGAGCAACAACTTGGCAGTAAGGGAACAATTTTGCATCCAATATAGTGTCTCTGATTGATTCGTCCTGTATTGTCTGAATGCTCCCAATACTAACATCACGATGTGGTTCCTTCTTTTTCTTTGTTTTTCTATATTCCATGCACCCAAGTGGAACCAATTGTTTCTGCACAGGGTAAGATATAAAAATGTAGATAACTTAAATAACTTACTGCCCAACAGGCAGTCTGTATCATACACGAGAATATACCTCAAGTAGCTGCCTGCCTCGTTTTGCCCTCTTGGTTATGACTGGGATGCCATTTAATACCTTTTGCATCTTTTTGTGCTGGCGGTGACATTGAGGCCAGATAGTGGATTCTGGCAAGATCTTGAAATCAAAGGCATGGAAAGAGCGCCTTTGATCAGGTGTTCGTGTTCTCTGACGGTGAGCTTGTGGGTTGGAGCAGAGCTGGCCCACCCCAGAGGACAATCCAGTATGCTACTACTGTCTAGATGCAGGGTCTGCTCTTTTGCCCTTGAGGGGTTGGGCAGCTGGAGAAGCAGGAGACTTGCTGCTGGGAGACAGTCTGTCTCTGGGCCTGGTGTTGTGTGATTTTGCTTTTTTGGTGGAGGCTTTTTAATGTTAGTCTGTACGGTCTAGATTGTTGGCAGCCAAAACTAGATAGTACAGGTGTTTAGCCAGAAGCAGGTGGGGGAAGGGAAGATGGAGTTAGGTGAGAAAAATGGGAAAGGGGGTTCCTACTCACATTTATATTTATTTATTTATTTATTTATTTATTTATTTATTTTGCGGTACGCGGGCCTCTCACTGTTGTGGCCTCTCCCGTTGCGGAGCACAGGCTCCGGACGCGCAGGCTCAGCAGCCATGGCTCACAGGCCCAGCCGCTCTGCGTCATGTGGGATCCTCCCGGACCGGGGCATGAACCCGTGTCCCCTGCATCGGCAGGCGGACTCTCAACCACTGCGCCACCAGGGAAGCCCCCTCACATTTATATTTAAAGGATACTTCCTGCCCTTTCCTTTCACTGGGTCTCATTCTCCTCCCTTCTTCCTTCTTTACCTATCCTTGTCTTTCCCCTTGCCCACTTGTCCTGATTGTGCGTTTTTGTTTTAGTGGTTGGCACCAGTATTGTTTTGCTTAGATATCAACTTTGAGAATAACAGGATCATGCCTCAGCATAATAGAATTTTAGATCTGGAAGGCATCTGGGGAGTTCTGGATCAGCCATGGAAAGTCTTGAATCTTAAAGATTCTGGGAAGATTCCAGAGTTCCTTCCAGGGGTTTGACTTTTTGTTAGATGAACCCAGGAGTGCTACCTGGCTGGGAAGCTTAGATGTAAAGGTAATGGTTCTGACGATAGCTATCATCATAATGATTAACATGCATTGACTGACACACACTCTGTAAACTTTGTCTTTTGACATTTTAATTTTTTAACAGGTAATACATCACAATGCAATACTATAAGAGATATTTAGTAAAAATTTTCCCTCTCCCTCCACTCAGTTACCACCTCCCACAGAAATAAATAATAACTGTTATCCATTTATTGTGTCTCCTCTCTGAGATGTTATGCATAAATAAGAAAATATGAATATAAACATATATAGTTCCCCCATGTTTCATGGCCAAGTAGGAACACATTATACATTGTTCTTTGCTTCATGTGTTGTCTTTACTTAATTCTCACAGCAGTCTTATGTGGAATGAGCTGTTATTACCCTATTTTACAGTTAGAATTAAGCTCTAGCTGAGTAACTTGCTCAGGGCAACATAGCAGTGTGGGGGAGCTGGGATAACCCCGACTGTCTAACTTGATCAGCTGCGATCTCCATCACTAGGCTGTCCTGCCTCGCTGGGGCTGGTACGGACTCCCCAGGGTTCCTACTGATTTTCACATAGTCCCTGGGGGCTCAGTGCAGTGCTGGCTCCTAACCACCAACTCTAGCCAGCAATGAAGGAATGTGGCAAAATTTAGCTCTGAATCAGTTGGCATTTCTTTTCTTTCTTTTTTTCATGAAGTAATGATTTTTAAAAATTGTGGTCAAATACATATAACATAAAATTGACCATCTTAATCATTTCTAAGTGTACCGTTTAGTGGTATTAAGTACATTTACATGATTGTGAAACCAATCTCCAGAATTCTTTTCATCTTCCTGGCAACCTCTGTTCTACTTTCTGTGTCTATGAGTTTGACTACTCTAGAGACCTCATATAAGTGGGATGATACTGTATTTACCTTTTTGTGATAGGCTTGTTTCACTTAGCATAATGTCTTCAAGCTTCATTCATGTTGTGGCATGTGTCAGAACTGCTTTTGCTTTTAAGGCAGAATAACATTCCATTGTATGTATATACAGCATTTTGTTTATTCATCCACCCATTGGTGGGCACTTGAGTTTCTTCCCCCTTTTGGCTGTGGTGAATAATGCTGCTATGAATATAGGTGTACGAATATCTGTTTGTGTTTCTGCTGTCAATTCTTTTGGATACATACCCCAAAATGGAATTGCTGGATCATATGGTAGTTCTATTTTTAAATTTTTGCAGAATTGCCATACTGTTTTCCATAGTGCCTACACCATTTTACATTCAACAGTGCACAAGGGTTCAATTTCGCCACATCCTTGCCAACATTTGTTATTTTCTTCTTCTTCTTCCTTTTTTTTTTTTTTTTTTGCTAGTAATCATCCTAATGGCTCTGAGGTGGCTGTTCTTTTATAACACATTTCTTAATTCTTGTATTGACCCCACCTGTCAAAGAATTCAGAGTTCTAACCTCAGTCTCTCCTGCAGGCAGAGAGAGGCCTATGGATGAACCACCAGCCGGGAAGCTAGGTGAGACTGGTGGCTCAGCTCAGTATACCTGGCCAGACCCCTCCACGCACCTGGGTCTTTGGTGACCTCACTCTGTCCTTCGGTGTGGCTGCATCTTGTTGCTGGTTATTCCTCAGCAGAAAGATTTTCTTTATCTTTGCCAAAAAGACATGACGGGCTCCCAGAATGCAGAGGAACCTTTCCCATCTCATACGTAACTCGCACCCTTTATCCATCCTTCCCAGGTGGTTGTTCACTTTGTTAAAGTGGGAGGTTTTTTAAACCTAGTAACATTTTCATTCAATAAGCCAGGTCATTGTTAGGTATCCATCTTTCATTGTATGTTGTCCTTTGTTTTATCCTCCCTGGGAAGAAGATGCGAATGTTTCCCACAGTGTAATATGCAGGATACATCATGTCTCATGTGGACTTCTCAGGTAAGTGACTCAGTCTGACACTTTAGGTGAGCCATTTTTTTCCCAACTCCCAGCCCTGGGCTCTCTGAAGGTGTTTCTTGGGAATGATTAAGTGGCTTTAATAACTCAGGATCCAAGTGTGGCCTCAGAGCAGTACCAGAGTGAGGTATTTGTCTGTGTTCCCAGCTGCGTCCCCCGCATCTAATCCGAGGCTTAGCTGCCACTAGAGAGGAGTTGGAACCCCTTCCTTTGTGGTGTAATCCATTCTTAACCTATCTTCTGTACGTCCCTGAATATAGCCATTTTAAAAAGTGGCACTTTTGGTAAATACAAAAGCTAATACATGTTTAAAGCGGAAAACTTGGAAAAGGAAGAAAAACACATTACTATAAATACTGCACTGCATAGGATCATAACATAGGTACTGTTTTATAGCCTGCTTGTTCACTTAAAAGATAGTGTGATCTTCCTACACTAACAAATATCCTTTTACCATATGAGTTTTAGAGATAATCCTCATGGCATAATATGGATATTCTATACTTTATTTTAAAAGTCCTTTATTGTTGTAAATGTAGACAACATCCTCTTTTGACTATTAGAAACTTTCATGAACATCTTGATACATATGAATATTGTATTATTTTTAAATGCTATTTTTGGAAATATGTCTAGGAAGGTCTATTTTATTGCAGGTCAGCCTGACTGCTCAGGAAAGTGGGTTGACAGTGTAGGGACAAGTGTTGATAAAAGAGAGTGGAAAGAGAGTGCCTTCTCTTGGAGTTTTAGGACAAAGAGTGTCCAAGCACTGACACCAACTCCAGAGAACTCAGGACACAAACAGCGTCACTGTTGGTTTGCCAATTTCATTTGACACCCAGAGTTCTAAGACGTTCAGGATGCTCTGTTTTACTCCCTCTCTGCTGTTCATGGTCCTGATTAGTGGAATCTATGGAAATATCTCTCTAACAAATCAAGCCAATAGACACACCCTCAAAATGTAGATCTATGCCTTCTTTTGATTGTTTTGTGAGACGTTAGATGATCATAGCAGTGTATTTCCTGAAGTGGCCTATATTTCCCCAGGACGTTTCTTTAGTTCTTGTTGCACTGACAAAGAACATTATATCATTCTTATTCTCATTGTTATTCTGGGTGTATCCTCTCTCTTGGTGATTTACTGCAGACAATTCTGGCTTTTTTGCCCCAACACGTTCTTGGAGACTGTGTCCTCAAGCAGATTCAAAAAAATCACATTTTCTGATGAGAATAACACCACAATTGAAAACCTGCATGTTCCTACCAATTAACTTAGAATCAAATAAATCATAAGTATGGCAAATAATATGACATTAAAACAGAGGAACATCTTTCTATAATTTTTCTAAATCTTCCTTAAGAGCTATCAGAGACATTCAAAGTGCTTCCACTAATTCAGGTCATATAAAGTGAGCATAAATGTATGACACGTATTGTTTATTCAAAGGGACCCAAATATACATAGAAAGTATAAATACTGTAAGAACACAATTCCACAGCATGATAAAGTTAGCCCATGTCTAGATCTTTAGGGCTAAGAAACTTGAGAAAGGTCTATCTTGCCTTGTTTGTCGGTTAAGGAAAGTGGGTCTCACCGCCTCAAGTGACCTGCTGAAGGCCACCATGCTGACGTTAATTCAACATGTAATTAACGACAATTTTGCCTCCTTTCTGAGGCGTAAGTAGATCGTGTAGTGTGCTTATCAGAATCTCCCTTCAGGACTGAAGCCCTTATTACCCCAACTACTAGGAATATTGGCAGTGGGCAGCTCCCAGCTGTTTCTCTCCCGGGACTTGCCCTGAGCTGCAGAAAGCCTCTTTGCCCAAGGGCAGCTCTCATGTGATGAATGCGCTGCCTGGTTGATGCCGAGGTATAAAGGCCTGGCGCCCACCCCTCCCTCCCAGCCCCAGCTGAGAGGTTCAGGGTTCTGAAGGGCCCGTAGGATCAGCTGAAGCCTAGGCTGTGCACTGTGGAGGCTGTGCACTCCCTCTGCCAATGCTGCTTCCTTCCCTTCCCTCCAGGTATTGATCCTGAGAGCACTTTCTTATAAATACCCCGCATGCAAACTCCATTTCAGAGTTTGCTCCTCAGGGAACTGAACTGTGATGTTAAACAAACCTTGGGGGGATATTTTGGATCATTGAGTCTTTCAAAAAAATGCGTACCATGAAGATTGAACTGATGTCTTATTTTTATTTATCTATCTATCTATTTATTTATTTTTTGCGGTACGCGGGCCTTTCACTGTTGTGACCTCTCCCGTTGCGGAGCACAGGCTCCTGACGCGCAGGCCCAGAGGCCACGGCTCACAGGCACAGCCGCTCAGCGGCACGCGGGATCCTCCTGGACCGGGGCACGAACCTGTGTCCCCTGCATCGGCAGGCGGACTCTCAACCACTGCGCCACCAGGGAAGCCCCTGATGTCTTATTTTTAATATTCTCTTTGTAAATTTTCTTAGAGAGTAAGCAGAGGTATCCAAAGTGGCTGTGTTAACTCAGGTTGGCATATATGTATCCTAATATATTGTGTTAATAATTGTATATAACATGTATTGTATACTAATGCACACATATTTCTGGTAATATTGCAGCATCTCAATAAGGACTTTAATTTGGAAAAGATGTATCTTTTTTATTGAAGTATAGTTGATCTACAATGTTAATGTTAGCTGTACAGCAAAGTGATTCAGTTATATATATATATTTTTTTTCAGATTATTTTCTATTATAGGTTATTACAAGATGCTGACCGTAGTTCCCTGTGCTATCCATAATTCTTGTTGCTTATCTATTTTATGTATAATAGTTTGTATTTGTTAATCCCATACTCCTAATTTATCCTTCCCCCCTCCCTTTTCCCTTTGGAAACCAGACGTTTGTTTTCTATGTCTGTGAGCCTGTTTCTGTTTTGTATATAGATTCATTTGTATTATTTTTTAGATTCCATATATAAGTGATATGTAATATTTGTCTTTCTCTGTCTGACTTACTTCACTAAGTATAATATTCTCTAGGTATATCCATGTTACTGCAAATGGCGTTATTTCATTCTTTTATATGGCTAATATTCCATTGTATATATATACCACATCTTCTTAAGCCAGTTGTCTCTTTTTTTACATTTAATTAAATTAATTTATTTTCTAACATCTTTATTGGAGTATAATTGCTTTATGATGGTGTGTTATTTTCTGCCTTATAACAAAGTGAATCGCTATACATATACATATATCCCCATGTATCCCACCCCTATCCCACCCCTCTAGGTGGCCACAAAGCACCGAGCTGATCTCCCTGTGCTATGCGGCTGCTTCCCACTAGCTAGCTATTTTGCATTTGGTAGTGTATATATGTCCATGCCACTCTCTCACTTCGTCCCAGCTTACCCTATCCTCTCCCCATGTTCTCAAGTCCCTTCTCTACGTCTGTGTCTTTATTCCTGTCCTGCCCCTAGCTTCTTCAGAACCTTTTTTTTTTTTTTAGATTCCATATATATGTTTTAGCATATGGTATTTGTTTTTCTCTTTCTGACTTACTTCACTCGGTATGACAGACTCTAGGTCCATCCACCTCACTACAAGTAACTCAATTTTGTTTCTTTTTATGGCTGAGTAATATTCCATTGTCTATATGTGCCACACCTTCTTTATCCATTCCTCTGTCAATGGACACTTAGGCTGCTTCCACGACCTGGCTATTGTAAATAGAACTGCAATGAACATTGGGGTGCATGACTCTTTTTGAATTACGGTTTTCTCAGAGTATATGACCAGTAGTGGGATTGCTGGGTCGTATGGTAGTTCTATTTTTAGTTTTTTAAGGAACCTCCATACTGTTCTCCATAGTGGCTGTATCAATCTACATTCCCACCAACTGTGTAGGAGGCCTCCCTTTTCTCCACACCCTCTCCAGCATTTATTGTTTGTAGATTTTTTGATGATGGCCATTCTGACTGGTGTGAGGTGATACCTTATGGTAGTTTTGAGTTGCATTTCTCTAATAACTAGTGATATCGAGCACCTTTTCATGTGCCTGTTGGCCATCTGTATGTCTTCTTTGGAGAAAGGTCTATTGAGGTCTTCTGCCCATTTTTTGATTGGGTTGTTTGTTTTTTCGATATTGAGTTGTATGAGCTGTTTGTATATTTTGGAGATTAATCCCTGTTGGTCACATCGTTTGCAGCTATTCCCCAAGTTTTGTGTTTGAGAAAAAGGGAGGGATGATTGCTGGGAATAAAGAGATGAAAGATAATTATGAGGTGATTTTATGGAAATTAAATCTGAGGATTAAAAAAATATAAAACATAAAATGATGTAACAAATATCCATATATCTATTACACAGAATAATATGTTAATAAATTGTCATATTTGATCTTTTAAAATATGAAATAAAAAGGTACAGACAGAGCACTTAGGATTTTCTCTTAACAATATGGCAGAGCTCATCCTGCCTGCTCTCAGTGCTTGGCTGAATCACTAGACACACAGCAGCCCATCTTTGACACCAAAATCACCAAAAGGGTAAATGTGGACCGGACAGCATTGAATGAGCAGGGTGATGAAATAAGTGTTGAAAGTAAAACATGTCTTCCCTGAATGTGGACATTTTCCGTAATGGAGTCAGGAAGATACAAATTGGAATCTAGACAGTGCAACTGCAGAGAACAAACCCTTGGGGAAAATATCTCTTTTTATAATACAGCCAGTAGCATTTAAAAACTCTTCTGAATCTGCGGACGTTGAATGGCTTGTGTAAAAGGGTTTGGAATTCATGGTGAATTCATAATTAACTCATCATTTCCCAAACGAGTTTTTCCTCCTCATTTCCTGTTTCAGTAAACTTACTGGCAAATCACATGAGTCAGAGACCTGGAACCCCCCTAGAATTGTCTTTATCTGGCACACCCAATTGCTTTAGCCTTTTAAAAAATCGTTCAGATCCATTCCTTCCTCTTTTTTTAAACTCTTTTATTTATTTATTTAGGCTGCTCAGGTCTTAGTTGCAGCACGTGGGATCTTCGTTGTGGCATGCAGGATCTTTAGTTGTGGCACGCGGGATCTTTTAGTTGGAGCATGCAGGCTTCTTAGTTGCGACCTGCATGCGGGATCTAGTTCCCCCACCAGGGATTGAACCCGGGTCCCCTGCATTGGGAGCATGGAGTCTTACCCCCTGGACCACCAGGGAAGTCCCCATCCCTTCCTCTTTATGCTTGCTTCTCCAGATCTTATTGGAATCTCATCAGTTTTGAGCTGGACTGTTACGGAAGTCTCCTAACTGGTCTTGATACCTTTAACCTTGTTTCCCCTACAATCTGCCTCACCCCACCTCAGAAGCAAGATTCACACCACCACAAGTGAAGTCTTCCTAAGTTGCAAATCTGGCGTATCATTCTTAAAAAGGAAAAATTCTTAGCAGTTCCCCACTGCTCAATAAATGCAATAAATAATAATTCAATAAATAAATTCAAGGTACTCCATGAGCACTCAAGCTCTGCACATCCTGGCCTCTGGCCTTCAGCTTCACGCAGCACCCCGCTGGGCTTCATACTTCAGGGTCCAGTGATGCTCAACTGATTGCATACACCCACACCAAATATTTCACACTTCCATGCCTTTGGTCATGCCTCTTCCTTTTCTTGAACTATATCAGTCCTTGCTTCTACTCCTTCAGTTGGCAAAGTCCCACTCATACTTCGAGACTCGACCTTAGTGTCTTCTCCTTGAGAAAATCTTCTACAATTTCTTCCAGCAGGGCTGAATATCTGTTTTTATGTCTGCCCCTTATACTCTGGTATAAACTCCCAATCCTTTAAACTCTGCATCCCAGCATCAAACACAGTACCCACACTTAATATATGCTTCTAAATGTTTGTTGAGTGCCAGCTCAGTGCAGCTGGGAAAGAGGTTGAATTCAGAACATCAGGTGGGTGACAAGACCTAGCAGTATGTGGACTATGGGTTGCTAGATAGAGCATCAGTGGGATGAGCTGGGGCATCTCCAGCATAGGTGTGTCACCTGCAGTGGTCTCCTCTCTAAGAATGAGGCAGAAGACTGGGCACCAAGTATGTTTTTAGTCTTTGCCGAATCTCTGCGAGCCTCTTGGGCTCACATAGGCTAAATCACTGGAGTTGGGAGACATAGTGGGAACTTCATGTCATTGGATGAGTGGAAGGGAAAGGTGGAGGTGGTGGATGGAACAGGAGGCTGCTGAGCACTTCAGGAGTGCACAAGAACAGTAGCACATTTTGCTTGGAAGGGACCAATGTGGAGCCCTTTTCTTCCTCCTTCTCTTCATCTTCTTCCTCTTCCTTTCCCACTCTTCTCTTTCCTTTTCATTTCTCTTTTTTCATCTCCCTCTGCCTCTTTCCTTTAGTTTTGGCAACATATTATGTTTTATGTCCCAAATAACCATTTACTAGTAGTGGTATAGAGGAAAAAGGTAGAGAAAAATCTGTAGAAGTGCAAAATAAATTTGGGCTTAAAGGAGGGTTGAAATTAAAGAGATGACAAGTAAAGTGGTTCTTTCATTAAGTTGTGCATCACGAGCTTTAAAATCAATTGTAAATCAAGCACTTGCATTATGTGAGACATATTGCCTTGGTGCATAAATCTAGTCACATTATTGCTGCTAAAATAGAGTACAAGTCCAAGATGCTGGGTTATGAACCCAAATAGGAAAATACATAGTGTTAGGTGATATGGCATAATGCTTAATCTCTCTCTTATGCATGATTGACACAATCACGCATAAGATATTGAGTTTCTTTGGTCATTTGTGGATCAGAATTTGCATAAAAAATTTATGGCTTCTCGCGAATAGTTTGCGAAGCTAAAGACTAATACTAAACTTCAGGGCATTTGCATCATAGGTAAAACCACCAGCGCTAGAATTAAACCACAGCAGAATTTTCATGCTGTTGAATTTATGGTGTTTTTGCTTGAAGGAGTTGTTTTCTGTATTTAGTTTAAAATATATCCACAGACCAGGGCATCATTTCAGCCTCTTTACTCATGGTTTCTCACAACATGGGCCTTTGACTTGCATTAGAAAAACCTGGGTGCTTGCTTTGGTCCAGATTCTTGCGGCTCCCCACTCAGATCTACAAGATCAGAATACCAGAAAGGGGGTGCTGGGGTTCTGCTGTTTGCCTTAAAGCCACCAGGGCCCATTTTCTGCAGCACGCCCAAATAGAGCCTGCTGATTGTGTGTTATGAAAGTGATGCTTGGTGTCCAACTAGCATGGACTGAAGTGATGAAACATCATGTCAGCTCTAAATCAGGTTGGCTGGAAGATGTGGTTTGTTGTCAGAAATTATTGGAGTCAGAATTGTAGATAATATCATTTGTGTCACACAGATGACAAATCCGGTGACCTAGTGATGGGCAAGGGCTCCTGGGTGGCTGTGGGAAACCCTTCCCTACTGAGATGACAAAGCAGTGGCTTGAACAGTTTCCATGACCCTGGAAGGGCCCCTGCCAGAGGGTCTTAACCACAATAGTATTTGGCTGCCTGACTCATGCATGGGAGGTTTTTTTCCAGAGTGTAATCCTGACCTTGAACAAAACCACACAGGGTAGCAGTCTGTTTTGTAGGCTGTGAATTATATCCAAGCCACAGCCAAATTTATCTGCTGCTCTGTGCATCTCCTGAGCCTTCAGCTAGCCAGCCCTTCTGCCACTGTAGGGAAGCAGGTCTGCAGTAAAGCTTCGGGACCAGATGCATGAACAGCTGGTCTGCCATATCTTAGTGCATGGAACAGAAAGTCATATCATGATCCCTCTTCATGGCAT
Source organism: Monodon monoceros (assembly GCF_005190385.1). NCBI lineage: Eukaryota > Metazoa > Chordata > Mammalia > Artiodactyla > Monodontidae > Monodon > Monodon monoceros. The sequence continues at coordinate 40,689,126 of NW_021703777.1, forward strand.
TCAACCCATTTGATGGTGTCCCAGAAGTATTTAAACATATTTTCATTCTCTGATCCACTCCCTCTTCTGATAACCAAGAACACCACTATATCTTTCTGCCCCTATCAATGTAATTCCTAATAAAGTATGTCATTGAAAATGCACCCCCTATTTGATTTATTAGAAGCATTGCTGTCTGTGATATACTCACATGATGTCTTCGAAAAGGATATTGGATTTGTTCCAAGAAATTGTCAGGTTACTCTAGCATTGGGGAGTGTGTGAACATTCATAACTAATTCTAAAAGTGGTTGTTTCCCTATTGTACACCCCACCAGATTCATAGTTGGATCGCTTGTTTGGGCTCTGGGTGTTCCTGTCTGGCTACAAAGTAACACATTTGTAGTGCCCTCGAGGACTTGAACATGCCGCCATTCTGACCTCACAGAACCCAGCAGCTCTGCTCCTGCACTTGTCTAGGTTAGAACCTTCCTGCAGACTCAAGATTGTCATGCTTGTTAACACACTTTTGTAGGCTCCAGCAGGGCTGCCCATGCTTAGCTGGGAGGGAGGATAAAGTAAGGCAGAGAGCAAAGGCCTCTGATAGTCTTGCCTATTTGTTCCTGGCTTCTTGCTTTTATCTCTGACCTTCCAGACTCTGGACCTCATCTGTCTTGAGCTATGGTACCTACCAGTGCCTCCCAGCTTTAGCTGACCTCTCTGGGATGCACCCCTTGTAAGACTGATTGTTTCAGCCTCATTCACTTGCCCTGAAACTCTTACTGATAGTATCTGTCAGATCCCCACCTGGCAAAGCAGGCCTCTAGTACTGACCCCTCTTGGCTGTCTGGATCCTGTTTCCACCGGAACCTAGAACTTATCCACACCTTGACTTAAGCTCTATGTGGGTGGGCATTATGTTGATTTGCTCTTTATTTCCTGTAGGAGTTACTCAATTAATGCTGGCCAAATGTTGAATGAGGCTGTGTAAAGACTTTCACATTTTAAAAAGTGAGTATAAATTATAGGATTGGCAACCTAGAAGGAAAATTATTTGAATAAAGAACACGAAAGCTGTGATTCTCTTTCTTCTGTTCACGGTAATTCCTGTGGTCCCCTCTGTTATCAAGAGATATTTCCCATATTTGTTTCAGCTCTTAGGAATAATAGGTAAAAATTGATTTGCTGTTCCAAGATACTGACCTAATAGGATTTCCTCCCTGTAATATGAACTGTTCATAGAAGAAGGGCAAACAAACTCTCCAAATCAGGAACTTAAACTGAACAGTTCTGGAGCCTAAAATATGAGCCAACTTTTCCACCAGCAATTCTTGATACATGGTGTTGAACCAGAATAGAGTCAATAAATTCATATTTTTTCTCAATTCTTACTTGCTGTAAAATAGTAAGAAGTCACTTATGATCTTACTGCCTTACTTAAATCAACTGCTTGCCTCTATGTTCCCTCAAATTGGAGTATTAGAGTCTTGTCTGAATTAAAGCCCAGGCTGAACCAGCATGGTGCCAATTCATCTTCCTATTTATTTATTTTTTAATCTCTGACTTGGCTATCCTTCTTGGTGGTCATTGCAGCTTGTCAAATGAACTCCTGGGGCTGATATCACTATGAAAAATTTGCATAGATTGTTCTCTTAGAAAATTTTATTTTTCCTAAATAGTAGGAACTAGGTAAACACACAGATCCTTAAGACAAAGCCAAACTCTGGATAAGAACATATGTTTTTACACAGAATTTAAACGAACAGAATGTACCGCAAGATGGGAAGAGCCCAGTGAACTCTTTAATTGGTCTCTGCTGTGTGTTCATGAGGAGGAAAGATGGTTGGAAAAGGGATTCTCATATCTGACCTAAGGACAGCTCTAAGGGCCCAGCATCACAGTAGCGATTAGCCCTGGTACAGAGCTGTAGGTTTGCCCATGTTTCCTTCGCTGAGTCTCTCAGCAATCTTGCTGTGTAGTTGGATAGGCAAGATGGTCACTAACCTTGTCTTCTAAATAAGAAATTGATGCTCAGAATGTTACTAAGTCTCACTCAGCAAATAAGTGGCAGAGTTGAAAATCAAACCTAGATCATTTGACCATAATTTTTCCTCCTTTCCACATACCAACTCCTGGAATAGCGACTGCTATACGTTCTTCTAGAGCAAAGAGCAGGCCAACCAGTCTCCTTTGCCATGGATTGCCTGAAGACTGGGGTTGGTGTGAGATATTTGCTTTTCATCCAGTTTTGTTTTGGGCTTCTTCTCTGAATATTTTTTCGAGATGATTTCCCTAGCATACTGTTGCTTATTAGGTCCAAATTCCTGAATAAATATTGGAACTTTACCTTCCTGGAATTAATTCAAGTAAAATAATATCTTTGATATAAACATAAGCCAAGCTACAATAAACAGAAATTTGAAGCATGTTCAAGGGGTTTGGATTTCATTCTTTGGCTGCTTTAGACCTGGGATGTTGGGTTTAAATAAATAAATAAAAATAAGTAAATCATAAATCATACTGTTCCTGACAGGAAGTAGAATGGAAGCCTCGTGGAACTGCCGAAATATATGGTTTTCCTTTAAATTCCTCATTAATTATGACTTGTGCTTCTTTTCTGTGGAAGGAAGAGACATTAAAGCAGAATTATTCTATAGCTAATTCTTGATTATACTTGTTCACAAACCATTACCTGCAATTATGAATTCCAAAAGGCTTTGAAAATCTTAATTTTTTCCCCATAATTTTGGTACAGACTTATTTGGTGGAAATACAAGGTCTAAACTGAAATGAGACTATTTCTGGTCTTTATCCCATTTAACGTGGATATGTATGTATTTTGCTGCAGAAATGTTAATACAAGGTGCCGCCAAGATCCTGTTTAGTGTATTACCTCAAATATGGTTGCACAATAACATCTGCAAAATTCTGAATTCTGAAATGCATTTAGCCCAAGGGGTTCAGAGAAGGGACTGCAAACCTCTTCGCAAGAGGAGAAGGGAGATGTATGACTAACACAGAGTAATGGAGAAACACAAGCAGTCGGCTGCAGGACCTTTCACCCACATTGATGCCCTCCCTGAGAGAAGATTACACATTTCCATCCTGTTGAACTCATGTACATTCGTGTGATTGATTTTCTCTGGAAAATAAAATGTGAGCAGAAGAGAAGAGATGAGTCATTTCCAGGCGAAGCTTTAAGAGCCAACGTGTAGCTCTGCATTCTTTTTCTTCTTCTGCCATGAGCTCAGCAGTGCTGCACATGAAGGCTGGGATCCATCAGCTGGGATGCCCAGTGAAGCCTGGCACAGAGCTGTGGCTGATCAGCACTGGAGATGTAATGTGAATGAGAAAGAAACCTTTGTTGTTGAAGCCTCTGCAGTAGCACCTAGTCTATCTTCACTGACGCATGCAAAATCAGTGCCCTCTGGGATGGAGCCATCCATTAATGTAACATCTGTGGGCACTGACACAATGAGCAACAGTGTCCTCTAGGGGTTTGCAGTCCAGCTAAACAGATAAATAGTTAAGAAGTCAGGTCTGGCCTGCCACAATGCTATACTCTCTCCTCCACCCCAGCATTGGTTTCCATATCTAGGCCCAAGGCCAGATGCCTCCTGACTTCACCTATCCAAACACATGCTTGGATACTAATGCACATTTTTCTTTCTTTACTGGATTTAACAAATTACATAAGTAATTCCTGCTTATTATAATAAATTAAACAACACAAAAGTATATAAAGAAAAAGTTTATTCTCTCTTCCTCTCTCTCCTACCAGTGGTATGTATCCTTCTACAGCTTTTTATGTTCTAGGCAAATATATATAGATACATAGGGTCATTTTTTAATATTATCCTACCGTGAACATTACCCTGCTAAGGACATCTGTGCAATTCATTTGTTAGCTTTAACTAGACGATTAATTCTTTTTTTTTTTTTTTAAAGTGACACTTTTTTTTTTTAGATGTTGGGGGTAGGAGTTTAGCAATTTATTTATTTATTTTTGGCTGTGGTGGGTCTTCGTTTCTGTGCGAGAGCTTTCTCCAGTTGTGGCAAGCGGGGGCCACTCTTCATCGTGGTGCACAGGCCTCTCACTGTCGCGGGCTCTCTTGTTGCGGAGCACAGGCTCCAGACACGCAGGCTCAGTAGTTGTGGCTCATGGGCCCATTTGCTCCGTGGCATGTGGGATCCTCCCAGACCAGGGCTCGAACCCGTGTCCCCTGCATTAGCAGGCAGATTCTCAACCACTGCGCCACCAGGGAAGCCCCTAGAAGATTAATTCTTTTAATCCTTAATAATTTCTTTTACTGAGTGCTTACTATGTCCAAATCACTCTTGAAAATACTTTATTTAATGCCTTTGTGAACTCTGTGAGGCAGGTACTGTTATTATCCGCTTTTGCCGTTTGAGAAAATTGAGGCCTAGATAAACTGAGTAATTTGTGAGACTCATACAGATCAGGAAGTGGTGGAGTGAGAAACCCAGGCAGTCTGACTTTACACTCCACACTTTTAACCTGCAAGTTTTATCGCTTCTATAATTGCATAATAGTCCATGAATGAATGGACTATAATTTATTCAAGCATTTTGCTGTTGATGGAGATTGAGGTGATTTCCTCTTTTCCTCCTTTTATCTTGCTACTGCCAACCATGTTGAAATAACACTGAAATACATACCGATACTCTTTTTTTTCTGTTGAAAGAGCCCCACATTAATTTCTTCCTGCACCTCATTTGGGAGAACACTACCAACTCTGGCAGTCTCAGTCCTGGTTAGGCAGTGGCTCCTGGTTATCATAATTCATATTCCAATGGCCAGTTAGGAATTTTTGTTTCACCAGTTCCTCTGAACCCTCCACATATCTCTCTAGTACAGGGCAGAGTGGAGAGGCCTGTATAAGTCAATGCAGCTTATATTTAGAAACAGGAGGAAGTGAACTGTAAGGGATTATCTTCTCCTAGATGTGTCAGATGCAATCACACAGCATAGATTTATGAAGCGGAGTGAAAGATTTGTTTTGATTGCTCACTGATTAAGAATACATAATCTTGACAGACATCTAGGGCAACTACTCTTACTTTAAGAATCTGGGTCAGGGGTGCCCAGCTTCTTCTAATTCAGCAGTCTCATTTCATTAAAGGACTATGCAAAGAAACCTCAGTTTGGGTCTGTACGATTGGCTGCTTCATCTTCGGTATTTCACGTTGCAGGAGCCCCAGCAGTCGCCAGCGTTACTGTCTGTCAACGTGTAATGTCTTCTTCATAGTTGTTCAGTATAGAGTTTGGAAAAGTATCTGAGTATCTTATGAAAAACGAACATACCATATGAAAAGTGGACATATAATTTAATACTAAAATAATTTATGAAGATATTTGAGGTAAGGTGTTAGACCAAACCCCACATGTTGGAGATGCTTAAAAGTGGGGTTTTGCAAAAACCTGAAAATTATTTAAAAGGAAATGGTTAAAAATCTCAAGAGGGATGTTTTAAAAATTTAATCTAGAAGCTCTGCAGGATAGGTATTTATCAACAGATTGCTATGGTGTGCTACTACATGAAAATTGGACAGTAAAACACATTTGGTTATTTTAAGTTAAATTATCCAGTGAAATGCAGAGGGGAAAATCATAGCATAAATTGGGAGATCTTGTGTTTGTGGCTGGATAGTACTTTTGTATTTTTGTGTGAGGTGGTGGGTAGGGGTAGATAAGCATGTGATCTCCTTAAAATTTTTTTCTTTAGTACAGTGTAAGCTTTAGGGTAACCAGTTGTTACTCTATACAGTCTATGTTTGAAAGAGATGTATTCAAGACCAAAAATTAATGATTACATATGTAAGAACTTCTGCTTTCAAAAGCAAAACATCACATCATCTCTGTCCTGAAGTGTTAGTGTGTCTGTTTCTTGCGTCAGCAGCCATCTCCATTTCTGTCTACTCAGGAGCATTTAAATCAAAAGCCTCACCCTTAAGCATACAGGATGCAGGCCTCAATCCATTCTTTACTCTGTTCATGCAAGGGTGGGAAATGTAACAGATGTTTTAACCAACCCACATTATCTTTAATACCACTGTTTTCACCAGCGAGAGCCCGTTTCTACATCCACGGTGCGAAGATGCTGCTGACTTCACCAAAGGAGCTCAATTTCTGAAATTCTTGATACTCATTAGCAAAAGCACAGGTGAGGACCAAGAAATGAATGCCCAAAGTGCAAGTAGCAGCAGTCACTCTGGTGTGTGGGCTTTTACCCCATGAATGTGGGTTCCTGATTAGGACATACGGCTGCCCCTTGAATAAAGCTGAAACCAGCGAACACATTATTGGGTCCCATGGTCTATGCTGAAGATTTTAAAGTAAATTGTGGACATTTATCTGTGATGGACCTACACAGGCCCTTGAACTCAGCTGCTCTCCATCTTATTTCTTTCTATATTCATTCAGATTTGCCTTTGGCCACATATTATTTTCATTTCTAGCTCAGCTCCTGCCCCAGATTCATGCATGATGACACTTCCCTCTTTATACATAAGTGTATTAAAAAGTATGCTTACTGTTTTGAGTGATCATTTAGGTTACTTTATTTACTACTGCCATTGTGCTAAATGCAATAAGTTTTCACCTGAATGATTTAAAGCTCTGCCAAAAGAGGAAAAAAAATGACAAGTTTCCCTTTGGTGTGAAATGAGTGCCTTCCACTTTAGCCTCCTGGGGCTCTGCTTCCTTTCACCTGTAAAGTGAGGAAATTTGGACCAGAATAGCTACTCTTTCCCTGTGAGCTCTGATAATCTGAGATGTCTGTGCTAGCAGTTACACCTTAGGCTCAGGCTGCAGCAGCCTGTGAGACAAATCCATGGAGGACTTGCTGCCTTGGGTGTGGGTCTTTCCCTTGTGGTGGTGAAATAGAAGACTCCAGACATCACTATTAGATAATCCAGCTGGCTACATTCCTGTCATGACTAACGGATGAGTTTGGTGATGGTGCTAAGACTCTGCCGTAGGTGAGGCATCCTTTAGATCAAGAAGTAAGTACATCAAAAGGGGAATCTATGGGATTCAACTCTCTGCCTTCAGTTTTGATGCAGTCATTGATCAAATAAACATGAAGAGCATAGCACATCTTCCCATCTTTGCCTTTAAACTGAGTTCTGGTCCCTCAGCAGGTTGCATAATTTTTTCCAAGGCGGCAAAGACCCTTTGCCTCTGAATATCCAGTGTTGTCTTTGAAGGAATAATGGGCTGGAGTTGATGTCTGTGTTTAATTTCAATTTAAATATTATTTTATAATAGGCTTTTGTTTCAATGTCCATTTAGTCTTCTTTTTCTTTTTAACATCTTTATTGGAGTATAATTGCCTTACATTGTTGTGTTAGTTTCTGCTGTATAACAAAGTGAATCAGCTATACATAAACATATATCCCCATATCTCCTCCCTCTTGCGTCTCCCTCCCACCCTCGCTATCCCACCCCTCTAGGTGGTCACAAAGCACGGAGCTGATCTCCCTGTGCTATGCGACTGCTTCCCACTAGCTATCTATCTTACATTTGGATGTCAATGCCACTCTCTCACTTTGTCTCAGCTTACCCTTCCCCCTCCCCGGGTCCTCAAGTCTCTTCTCTAAGTCTGCATCTTTATTCCTGTCCTGCCCCTAGGTTCATCAGAACCATTTTTTTTCTTAGATTCCATATATATGTGTTAGCATACGGTATTTGTTTTTCTCTTTCTGACTTACTTCACTCTGTATGACAGACTCTAGGTCCATCCACCTCACTACAAATAACTCAATTTCATTTCTTTTTATGGCTGAATAATATTCCATTGTCTATATGTGCCACATCTTCTTCATCCATTCATCTGTCGATGGACACTTAGGTTGCTTCCATGTCCTGGCTATTGTAAATAGTGCTGCATTGAACTCAATGCCCATTTAGTCCTTAATGGTAGAGTTATTCGTCCTCACAGAGAAATTAAATAGACTGAAACTTGAAAAAGAATTTATAGATATCAGTTTTATTCAATATATGTTGCCTGTTGACTGAATTCAAGGAAGATGCAGCTTCCGTGGCTGATATTCTAATGAAAGGACTCCTTCGTTTGTTCGTTTGTGGCTGTATTCTACCTGTTGTTTTTCTCCCTGTTCTCTCGTCTTCAGTTGTCATGCTTTTGCTCATCTTCAAAAGGGGGCAGCTTAGCTCATGATCCTACTATCCCCCGGAAAATATGGGGAAAGAGGGTTGGCAGAAATTGCTGCTTTTTCAGCTCAGTTTTTTCCCGTGGATACTTTAGTTCAAATCTTCGCTTTTTCTTTAAGTCATCAAGCCATCAGGTCAAGTAAAGAAAAAACCAACCACGCTTACGGTCATATTTTGGTTACTCTTAATCAGAAAGTAAAAATTTAAGGATATAATACTATTTTTTAATAGTCTTATTAAGTGTAATTTTTTATTATGTTTTAAGCCAAGCTCTCTCTCTCTCTACCTCCCACCCTCATCTTTTGGAATAATAAACCTTTCTTGGCCTCTTCTTGCTGACCCTGAAGAAATCTCATGACACCATGATCCTCACTCAAATTCATGTTTGGTCAATCTATTTCTTTTTTTAGGTACACTCTTCCACCTTGTTCTGCGCCCTGGTGGTTGGACAACTTCACCAGACTACCTTACTCTCTGGTTCCAGGTTGGTTTGGCCAATGGGAGTGTTGGCAGGGATTAGAGCAAGAGAGGAGACAAAGGTCTGTGTGTTCATCACCCCTCCCCTCTCTTTGTAGCGGCCAACGCATTGGCTCATTCTGGACTCCCTTATATTTTCTGTAAAATGTCTCTCCCCACACAGCCTCTTTGTTTTCAAATTCCAGCAGACACCTTTCCCCTTCAGGCTTATGGGTGTTAACAGGGTCCACTGATACCAACTCCTCATTGTCTCTTGAGGTTCCCTACACCCTGCACACCCACTGTAGACAGGCCTCATATTAAACTTTGCTCATGGTATTAACTTGGAATGTGCCATCTCTTTCTTGCTGGAGCCCCGACGGATAGAATAATTCAATGAGTGCTTATATTACTGGGAGGTAGTATGGCATAATTGTTGTCTTCCATGTGGCACCCGATGGATCTAGGCTTGAAAACATCCTCATCACTTGCTAACTCAGAGTGGAGATTATTTAACCACTCTGAGCCTTAGCTTTCTCTAATTTAAAGTGGAGATAGTATTACCTACTTCACAGAATTGTTACAAGAATATGTGTGAATAGTCAAAAATGTTAACTATTATATATAATTATATACAATAACATTAGAGAAATATATAATACTATATATTATAACATAAAGTATTGTATAATAGCACATAATAATATTGTATTATCTATAATAACATTATATATAATGTTTTAGTTTCCCTTCAATGTATACTGAATCACTTCCTTACTGGTAATGCCTGAGCAATTACAAAGCAGTCATTTTTGGTTCCTCTCCACCCTCGTGCTGCTGATATTTGTGTTTCAAGTTAGACCTCCTCTTCCCTTGTGCCCCACAAATTCCTGCTTGTCTTTTTTTTTTTTTTTTTTTTTTTTTGCGGTACGCGGGCCTCTCACTGCTGTGGCCTCTGCCGCTGCAGAGCACAGGCTTCGGACGCACAGGCCCAGCGGCCATGGCTCACGGGCCCAGCCGCTCCGCGGCATGTGAGATTCTCCCGGACCGGGACACGAACCCGCGTCCGCTGCATCGGCAGGCGGACTCTCAACCACTGTTGCCACCAGGGAAGCCCCTGCTCTATACTTTTAACCATGACTGCACTATTTAAATGACTTTTTCTCTCCTTCTTTTCACTTTGGATGGAGTAGAATTTACCAATTTAGTGTTTTTAATGATGTGATTCCGTTGTGCTTTCTTGCTGTAGCAAAAATTCAAAGTATACTGAAAGGCATAAAATATACAAAGGGGTGATGTCCCGTGTTCTCATCCTTAGATAGAACAGATGTTAATGGCTTGTGAATTTTCCCCCAAGATTTCTTTTATGCACGCACTCGTACACATATTTTGTTTTTGTTTGACTGTACTTTACTCAATTTCCTCTTTCACTCATCAGCGTCATAAGACCTCTTTCTGTCAGAATACAGAATTTCACCTCTTCCTTTTAGTTTTCATTTTATTTTATTTTTTAAAATTAATTTATTTGGCTGCATCGGGTCTTAGTTGCGGCATGCGGGGTTTTTCGTTGTGGCGCCTGGGCTCTCTAGTTGTGGCACACAGGCTCTAGAGTGCATGGGCTCAGTAGTTGTGGCACGCAGGATTAGTTGCCCCATGGCACGTGGGATCTTAGTTCGAACCCACATCCCCTGCATTGGAAGACAGATTCTTAACCACTGGACCGCCAGGGAAGTCCCACCACCTCTTCCTTTTAAACAGCTGTTTTAGTAAGTACATATTATTCCACTGCATGAGTAAACCATAATTTACCTTTGCATATTCCCTTACTGATGGATAGTCAGGTTTAAAGTTTTTTTTCCCAAGTTTTTACTGTTATAAACTCTGTGGCAAACATGCTCATTTGTTCTCCTAGTATTTTGCAGATTTATTTTTTAGTTTTAAATCTTTAATCCACATGGAATTTATTTTGTGCTGGAGGTGAGGGGGGGATTACAGCGATTTCTTGACTTTCCTCATTCAAATGATTCCTCACCTGAAGAGATTCAGTCTCCAGGCACCTGAGTAAACACATTGCATCTGGTATAGAAATACACTGAAAATTGTAATAAGGAGAATCTCTATGGTGGAAAATAGTAGGTAGTGTGTATTGGGGAGAGGAAGCAGAAACAGCAGGCTCCACCAATATGGACTAGAGGTGAGAGCTAGGCTTTCAGGTTGGAATGCTGCATTTTAATTAGCAATATTATTCCCAAATGTTTAGCTCCAACAGTGTGGGGATTAGAGACCCCTGCTTGCTTATCATAATTCAGAACCTGCACATCAGAGTGTCTAATTAGATCTTCTCACTTTTGAAAGGTCAGCCAATAAAATTGTCATGTTGTGTCATTCAAGATCTAGAAGTTACTCTGCTATAAGCTTGATGGGTGTTTTTTTAAAGTTAAAAATTGCCTGTTCATGTCTAGTGTCTGTAAGTGAGCTTTGCTGGCCTAAGATTTTGGCAGGCCATCACGCAAAGGATCTCTGAAATCTTTCTGCCACTTAGAACAATTCGTGTCCTTTGTATTTTTTTCTTTATCGCTTTGGACACTGCTAGAGAGAGCCTCCGTATCTTAAGCCATTTCGTAGATTTTCCTACTCACAAGGAAAACAGCATTCAATTCAGTCTTTGTTTTGGGTCTTGGGCTCTGTAATTGAATATTATTTTCAGTTAATTTCCATGGGAAAAAAAATCCCTAAATAAGCTGTGTTCTTCTGGAAACATTATCATCATACAGAAATGAATGGAGCTAGATTTTCTCAGTTTTAATCACTTGGTTATAAGCTAAGGAAGTTAGGGAGCTGTCTTAATTCTTTTAAGCCACTAGGATCTTTTCCTTTTAATTTCAATTTCATATTGGAGTATAGCTGATTTACAATGTTGTGTTAGTTTCGGGTGTACAGCAAAGTGATTCAGTTATCCATATACATGTATCTATTCTTTTTCAAATTCTTTTCCCATTTAGGTTATTACAGAATATTGAGCAGAGTTCCCTGCGCTCTCCAGTAGGTCGTTGTTGCTTATCTATTTTAAATTTAAAATAGAAGCCACTAGGATGTTAATTAGAATTCTGTATGAGGTGACAAGTTCAGAGGAAGGAACCGTGAATTATGGGCAGCCCTTCCTTATGACAGTTGCTGTTGTCTCGCTTGGCTTACTTTGCCCCAGTAGAGGGGCTGCCTCCTGGGGTTCATCAGACCTCACACCAGCTACCTCCCTGCTCAGAGCTGCGGGACTTTTAGCCTAAGGATCTGATAGTAGGAGGAGTGGGGGAAAATGATCATTACTCCTATTTCAGTTACCTTAAGGATGAAATTGGCTTTTGTGGGTGTATGAAGAAAATCTTATCGCTACTAATAATGATATTTTCCAAAGTGTGGCTGCATCAGAATCAACTGGGTGTTTCATCAAAATGCTGCTTGTTGGAGTCCTTCCCAGAATCGGAATCTCTGGTGGTAGAGCTCTGGAGTCTATTTTTAACAAGCCTCCTATGCTATTCATTTGTGCATTAAAGTTTGAGAACATTTGGTTTATAACATCACTTCTATGGGAAAAATGGACTCTTGCTTCCAGCCAGTCGGCTTCAAAGTGTACCTTTGGAATTTAGTGTGTGGGTACGTTGGGGCTTGCCTGTGTGTGAAATCAGCGGTCTGGATGACAGTCACATTTTAAAGGTGTAAAGCTAACAACTGGTGAACAGATTATGGCTCTGGGTGTTCAGGTTAATTAAGTTCTAAGGTATGGAGCTGAGGAATTAAAGCACACAGTGGATATTCAGATAGCAGGTGAAGCTGCAAAAGTAGTTTAAACATCTGTACTCAGATGTCAGCTGATTACTTTGACACTTGAGCTTCAGATAAGATGGCTTAAACCCTTTTCTACATCCCTTGGAATGTCCAGTACTCTTTCCAAGATTTCTGCAAATCCTGGAGGACTTACTTTCCCAGGACTACTTCTGGGGGATCCTTTTTTTTCTACTCTGCATCTTATGATGGTCCTTTATCTCTGTCCGGTATAGAAGGCCCCTTCTTTTGGATTCCTCCAGCAACAAAGAGTTGCTTCATTAATCAGAATCTTCACAGAGGATGGAGGAATCACTCTGCCATAGGGCAGGAGTCACTCTGCCACATCACATATCACAGATTATGACTTAACAGTCGTGCATTAAACATTCTTGTCCTTTTTTTAATACAGCAGGTTTTTATTATCTATTTTATACATATTAATGTATACACGTCAATCCCAATCTCCCAATTCATCCCCCCCACCACCACTTTCCCCCCTTGGTGTCCATACATTTGTTCTCTACATGTGTGTCTATTTCTGCCTTGCAAACCAGTTCATCTGTACCATTTTTCTAGATTCCACATATATGCGTTAATATACGATATTTGTTTTTCTCTTCTGACTCACTTCACTCTGTATGACCATCTCTAGGTCCATCCATGGCTCTACAAATGACCCAGTTTTGTTCCTTTTTATGGCTGAGTAATATTCCATTGTATATATGTGCCACATCTTCTTTATCCATTCATCTGTTGATGGACACTTAGGTTGCTTCCATGTCCTGGCTATTGTAAATAGTGCTGCGATGAACATTGGCGTACGTAACTCTTCTTGAATTATGGTTTTCTCAGGGTATATGCCCAGTAGTGGGATTTCTGGGTCACATGGTAGTTCTATCTTTAGTTTTTTAAGGAACCTCCATACTGTTCTCCATAGTGGCTGTATCAATTTACATTCCCACCAACAGTGCAAGAGGGTTCCCTTTTCTCCACACCCTCTCCAGCATTTGTTTGAACATCCTTGTCCTTGAAGGTATTTTTGGCCACACCCTCACAGGGGTGTGTCTCACTGGCCCAGCCACTTCATGTCGTTTCTGGCCTCTCTCCATCTTGCTGGCTCCTCTGTGTCCTTTTCCTTGGCTACCTTTCCTGGCTTGCGTTCCCAACTCCAAATTCTTCTCATTCTTTTATTCAGAAAACGTCAACCCTCTCATGCCCCTCACACCCAAACTCATCCCCAGTACCACCTTTGCATATGCAACACCAACCAAGGTGCTTGACTGAGCAAAAGGGCCATCCAGTCTTTTCTTTAACAGAATCCATCCTCCTTAGAGTACAGTTTGGGGATTAAACAGAATTTTCCTAAGATCTATTATGTATTTCTTCCGTGGAAAAATTAATTCTGTCTAGGTTCTCCTGAATGCTCAAGAGCTGAGAAAGAATTTTTTCTCTCTACATCATTAAAGAATCCTTTTTGTTGGGAGAATCTCATCTGGAAAAAGTTAAGCAGGATTTTTATAAGGTTTTAACAGGCAGGTGCACATCAGTGCGCTTCCATTAGTTAACCTCATCAGTCTTTACAGCGCTTCTACTAACATGTTTAGGACTAGAGCATCTCTATTTGTAGCCAAATAAAGGCAAGCAGAATTATCTCCCACTTGCCAGCAGAAAGAGTGCTACTGACCCCAGGTGAGTGACATCTGCAAGGCCACTCAGGGCGTTCTGTGTCATATATCATATCTTGAGAATAAAGCAACAGAGTTAAATTGTTTTCAGAAGGGTTTGCTTTCTTGCTCTCTTATCTTTTGTATATCTGAGAGCTTTCTGCTTTGCTTGAAATGGAAAGTCATTTCCCAGACGAGAGATCATTTTATTTAGTGCTCTTATTTTCTTGGTAAGTATTCTGAATTTTTTCCTATTAATTTCTATATTTATGCACAGTGGTTCTCAATTGGTGAGAAAATTATGATCTCATAATATCTTTTCCTTATACTTGCTGAATGATTAGCCTCATTTGCTGTGTGAGTTCCACTTCACGGTTGTGAAATGATGACTCTCCTTGACTCTGGCTAAGCATGTCGGCTTGATGGCTTTGACCTTTTCCACGAAAACAAGGGAGATGAAAAGATGTGACATGTGTGTAAATTGTCGCTCAAGTGGGGTTATTTTGGCTAACGGCTCGGAATACATGCTTTGCTAAACTCCCAGAAGGCACCAGTGGAATGTTTTGTTTGGGGTTTTCTAAGACATTTGACAGTCTTCTTATTTTTAAGCAATGAGAACAAATCCTGATTGGTCATTAAATACAAACAATAAATTTATATCCTGAATCACAAGCTGTGTGAGTAAATGCATTACAGATTCCCAGGAAAAACCCTGTTCTCAAGTGGTGCAGTTAAGTTGGCTTCATCTGCACTGTGATGGATATTACTTCCACTGCACTTAATTGGGATAACTGACAAATTTAGATTCAGAACATTTCAATGACTCCAAGGGATGTATAAATATCTCACCAAATCCATTTAAATGCTATTCTGGATTTGGTCAGGCGTCTCACCGTAGTAATTTGCAGGTGTGACCGATATTAACTTATAAATTTCCCATGACTGGTCCTTTGTCGATTTCAGGCTTCCCCCCCTGTTCGGTAATGATGGCTCAGCAAGCATATTTTACCTTCCTTCTCTGCAGGCCCTTTATTGCTTTGAGATGTGCCTAGGTGTGTGTGTATGTGTGTGTGTGTGTGTGTGTGTGTGTGTGTGTGGGCACACACACGTTTTTAATAGTAATGCATGAGGCAGTATTTCCCACTAGAGCATATTCATATGAGCTTGTGGAGCTGTTTCTTACTCGACATATTTCTCTCCATTTGTCTGTGCTTTTAGTTAAGGGGACTCAAACGATGTTTGACTGGGTAAAGAATGACAAAACAATAGCAATAGTGTAGAAGTATACACATGCTCTAGCGATCTGTACATATCACACTTGGCTAATGATCCTATGGTATGATTTTTAGTAATCATCAACAGGGTGGGTTTGAAGGTCAGCATAATAACCCTAATGTGTTGCTGTAATGGAGCCGATAAATTTACATATGGATGGAAATGATTAATTTTTAAAATTCTTTTTCTTTTTCATGACTGAAAATGAGATTCTCATTCCCTGACATTAGAGCATAATCTTTCTATTATTTGCTCTTTTTTTCTATCACTAGAGTTTTAAACTATATTGTATATGGTTGAATTTAGTTTTTGACTTATTTCAGAGACTTGGAAAGATGAACTGTTACAAATATGTAAGATTATTTAAGGCAGAACTGCCTGACTTGTGTTATTAGTAATCATTATCGTCAGCTAGTATCTCTCTGTTTAAATGAAGATCTTTAGGATATTTCTTAGTACTTCAGTCAGATTTGAACCAGTTTTTTCATGAATTCATTCAAAATATATTTATTTATAACCAACTTAATTTTTTCAGCTTTATTGAGGTATTATTGACAAGGAAAAATTATACACACTTAGGTTGTGCAATATTTTTTAATGGTGTACAATGTAATTTAATATACATATATTTTGTGAAATTATTACCACAATCAAGTTAATGAACACGTCCATCACTCCACATACTTATCATTTTTTTAAAAAGATTTGAGCCATTTTGGTAGTAAAACAAATTAGCAGTAGAAGAGGTATTTGTATGGCCCTGTATGTATGGATATATCTTTCGTTAATAATGAAGACAGACATTTCTAACATTTACTGTCACTGAGGAGACTTAAGATGAGCATAAAACCTATCTTAATGAGATGAGCCCTAAGATAAGGATAAAATTTCTAATAATAATAATACTGGCTATTATGTAGCAACAGTGGTTAATATTGAGAACTTACATGACAGTTGATGTGCTAAGTGTTTTATGTGTGTATGAACTCATTTAGTGTTCGCAAGAATCCTATGAGGCAGATATTTATTATCCCAAATTTAAGAACAAAAACCAAAGGACAGAGAGGTAAATTAACTTATCTGAGGTCACACAGCCAGGAAGCCACAGAACTGAGGTTTGAACTTTGGTAGAATTGCCAGATTCAGGGGAAACACACACACACACACACACACACACACACACACACACACACACACCCCAACACAAAACGCCATCAATACTTGCCTCCTTTTTGTAATATATGGGACATACTTAAACTAAAAAGTTATTCATTTTTATATGAAATTCAAATTTAAATGAATGCCCTGTATTTTATCTGGCAAATCTAAACCTGAATCGTCTAGCTTTAGAGCCTATGTTTTTAACCTTTATGCTAAGTCTGCCTAAAACCCAAGCTTAACTGATCAGTGTTGACTTGCACATCTCAGGTCAATTCCTTTTTTTTTTTTTTAACATCTTTATTGTAGTGTAATTGCTTTACAATGGTGTGTTAGTTTCTGCATTATAACAAAGTGAATCAGCTATACATATACATATATCCCCATATCTCCTCCCTCTTGCATCTCCCTCCCACCCTCCCTATCCAACCCCTATAGGTGGTCACAAAGCTCCAAGCGTATCTCCCTGTGCTATGTGGCTGCTTCCCACTAGCTATTTTACATTTGGTAGTGTATATATGTCAACGCCACTCACTCACTTTGTCCCAGCTGACCCTTCCCCTTCCCCGGGTCCTCAAGTCCCTTCTCTAATGTCTGCGTCTTTATTCCTGTCCTGCCCCTAGGTTCTTCAGAACCTTTTTTTTTTTTTTTTAGATTCCATATATATGTGTTAGCATATGGTATTTGTCTTTCTCTTTCTGACTTACTTCACTCTGTATGACAGACTCTAGGTCCATCCACCTCACTACAAATAATTCAATGTTGTTTCTTTTTATGGCTGAGTAATATTCCATTGTATACATGTGCCACATCTTCTTTATCCATTCATTTGTCGATGGACACTTAGGTTGCTTCCATGTCCTGGCTATTGTAAATAGAGCTGCAATGAACATTGGGGTGCATGTGTTTTTTTGAGTTATGGATTTCTCAGGGTATATGCCCAGTAGTGGGATTGCTGGGTCGTATGGTAGTTCCATTTTTAGTTTTTTAAGGAACCTCCATATTGTTCTCCATAGTGGCTGTATCAATTTACATTCCCACCAACCGTGCAAGAGGGTTCCTTTTTCTCCACACCCTCTCCAGCATTTATTGTTTGTAGAGTTTTTGATGATGGCCATTCTGACCAGTGTGAGGTGATACCTCACTGTAGTTTTGATTTGCATTTCTCTAATAATTAGTGATGTTGAGCATTCTTCCATGTGTTTGTTAGCAATCTGTATATCTTCTTTGGAGAAATGTCTATTTAGGTCTTCTGCCCATTTTTGGATTGGGTTGTTTGTTTTCTTGATATTGAGCTGCATGAGCTGCTTGTAAATTTTGGAGATTAATCCTTTGTCAGTTGCTTCATTTGCAAATATTTTCTCCCATTCTGAGGGTTATCTTTTCGTCTTGTTTATGGTTTCCTTTGCTATGCAAAAGCTTTTAAGTTTCATTAGGTCCCATTTGTTTATTTTTATTTCCATTTCTCTAGGAGGTGGATCAAAAAGGATCTTGCTGTGATTTATGACATAGATTGTTCTGTCTATGTTTTCCTCTAAGAGTTTTATAGTGTCTGGCCTTACATTTAGGTCTTTAATCCATTTTGAGTTTATTTTTGTGTATGGTGTTAGGGAGTGTTCTAATATCATTCTTTTACATGTAGCTGTCCAGTTTTCCCAGCACCACTTATTGAAGAGGCTGTCTTTTCTCCACTGTACATTCCTGCCTCCTTTATCAAAGATAAGGTGACCATATGTGCGTGGGTTTATCTCTGGGCTTTCTAACCTATTCCATTGATCTATATTTCTGGTTTTGTGCCAGTACCATACTGTCTTGATTACTGTAGCTTTGTAGTATAGTCTGAAGTCCAGGGGCCTGATTCCTCCAGCTCCGATTTTATTTCTGAAGATTGCTTTGGCTATTCAGGGTCTTCTGTGTTTCTATACGAATTGTTTTTTGTTCTAGTTTTTTGTTCTAGTTCTGTGAAAAATGCCATTGGTAGATTGATAGGGATTGCATTGAATCTGTAGATTGCTTTGGGTAGTATGGTCATTTTCACAATGTTGATTATTCCAATCCAAGAACTTGGTATATCTCTCCATCTGTTTGTATCATCTTTAATTTCTTTCATCAGTGTCTTATAGTTTCCTGAATACAGGTGTTTTGTCTCCTTAGGTAGGTTTATTCTTAGGTATTTTATTCTTTTTGTTACAGTGGTAAATGGGAGTGTTTACTTGATTTCTCTTTCAAATTTTTCATCATTAGTGTATAGGGATACAAGAGACTTCTGTGCATTAATTTTGTATCCTGCTACTTTACCAAATTCATTGATTAGGTGTAGTAGTTTTCTGGTAGCATCTTTAGGATTCTTTATGTATAGTATCATGTCATCTGCAAACAATGACAGTTTTACTTCTTCTTTTCCATTTTGGATTCCTTTTATTTCTTTTTCTTCTCTGATTGCTGTGGCTAAAACTTCCAAAACTATGTTGAGTAATAGTGGCGAGAGTGGACAACCTTGTCTTGTTCCTGATCTTAGAGGAAATGGTTTCAGTTTTTCACCATTGAGAACGATGTTGGCTGTGGGTTTGTCATATATGGTCTTTATTATGTTGAGGTAAGTTCCCTCTATGCCTATGTTCTGGAGGGTTTTTATCATATATGGGTGTTGAATTTTGTCAGAAGCTTTTTCTGCATCTACTGAGATGATAATATGGTTTTTCTCCTTCAATTTGTTAATATTGTTTATCACATTGATTGATTTGCATATATTGAAGAATCCTTGCATTCCTGGGATAAACCCCACTTGATCATGGTGTATGATCCTTCTAATGTGCTGTTGGATTCTGTTTGCTAGTATTTTGTCGAGGAGTTTTGCATCTATGTTCATCAGTGATATTGGCCTGTAGTTTTCTTTTTTGTGGCTTCTTTCTCTGGTTTTGGTATCAGGGTGATGGTGTCCTCATAGAATGAATTTGGGCGTGTTCCTCCCTCTGCTATATTTTGGAAGTTTGAGAAGTATGGGTGTTAACTCTTTTCTAAATGTTTGATAGAATTTGTCTGTGAAACCATCTGGTCCTGGGCTTTTGTTTGTTGGAAGATTTTTAATCACAGTCTCAATTTTAGTGCTTGTGACTGGTCGGTTTTTATTTTCTATTTCTTCCTGGTTCAGTCTTGGAGAGTTGTGCCTTTCTTAGAATGTGTCCATTTCTTCCAGGTTGTCCATTTTATTGCCATATAGTTGCTTGTAGTAATCTCTCATGATCCTTTGTGTTCCTGCAGTGCTATTCTCCATTTCCTTTTCTAATTCTATTGATTTGAGTCTTCTCCCTTTTTTTCTTGATGAGTCTGGGTAATGGTTTGTCAATTGCGTTTATCTTCTCAAAGAACCAGCTTTTAGTTTTATTGATCTTTGCTATCGCTTCTTCATTTCTTTTTCACTTATTTCTGATCTGATTTTTATGATTTCTTTCCTTCTGCTAACTTTGGGTTTTTTTGTTCTTCTTTCTCTAACTGCTTTAGGTGTAAAGTTAGGTTGTCTATTTGAGGTGTTGCTTGCTTCTTGAGGTAGGATTGTATTGCTATAAACTTCCCTCTTAGAATTGCTTTTGCTGCATCCCATAGGTTTTGGGTCATCGTGTCTCCATTGTCATTTGTTTCTAGGTATTTTCTGATTTCTTTGATTTCTTCAGTGATCTCTTGGTTATTTAGTAACGTATTGTTTAACCTCCATGTGTTTGTATTTTTTACAGATTTTTTCCTGTAGTTGATATCTAGTCTATAGCGCTGTGGTTGGAAAAGATACTTGATACAATTTCAATTTTCTTGAATTTACCAAGGCTTGATTTGTGACCCAAGATATCATCTATCCTGGAGAATGTTCCATGAGCACTTGAGAAGAAAGTGTATTGTGTTGTTTTTGGGTAGTATGTCCTAAAAATATCAATTAAGTCCTTCTTTTTTAATGTATCATTTAAAGCTTGTGTTTCTTTATTTATTTTCAATTTGGATGGCCTGTCCATTGGTGAAAGCAGGTGTTAATGTCCCCTACTATGATTGTGTGACTGTCAATTTCCCATTTTATGGCCGCTAGCATTTGCCTTATGTATTGAGGTGCTCCTGTGTTGGGTGCATAAATATTTACAATTGTTATATCTTCTTCTTGGATTGATCCCTTCATCATTATGTAGTGTCCTTTTTGTCTCGTAATAGTCTTTATTTTGAAGTCTATTTTGTCTGATATGAGAATTGCTACTCCAGCTTTCTTTTGATGTCCATTTGCATGGAATATCTTTTTCCATCCCCTCACTTTCAGTCTGTATGTGTCCCTAGGTCTGATGTGGGTCTCTTGTCGACAGCATATATATGGGTCTTGTTTTTGTATCCATGCAGCCAGTCTATGTCTTTTGCTGGGAGCATTTAATCCATTTCCATTTAAGGTAATTATCTATATGCATGTTCTTATTACCATTTTCTTAATTGTCTTGGGTTTGTTATTGTAGGTTTTTTCCTTCTCTTGTGTTTCCCGCCTAGAGAAGTTCCTTTAGCATTTGTTGTAAAGCTGGTTTGATGGTGCTGTATTCTCTTAGCTTTTGATTGTCTGTAAAGGTTTTAATTTTTCCGTTGAATCTGAATGAGATGCTTGCTGGGTAGAGTAATCTTGGTTGTAGCGTTTTTCCCTTTCATCACTTTAAATATGTCTTGCCACTCCCTTCTGGATTGCAGAGTTTCTGCTGAAAGATAGCTGTTAACCTTATGGGGTTTCCCTTGTATGTAATTTGTTGCTTTCCCCTTGCTGCTTTTAATATTTTTCTTTGTATTTAATTTTTGATAGTTGGTTAATATGTGTCTTGGCCTGTTTCTCCTTGGATTTACCCTGTGTGTGACTCTCTGCACTTCCTGGACTTGATTGACTCTTTCCTTTCCCATATTAGGGAAGTTTTCAACTATAATCTCTTCAAATATTTTCTCAGTCCCTTTCTTTTTCTCTTCTTCTTCTGGAACCCCTATAATTTGAATGTTGGTGTGTTTAATGTTGTCCCAGAGGTCTCTGAGACTGTCCTCAATTTGTTTCATTCTTTTTTCTTTATTCTGCTCTGCAATACTTATTTCCACTATTTTATCTTCCAGGTCACTTATCCGTTCTTCTGCCTCAGTTATTCTGCTATTGATCCCTTCTAGAGGACTTTAAATTTCATTTATTGTGTTGTTCATCATTGTTTGTTTGCTCTTTAGTTCTTCTAGGTCCTTGTTAAACATTTCTTGCATTTTCTCCAATCTATTTCCAAGATTTTGGATCATCTTTACTATTATTACTCTGAATTCTTTTTCAGGTAGACTGCCTTTTTCATCTTCATTTGTTTGGTCTGGTGGGTTTGTCCCTTGCTTCTTCATCTGCTGTGTATTTCTCTATCTTCTTATTTTGCTTACCTTACTGTGTTTGGGGTCTGCTTTGTGCAGGCTGCAGGTTTGTAGTTCCTGTTGTTTTTGGTGTCTGCCCCCAGTAGCTAAGATTGGTTCCATGGATTGTGTAGGCTTCCTGGTGGAGGGGACTGGTGCCTGTGTTCTGGTGGATGAGGCTGGATCTTGTCTTTCTGCTGGGCAGGACCATGTCCGGTGGTGTGTTTTGGTGTGTCTCTGACCTCATTATGATTTTAGGAAGCCTCTCCGCCAGTGGGTGGAGTCGTGTTCCTGTCTTGCTAGTTGTTTCGCACAGCGTGTCCGGCAACGTAGCTTACTGGGCCTTGAATGGAGCTGGGTCTTAGCGTTGAGATGGAGATCTCTGGGAGAGCTTTCACCATTTGGTTTTACATGAGGCTGGGAGGTCTCTGGTGGACCAATGTCCTGAACTCAGCTCCCCCACCTCAGAGGCACAGGTCTGACACCTGGCCAGAGCACCAGGACCCTGTCATCCACACGGCTCAGAATAAAAGAGAGAAAAAAAGAAAGAAAGAAAAATAAAATAAAATAAAGTTATTAAAATAAAAATTAATAAAATTATTAAAAATTAAAAAAATTACAAAGTAAGGAAAAAAGAAAGAAAGAAGAGAGCAACCAAACCAAAAAAGAAATCCACCAATGATGAGAAGTGCTAAAAACTATTCTACAAACAAACAAAGGAAAAATACGGACAGACAGAATCCTAGGACAAATGGTAAAAGCAAAGCTATAGAGACAAAATCACGCAAAGAAGCATACACATACACACTCTCAAAAAGAGAAAATGGAAAGAAAGTATATATATATAAAAAAGGAAGAGAGCAACCAAAGCAATAAACAAATCTACCAGTGATAATAAACTCTAAATGCTAAACTAAGATAAACATAAAACCAGAAACAAATTAGGTGCAGAAATGAAACCCCACGTCTACATTTCCTCCGAAATCCACCACCTCAATTTTGGGATGATTTGTTTTCTATCCAGGTATTCCAGAGATGCAGGGTACGTCAAGTTGATTGTGGAGATTTCATCCACTGCTCCTGAGGCTACTGGGAGAACTTTCCCTTTCTGTTCTTTGTTCGCACAGCTCCCGGGGTCCAGCTTTGGATTTGGCCCTGCCTCTGTGTGTAGGTCGCTTGAGGGCATCTGTTCTTTGCTCAGACAGGACGGGGTCAAAGCAGCAGCAGATTCGGGGGCTCTGGCTCACTCAGGCCGGGGGAGGGAGGGGTACGGAATGCGGGGCGAGCCTGCAGCGGCAGAGGCCGGTGTGACATTGCACTAGCCTGAGGCGCGCCGTGTGTTCTCCTGGGGAAGTTGTCCCTGGATCACAGGACCCTGGCAGTGGCGGGCTGCGCAGCCTCCCGGGAGGGGAAGTGTGGCTAGTGACCTGTGCTCGCACACAGGCTTCTTGGTGGCTGCAGCAGCAGCCTTAGCATTTCATGCCCGTCTCTGGGGTCCGCACTGTTAGCCACGGCTCACGCCCATCTCTGGAGCTCGTTTAGGTGGTGCTCTGAATCCCCTCTCCTTGCTCACCCCCCAATTCCTTTTAAAATCTAGATTGTTCAAGAAGATTATTGTTTCCAGAGGTAGCACTTCTGTCTATGATAACGAGAATATATAAGTTTGCAAATATGTACTTTTAATTTATTCTATGTTCAGTGATGTGTCAAAGATTGGTGAGATGTGGTTTTGCCCCTAAAAGAGTTCACATCCCAGTAGATGAGATGGTTATGTAAAAAGAGAATTGTACTGCAATATAATAATAGCTTTGCTGAACTGTGAGCTGTTGGCTCTTCCTACGAGGTTTGCGGAAGGCATCACAGAGTGGGGAATATTTGAACTGGGTCTTGCAAGGTGAATAGGAGTTCATCAGGGAAAGAAAACAGTGGGTAGAAAGGAAACAACATGAGAAAAGGCAAGGATTTATAAAAGTGCATGGTGGAATCATTTTTAAAAAATGTAAGGTACGTGTGCTCTGCCTAGTAGTGGGTGATAGAATTGGAGATGGGATGTGGATATGACTTGAAGGACTTCAATAGTATACTCCAAAACCTTACCCTAGACAATTGGGAGCCAGTGAAGATTTTTAAATAGAGAAGTGACATGATCGGATATGTGTTTAAAAAAATAACTCTAGTAGCAGAAAGGCAGATAGATTGGGGAGGAAAAGACTCCATTCGTCCATGGGACCCATCATCCATGGGTCATTAATTTGGAAAAGACAGCTGTGGCTTGGAGATGTGGGTGAATCATGTAGGTGGGTGGGTTTGCTCAGGAAAGTGTGCAGAACAAGGAGAGAAGAGGGTATGATCACATCCTGGGGAACACTGAAATTTAATTTGGGAGCAGAATTAGAGAAGCCAGAAAAAGAGAACAAGAAAGGGCAGCAGAGTGTACGGAGAAGCAGTAAAGAGCAATATTATGAATACCAAGGCACAATGGGTAGATCAATGATGTCAAATAGTATGTGGGCAGAGACGATGCCATTGGATTGGACAATGGGCCATTTTAATTTATTTTAAAAGTTTCAGCTTTAATGGGCCATTTTTGATAGCACTATTGACCACCTCTTCTCTGGGTTGGTTTGATTGTGGAGTTTGCTACAGGTAAGGACTTAGGTCAAATGCTCTGAGTTACCTTCAAGCACATATTCTATAAGAACCTATTTATTTACATGATGCTCCAACTTCTAAAATGCTTACTTATTGTGTATAAAACAAGAAAACCGTTTACATGGGAAATTGTATGGTCTAATACTAATGCAGAATACTTCAAGGTATAAAGAAATTTGACTATTTCTTAGTGACATTAGAGAAAACTTGCCACCTGCTATTGATCGAATTCTGTTGGCTAATCTGCTTTGCTGGGTCTCTGCCTGCTTGGCCCTCCAGAGCCTCTCTTTGTTCTTGTCCAGGCCCAGGAAGCTGGTCTGTAAGGACTGCCTTAAGTAGCTGCCCTTGCCTTCTGGTTTCTGGTTGCATTTGACCAATGGAGTGAACTGACAGGACATCTCAGAGGGGGAGGTGAGTGGAGTCCTGGCTTCCTCCCTCCTGGGTCATCACAGCTCGGCTGCAGCCCTTGCTTGAAGGTCACAGCTCCAGAGTTAGGCATGGACTTTTCCATAGAGCTCTTCTCCTTGGGTTCTGATAACCCATGCCCTGCCCTTGCCTTTGTATGGTTCTATCCCTTCCTGGTTTCCCTAAGCCTTAAGCCCTGCCCACACCCTTATAAAGTCTCTTGTCGGTGCAGCAAGATTTAGGACACAGTGGGAGATGCTAACCTGGGAAACCTAAAGAAGGAAAATGCAAAATTCCTGAGAGAGTTGGTGCTTCCTTAGGTCATTTGTGTTGCAAGAATATTGAAATATTTTTCATTTTTTGTTTTTTTGGAGGAGAGAGTAGATTGTCTCAAATCATCAGAGTTCTTCTGCTGGCTTTTAGATGTTATATTGGAGAAGAGAACAGCTCTGTGCTTGTGTGTAAGTCCTTGAGGGTTCGTAGGGCTATAAGAGAATGTAGTCTAGCATGGTACTGGGCAAATTAACCAAGCTTAATCCAGTGCCTCTGAGTCTTGGTCATCCTACATTAGCTTGTAAATTTTATTTTGTTAGAGGTGAAATAAAATTAGAAAAGGAATTGAGCCATAAATGCAAGATATTTCAGGAATGTATGTTTAGGGTATTACAAATCTGGGAAGGAAAACAAATTGTATAAGCTTAAGTATGGAAGGAAAGATCTGGATTTATATTATTAATAAAATAAAGGTATTGTATAAAATGAAACACCCATTCATTTCATCACATGATATTAGAATACGCAGATGACTATAATATGCATTGAGTAGGAAACAAATACATGTGAAACGTTTTGCAAACTATGGCATCCTATATAAATGAAAGGTATTATAATAGTAATCCTACTTTTCAATATTATACCATTATTAGGATACTCTGTCTAGTCCTACTTTCCAATTTCAATTTAATTCTTTTAAGGAAACACTTGAGGGCCATTTTTTGATCAAGATGGCTTAAATTTAATTTCATTTGCTGCAAGGACTTTATGATCTCCTAGGTTACCTTACAACCTTGTGCTTCCGTGAGATATAGGACATACTGCAGGAAAGATGATATAGCTCTCGAAAGGAAATATGAACTATATTCTAACGATTACATTTTGATGAGGATGATAATTTTTGAATGTTCTGGATAAGAGGATCTGAACATGAATAGAATAAGCAATAGGAAGTCTGACCTAGGTAGAGAGGGTCAAGTAAAAATGGTCTGATTGCCATCTTAAATGCAGGTGGGCCTCAAAGGCATACAGTGTCCACACCTACACATGTTCTCCACGGCACTTCATTATACCTCACCTGGCAGAAAAGGAAGTAGAAGCTGTTTGAATCTGGGTCCCAGAGCTAGGAAAACTGGGACTACAATCCAGGTCTCCTAACTTTCACTTTTATGATAGATTGTCCCCATTTTCACTCTGGAATTCTACAACTCTAATGGGAAAATGTGCAAGCGAGTTGAGGGAGAATGAAACCAAAAAGCCTGGGTCCCTCTGTAGTTAGTCTTTTAAAATTTCGTGACTTGCTGCTGGTGAGAAAGAGTTAATTTGGCAACAAAGCCACCATAAAGTTATATTCATCTGAGAACCATGTATCTGGAATCCAACCCAGTCCTGTAATTAACAGGTAGAGCAGGCTCCCTATCTGGAGCTCTGGAGCAGAGGATAGCTGTTGAATTCAGAGAAGGAAGACTGATTTACATCTAGGGTCTCTCCCTAGCTGGTTTTCCTGATAGTTTTTGCCATCAACTCAGCTATATTTGTGTTTGATAAAGTGACTCTTACTACTTTAAATGCTTCAAATGGTCATACCTTTATTTTTGACTTTTTTTGGGGGGGAAATCTCCTGTAAATAAACAGAACTCCAAGATCCAAATGAATAATAGTGCCCAATTGTAAAATTTAACGCAGTGAAACTAACAGTTACAGCAAAGCTGCTATCCAACTCAAGTAAATCAATAGCTTCCTAGTTGTATCTGTAGTCGAGAATCATTGTGGCAGTAGCAAGTTTACTGCTGCAAACTTGAACTGTGAAGAATTAATACCAGTGACATAGTATTCTATTAATGTTGCTGTGGTCACCCAGCTGGAGTAGGGAAGGATGCTCTGGTGCACTTTTTATGGCTAATGTGAATTAGTAGGTAGTTGTGGGAATAAAGTTCTCTTCTTGATCTATGGTGGGAGATAGCTAATCTGCAAGAGTTCATTTCAGGCTGTAATTAGTTTATTCATTAAGGTTGGGGAATTCAGTGACACAGCTGTATGAGGTACCATGGAAAGCTACCTGAACATATGGCAGAAGGATAATGCAAATTTAGTTCCTGAAAGAAAAAGGCAAAATGGTACAGCTTTGTGCTTTTATTTTACATCCTGCAGTGATTTCCTGAAGGGGGCTGATTACGCTCCAAACCTTCTAATATACATTAATTTTAGATTGCGGGGCTATTTATTTTCCTTGAATGTTACGTATGACACATATAAATGTATATAACACATCCCAGTACACATCCCTAGGCATCTAGATACATACACAAAAGACTGAATGCTGTTCTTTCATTTCTAGCAAGAAAGGCTAACACCTATCTCTATTTATAGTTTATTTCTCCTCTTTTGTTTTTATCATTAATTATTAATCTAACAAGGTATTAACTGATTAGAGGTGCATATACAGAGGTAAAATAAAACTATGGGTTATATCTGACTTCTGTAAGACTTATGGGTATTCATACATGTAAAATTCAACCTTGCTTGTGAAATGCAAGCACTTGGATAGCAGAGGTTCTCTTAAATCTGTTTTTTTGTACTGTAAAGACTAATCTGACTTCAGATGTAGCCATAGTTATGTAAGATTTAGAATCCATATAGTACTTGACTTACAAAAACCGAGGCCTGTAATTCACGTAGGTTATGGAAAGAATTAAACCTGCATTGTTAGGAAGGAAGCCCAGTAGGTTGAAAAAATTGATTGGAGCAAAGCAAAACTCAATTTGAACTATTAACCAAACTATTATTATGACTCTCTTTATATTCTTCAGGTGTCACCAGTAAACATTCTCAGTGAAAATGTTATTGAAGTCAAAGCATTAAACCAGGGGAAGAAAACAGGTGTGGAATTGTGACAGATCCTGCAATACTTTTGTTCTTGGCAATTGATTTACTCTATTTTATCGCCCAAAGCTATTTATTGACTATGCCATGTGCTCACATGGTTTCTTCTTCTTGTAACTCTCAATCCAAATTGATGGCTAACACGGATGAAACAAGATTCTTCTGCCAAAACCAAGATGTTAAATTAGAAAGGAAATTACAATGCACAATAAGATGTACTCGTGATTGTTCCTTCGGTATCTGATTATAAGGAAGCTTTGAACCCTATTTTGTGGTTTTCTGTGTTGTATAAATTTTGTTAAAGTATGTGTGTGTGTGTGTGTGTGTGTGTGTTGCTTTCATAATAATTCAAAGACTTTCAATTTCAGGAATATAAATTTACTTCTGTGCAGAACCTAACATTTATGGTTGTGTCTCTGAGCGATGAGAGGTGGCTGTCAGGGGTAGACACTTGTGGGTAAATGGGCAGGAAGGGGCAACCACAGCTCTAGGTGGCAGGTTAGGGAGATGGTAGGGAGTCAGAGTGAGGATGGGATCTGAAACTAACAAGCCTGTCAGAGCAGACCTAGCAGCAAATTCAGCCAAGTAATGGGTTGAATTAAGTGAACTTATTAAGAATCAAGTGATCATTTAGGGAGATCAGTTCCGTGCTCTGTGACCACCTAGAGGGGTGGGGTAGGGAGAGTGGGAGGGAGACACAAGAGGGAGGGGATATAGGGATGTATGCATATGTATAGCTGATTCACTTTGTTATACAGCAGAAACTAACACACCATTGTAAAGCAATTATACTCCAATAAAGATGTTAAAAAAAATAAAAAAGAGTCAAGTGATGATAAAAGTCAGGGAGTCAGGCCAGTAGCCTAATCCAGGATCTAGTCTGATGGTGGTCAATGAGAGCCGAAATGAAACGACTCAGAAGTCGGATGGCACAGATTCCAGATTATCCTGGAATCAGGAGGCCCTCCTAGATAAGGCAGCTTTCTACCTCATTCTCCAAAACTTTCGTATCTTTAGATAAAATAATCCCCACGACAGGGAGAAACCTACTCAAATGTATATAGGAAGAGACAAGTGGAAGCACTTTGTTGGAATAGGGAGTACGGGGCTTGACCCCAATTGCATTTATAGTCCCTGGTGTTAACTGCATGAAGATATTACTGTAGAGAATAACAAGACATTTCTCTGACAGTCAGTGGACCTTTCTGCAATTTTTATTTTTTGTCTGTTTAATTTTTTCATTGAGGTATAGTTGATTTACAATGTTGTGTTAGTTTCAGGTATACAGCAAAGTGATTCAGATATCTATATCTATATAGATATACACACACACACATATATATATCTATTCTTTTTCAGATTCTTTTCCCATATAGGTTATTACAGAATATTGAGTAGAGTTCCCTGTGCTATACAGTAGGTCCTTGTTGTTTATCTACTTTATATATAGTAGTGTGTATATGTTATTCCCAAATTCCTAATTTAACCCTCACACCAACCTTGCCACTTTGCTAACCATAAGAGAATAATAAGACATTTCTGTGACAGTCAATAGATGGTTCTGCAATTTTTAAAACAGTTTTTTCCTCCGGGAGTGAGGGGAGAAACAGCAGAGTTCTGTGTCTCCAGGGATCACGTTAATTTAGCTGGGTTGTGTTGTGGGTTTAGTGTCTGGACTGTTCTGTCCTTCACATTGCGGATGGTGAAAGCTGTTCCTCCCCAGAAAATGTGTCTGCTAAGAAGTATCTATTAACTGATTCCTAATTACTCAATCCTCTACTGGTGTTTTGTGTCTGAAGAAGAAATAAAAGTTAAAATCCCTGCCTTTGGGAATTTTACAGCCCTTTTGTGGAGGCAAGATACAATCGTGCATTCATTTTTACATTCATTCACTCACTATGCTAGAGGGTGTAACAATAAATATGGTAGATATTTGAAGATCTATCTTGAAGATACTTCAAGATCTACCTTGAAGACAAGGTAGATATCCTTGTCTTCAGGGAGATAATAGTCAAATGAATTACTTAAGTGATGCAAAACTTCTATTCTACTTGCCTGCTCCAAATGCCCTACCTTTTTTGCTTGTCACTTTTTATTTTGCAGATGCGGAATAGAAAAAACTTAAATAAGGCTTTGTAGTGTTAAAGCTTTGTTAATTTTACAAGATGGTTTCAGAACATTTACTAGTGTCTGGTGAAGAATTGTGATAATTACAATTCAGCTATACTAATTAAAACAAATGAAAAAAGTCTGTAATGTTCTTTTCCTCACAATTTTTAATTTCCTTTTTGCGTACTCCTGACTGCAGAATTCTGTAATACTCACTGGGGTTTTTACTGTCATTAGGGCAATTTATGAAGTTATACAACTCAGGAAACCTGAAGAAATTCTATACAGTAACAGTACTATTTGAATAAATTTAGGTTCCTTTGGGTCAACTTCTTAAAATCAATGAATTTAAACTGGTAGGTGTTCTGGAAGTCAAACTTTCATAAGAAATTCTGACCAATGTTTATTATTTTAATATGCTAAGGTTAAAACTGAGTCCCCATGTGCTTTCCCAAGTCTGCTCAGGAATTAAAAGCTGTATCTGTGATATGAAATCAACTAAATAAAAACTGCACAGAAAATAGACAGAAGGAAAATATACAAAATGCTAATACGGGTTCTCTCTGGGCACCAAGATCATGAGGTTTTTGTTTACTTGTTTACGTTTTTTCTATATTTCTAAATCTCAGATTTAGCATATGCGAGATTTAGAAAACTACAATAACAGCAAGTGCTAAATGCTTTTAATGGTTGAGATTTCTGCCATAGATGGGACTTTTTTTTCAAAGGCAGGTCTCAACCTTCTTTCAAACAACCCATTCACATTTACAGTGGCGGCATCCTTTGGCTTATTTTGTTTCATGAATTGGTGTTTCATTTATTTCTTTCTTTAGAAAGAAATTTGCCAATAACATTTATTTCTTTAGAATATTAACTCATCAGGTCCTTTCTGAATTAGTTTGATAATTTTATATTGCCATTGGACAATGGAGTGCTCAACTTCATGTTTTTAATTTAGTCTGCCCTTGAAAATGTAGTGCTGCCTTGTATTTAGTATAACATCAATAATAATAGTAATAATAGTAATAATAAATAATGCTTTTACAAAGTGCTGAAGTGGGGAAGTTTTGAGGGAAACCAGATTTCCCCCTGTCAATATAATTCCCCATCCCACTCCCCACTTACCATGGAGGAACTTGGTAAACGGTTCCAAATGAAATGAGAGAAAGAGTTTGGCCCTGGCTTCATGTGTATGGGATGAAGTTTCAGGCCATGAGTCATGTACCCAATAAGTATATGGGCTTTTTTTTTTTTTTTTAACATCTTTATTGGGGTATAATTGCTTTACAATGGTGTGTTAGTTTCTGCTTTATTACAAAGTGAATCAGTTATACATATGTTCCCATATGTCTTCCCTCTTGCGTCTCCCTCCCTCCCACCCTCCCTATCCCACCCCTTCAGGCTGTCACAAAGCACTGAGCCAATATCCCTGTGCCATGCGGCTGCTTCCCACTAGCTATCTACCTTACATTTGTTAGTGTGTATATGTCCATGACTCTCTCTCGCCCTGTCACAGCTCACCCTTCCACCTCCCCATATCCTCAAGTCCGTTCTCCAGTAGGTCTGCGTCTTTATTCCTGTCTTACCCCTAGGTTCTTCATGACATTTTTTTTCTTAAATTCCATATATATGTGTTAGCATACGGTATTTGTCTTTTTCTTCCTGACTTACTTTATTTGTATGACAGACTCTAGGTCTATCCACCTCATTACAAATAGCTCAATTTCGTTTCTTTTTATGGCTGAGTAATATTCCATTGTATATATGTGCCACATCTTCTTTATCCATTCATCCGGTGATGGGCACTTAGGTTGTTTCCATGTCCTGGCTATTGTAAATAGAGCTGCAATGAAAATTTTGGTACATGACTCTTTTTGAATTTTGGTTTTCTCAGGGTATATACCCAGTAGTGGGATTGCTGGGTCATATGGTAGTTCTATTTGTAGTTTTTTAAGGAACCTCCATACTGTTCTCCATAGTGGCTGAACCAATTCACATTCCCACCAGCAGGGCAAGAGGGTTCCCTTTTCTCCACACCCTCTCCAGCATTTATTGTTTCTAGATTTTTTTGATGATGGCCATTCTGACTGGTGTGAGATGATATCTCATTGTAGTTTTGATTTGCATTTCTCTAGTGATTAATGATGTTGAGCATTCTTTCATGTGTTTGCTGGCAGTCTGTATATCTTCTTTGGAGAAATGTCTATTTAGGTCTTCTGCCCATTTTTGGATTGGGTTTTTTTTTGTTATTGAGCTGCATGAGCTGCTTGTAAATTTTGGGGATTAATCCTTTGTCAGTTGCTTCATTTGCAAATATTTTCTCCCATTCTGAGGGTTGTCTTTTGGTCTTGATTATGGTTTCCTTTGCTGTGCAAAAGCTTTGAAGTTTCATTAGGTCCCATTTATTTTTGTTTTTATTTGCATTACTCTAGGAGATGGGTCAGAAAAGATCTTGCTGTCATAGAGTCATAGAGTGTTATGCCTATGTTTTCCTCTAAGAGTTTGATAGTTTCTGACCTTACATTTAGGTCTTTAATCCATTTTGAGCTTATTTTTGTGTGTGGTGTTAGGGAGTGATCTAATCTCATACTTTTACATGTACCTGTCCAGTTTTCCCAGCACCACTTATTGAAGAGGCTGTCCTTTCTCCACTGTACTTTCCTGCCACCTTTATCAAAGGTAAGTTGTCCATATGTGTGTGGGTTTATCTCTGGGGTTTCTATCCTGTTCCATTGATCTTTCTGTTTTTGTGCCAGTACCATACTGTCTTGATTACTGTAGCTTTGTAGTATAGTCTGAAGTCAGGGAGCCTGATTCCTCCAGCTCCGTTTTTCGTTCTCAAGATTGCTTTGGCTATTCGGGGTCTTTTGTGTTTCCATACAAATTGCGAAATTTTTTGTTCTAGTTCTGTGAAAAATGCCAGTGGTAGTTTGATAGGGATTGCATTGAATCTATAGATTGCTTTGGGTAGTAGAGTCATTTTCACAATGTTGATTATTCCAATTCAAGAACATGGTATATCTCTCCATCTATTTGTATCACCTTTAATTTCTTTCATCAGTGTCTTATAATTTTCTGCATACAGGTCTTTTGTCTCCTTAGGTAGGTTTATTCTTAGATATTTTATTCTTTTCGTTGCGATGGTAAGTGGGGGTGTTTTCTTGATTTCACTTTCAGATTTTTCATCATTAGTATATAGGAATGCCAGAGATTTCTGTGCATTAATTTTGTATCCTGCTACTTTACCAAATTCATTGATTAGCTCCAGTAGTTTTCTGGTAGCATCTTTAGGATTCTCTATGTATAGTATCATGTCATCTGCAACAGTGACAGCTTTACTTCTTCTTTTCCAATTTGGATTCCTTTTATTTCCTTTTCTTCTCTGATTGCTGTGGCTAAAACTTCCAAAACTATGTTGAATAAGAGTGGTGAGAGTGGGAACCTTGTCTTCTTCCTGATCTTAGTGGAAATGCGTTCAGTTTTTCACCATTGAGGATGATGTTTGCTGTGGGCTTGTCATATATGACCTTTATTATGTTGAGGAAAGTTCCCTCTATGCCTACTTTCTGCAGGGTTTTTATCATAAATGGGTGTTGAATTTTGTTGAAAGCTTTCTCTGCATCTATTGAGATGATCATATGGTTTTTCTCCTTCAATTTGTTAATATGGTTTATCACATTGATAGATTTGCGTATATTGAAGAATCCTTGCATTCCTGGAATAAACCCCACTTGATCATCGTGTATGATCCTTTTAATGTGCTGTTGGATTCTGTTTGCTAGTATTTTGTTGAGGGTTTTTGCATCTATGTTCATCAGTGATATTGGCCTGTTATTTTCTTTTTTTGTGGCTTCTTTCTCTGGTTTTGGTATCAGGGTGATGGTGTCCTCATAGAATGAATTTGGGTGTGTTCCTCCCTCTGCTATATTTTGGAAGTTTGAGAAGTATGGGTGTTAACTCTTTTCTAAATGTTTGATAGAATTTGCCTGTGAAACCATCTGGTCCTGGGCTTTTGTTTGTTGGAAGTTTTTTTTTTTTTTTTTTTTTTTTGCGGTACGCGGGCTTCTCACTCTTGTGGCCTCTCCCGTTGCGGAGCACAGGCTCCAAACGCGCAGGCTCAGCGGCCATGGCCCACGGGCCCAGCCGCTCCGCGGCATGTGGGATCTTCCCGGACCGGGGCACGAACCCGTGTCCCCTGCACTGGCAGGCGGACCCACTGCGCCACCAGGGAAGCCCTGTTGGAATATTTTTAATCACAGTTTCAATTTCAGTGCTTGTGATTGGTCTGTTCATATTTTCTATTTCTTCCTGATTCAGTGTTGGCAGGTTGTGCATTTCTAAGAATTTGTCCATTTCTTCCAGATTGTCCATTTTATTGGCATAGAGTTGCTTGTAGTAATCTCTCATGATCTTTTTTATTTCTGCAGTGTCAGTTGTTACTTCTCCTTTTTCATTTCTAATTCTATTGATTTGAGTCTTCTCCCTTTTTTTCTTGATGAGTCTGGTTAGTGGTTTATCTATTTTGTTTATCTTCTCAAAGAACCAGCTTTTAGTTTTATTGATCTTTGCTATCGTTTCCTTCATTTCTTTTTCATTTATTTCTGATCTGATTTTTATGATTTCTTTCCTTCTGCTAGCTTTGGGGTTTTTTTGTTCTTCTTTCTCTAATTGCTTGAGGTGCAAGGTTAGGTTGTTTATTCGAGATGTTTCCTGCTTCTTAAGGTGGGCTTGTATTGCTATAAACTTCCCCCTTGGAACTGATTTTGCTGCATCCCATAGGTTTTGGGTCGTTGTGTCTCCATTGTCATTTGTTTCTAGGTATTTTTTTATTTCCTCTTTGATTTCTTCAGTGATCACTTCATTATTAAGTAGTGTACTGTTTATCCTCCATGTGTTTGTATTTCTTACAGATCTTTTCCTGTAATTGATATCTAGTCTCATGGCGTTGTGGTCGGAAAAGATACTTAATACAATTTCAATTTTCTTAAATTTACCAAGGCTTGATTTGTGACCCAAGATGTGATCTATCCTGGAGAATCTTCCATGAGCACTTGAGAAAAATGTGTTTTCTGTTGTTTTTGGATGGAGTGTCCTATAAATATCAATTAAGTCCATCTTGTTTAATGTATTGTTTAAAGCTTGTCTTTCCTTATTTATTTTCATTTTGGATGATCTGTCCATGGGTGAAAGTGGGGTGTTAAAGTCCCCTACTATGAATGTGTTACTGTCAATTTCCCCTTTTATGGCTGTTAGTATTTGCCTTATGTATTGAGGTGCTTCTATGTTGGGTGCATAAATATTTACAATTGTTATATCTTCTTCTTGGATCGATCCCTTGATCACTATGTAGTGTCCTTCTTTGTCTCTTTTAATAGTCCTTATTTTAAAGTCTATTTTGTCTGATATGAGAATTGCTACTCCAGCTTTCTTTTGGTTTCCATTTGCATGGAATATCTTTTTCCATCCCCTTACTTTCAGTCTGTATGTGTCTCTAGGTCTGAAGTGGGTCTCTTGTAGACAGCATATATAAGGGTTTTGTTTTTGTATCCATGCAGCCAATCTGTGTCTTTTGGTGGGAGCATTTAGTCCATTTACATTTAGGGTAATTATCAATATGTATGTTCCTATTCCCATTTTCTAAATTGTTTTGTGTTCGTTATTATAGGTCTTTTCCTTCTCTTGTGTTTCTTGTCTAGAGAAGTTCCTTTAGCATTTGTTGTAAAGCTGGTTTGGTGGTGCTGAACTCTCTCAGCTTTTGCTTGTCTGTAAAGGTTTTAATTTCTCCATCAAATCTGAATGAGATCCTTGCTGGGTAGAGTAGTCTTGGTTGCAGGTTTTTCTCCTTCATCACTTTAAATATGTCCTGCCAGTCCCTTCTGGCTTGTAGGGTTTCTGCTGAGAGATCAGCTGTTAACCTTATGGGGATTCCCTTGTGTGTTATTTGTTGTTTTTCCCTTGCTGCTTTTAATATGCTTTCTTTGTATTTAATTTTTGACAGTTTGCTTAATATGTGTCTTGGCATATTTCTCCTTGGATTTATCCTGTATGGGACTCTCTGTGCTTCCTGGACTTGATTAACTATTTCCTTTCCGATATTAGGGAAGTTTTCAACTATAATCTCTTCAAATATTTTCTCAGTCCCTTTCTTTTTCTCTTCTTCTTCTGGAACCCCTATAATTCGAATGTTGGTGTGTTTAATGTTGTCCCAGAGGTCTCTGAGACTGTCCTCATTTCTTTTCATTCTTTTTTCTTTATTCTGCTCTGCAGTAGTTATTTCCACTATTTTGTCTTCCAGGTCACTTATCCGTTCTTCTGCCTCAGTTATTCTGCTATTGATCCCATCTAGAGTACTTTTAATTTCATTTATTGTGTTGTTCATCGTTGGTTGTTTCATCTTTATTTCTTCTAGGTCCTTGTTAACTGTTTCTTGCATTTTGTCCATTCTATTTCCAAGATTTCGGATCATCCTTACAATCATTATTCTGAATTCTTTTTCAGGTAGACTGCCTATTTCCTCTTCATTTGTTAGGTCTGGTGCATTTTTATCTTGCTCCTTTATCTGCTGTGTGTTTTTCTGTCTTCTCATTTTGCTTATCTTACTGTGTTTGGGGTCTCCTTTTTGCAGGCTGCAGGCTCATATTTCCTGTTGTTTTTGATGTCTGTCTCCAGTGGCTAAGGTTGATTCAGTGGGTTGTGTAGGCTTCCTGGTGGAAGGGACTAGTGCCTGTGTTGTGGTGGATGAGGCTGGATCTTGTCTCTCTAGTGGGCAGGTTCACGTCTGGTGGTGTGTTTTGGGGTGTCTGTGGCCTTATTATGATTGTAGGCAGCCTCTGTGCTAATGGGTGGGGTTGTGTTCCTATCTTGCTAGTTGTTTGGCATAGGTTGTCCAGCACTGTAGCTTGCTGGTCGTTGAGTGAAGCTGGGTGCTGGTGTTGAGATGGAAGTCTCTGGGAGATTTTCGCCGTTTGATATTATGTGGAGCTGGGAGGTCTCTTGTTGACCAGTGTCCTGAAGTTGGCTCTCATACCTCAGAGGCAGAGCCCTGACTCCTGGCTGGAGCACCAAAAGCCTTTCATCCACATGGCTCAGAATAAAAGGGAGAAAAAGTAGAGAGAATTAGTCGAAGTATGAAGAAAGAAAGAAGGAAAGGAGGGAAGGAAGGAAGGAAGGAAGAAAAAGAAAGAAAGAAAGAAGCAAAGAAGGAAAGAAGGCAAGAAGGAAGGAAAGGAGGGAGGGAGGGAGGGAGGGAGGAAGGAAGGAAGGAGGGAAAGAAGGAAAAAAGACAGAAAGAAAGAAGATACAGTAAAATAAAATAAAGTATAATAAAGTTATTGAATTAAAAAATACTTATTTATATAAAAAAAAAGGGACGGATAGAACCTTAGGACAAATGTTGGAAGCAAAGCTATACAGACAAAATCTTACACAGAAGCATACACATACACCCTCACAAAAAGAGGTAAAGGGGAAAAAATCATAAATCTTGCTCTCAGAGACCACCTCCTCAATTTGGGATGATTCGTTGTCTAAAGAAGGGAAGGAAGAAAGGAAAGAAAGAAAGAAAGAAAGAACGAAGGTAAAGTATAATAAAGTTATTAAAATTATTAAGAAAAAAAATTTTTTTTAAAACCATGGACGGATAGAACCCTGGGACAAATGGTGGAAGCAAGACTATACAGACAAGATCTCACACAGAAGCATACACATACACATTCACAAAAAGAGGAAAAGGGGAAAAAAATCATAGATCTCGCTCCTAAAGTCCACCTCCTCAATTTGGGATCATTCCTTGTCTATTCAGGTATTCCACAGATGCAGGGCATATCAAGTTGATTGTGGAGCTTTAATCCGCTGCTTCTGAGGCTGCTGGGAGAGATTTCCCTTTCTCTTCTTTGTTCTCACAGCTCACAGGAGCTCAGCTTTGGATTTGGCCCTGCCTCTGCGTGTAGGTCGCTGGAGGGCGTCTGATTTTTGCTCAGACAGGACGGGGTTAAAGGAGCCGCTGATTCGGGGGCTCCGGCTCACTCAGGCCGGGGGTGGGGGGGGAGGGAGGGGCACTGCGTGCGGGGCGGGCCTGCGGCGGCAGAGGCCGGCGTGACGTTGCTCCAGCCTGAGGCTCGCCGTGCGTTCTCCCCCGGAAGTTGTCCCTGGATCCCGGGAACCTGGCAGTGGCGGGCTGCGCAGGCTCCTCGGAAGAGGGGTGTGGAGAGTGACCTGTGCTCGCACACAGGCCCCTTGGTGGCGGCAGCAGCAGCCTTAGCGTCTCCCGCCCGTCTCTGGGGTCCGTGCTTTTAGCTGCGGCTCGCGCCCGTCTCTGGGGTCCGCGCTTTTAGCCGCGGCTCGCGCCCGTCTCTGGAGCTCCTTTAAGCAGCGCTCTTAAACCCCTCTCCTCGCGCACCAGGAAACAAAGAGGGAAGAAAAAGTCTCTTGCCTCTTCGGCAGGTGCAGACTTTTCCCGGGACTCCCTCCCGGCTAGCCGTGGTGCACTAACCCCTTCAGGCTATGTTCAAGCCGCCAACCCCAGTCCTCTCCCTGCGCTCCGTCCGAAGCCCGAGCCTCAGCTCCCAGCCCCAACCGCCCCGGCGGGTGAGCGGACAAGCCTCTCGGGCTGGTGAGTGCCGGTCGGCACCGATCCTCTGTGCGGGAATCTCCCCGCTTTGCCCTCCGCATCCGTTGCTGTGCACTCCTCCGCGGTGCCGAAGCTCACCCCTCCGCCTCCCGCAGTCTCCGCCCGCGAAGGGGCTTCCTAGTGTGTGGAAACTTTTCCTCCTTCACAGCTCCCTCCCACTGGTGCAGGTGCCGTCCCTATTCTTTTGTCTCTGTTTTTTTCTTTCTTTCTTTTGCCCTACCCAGGTACGTGGGGAGTTTCTTGCCTTTTGGGTGGTCTGAGGACTTCTGCCAGCCTTCAGTAGGTGTTCTGTAGGAGTTGTTCCATGTGTAGATGTATTTCTGGTGTATCTGTGGGGAGGAAGGTGATCTCCGCGTCTTACTCTTCCGCCATCTTCAAGGTCCCCCCAGGATATGGGCTTTTGAATCTAAGAGCTGGTTTCAGCTTCTAGTTCTTTCACTAGGTAGCTGTGTGACCTTTGATAAATTATCTAACCTCTCTGAGCTTCCTAATTTGTGAACTATAGATGGTAATTTCTACCTTTCAAGGTTGTTTTGAGTAGGTAATACGCACAAAATGTTTACCATTGTGCTTGGCGCAGGTGGCTATTGTTGGAACAGGAGAAAGATGCCTATGGGTGGAAAAGTCCTCATGTAAGTTAATATTCCTGATTACCTGATTTAGGAAAATCAACCTTTCTCAAGAATAATTGTCAACTCTGACAGGAAGTTATGAACTTTTGTAATATAGGATGTATTACAAAGCACTGTTGGGGTGTCGAGTCTTGTTAATGTCACTGAGTGGTCCTCCAAGCATGGAATCAGTACTGTTGCCCACACAACAATTAACTTCACCCCTCATTAGTAATGTGCCTGCAGACATTATTTCTTTTTGCTCTATCTTATCTCACTAGGATGCCATCCAAGAGAACACTTAAATAAAAATCCAGTTGTTATGTCTTGCTGTTAGCTGAACAAGTGTAAGGTAAACACCATTAAGGTTAAATGTATTACGCTAACCTCCATTGAATGAGTGAAGAGAAGGCCAAGAAGAACTCCATCTAAGCTGAGGAACAGCTAATTTTGAGTGACAAAAATGGAACCTTCTAAACTTGGACCTGAGTTTAATTAGGGGTGTTGGGCATTCTTACCTGAAATCACAAGAGAAAAACTGAAGTTGTTCCTTCATTTGGGGTCTGTTTATTACCTATAATTATTCTCCCTGTTCAAAATTACAATTGAGGATTATTTATATTTTTCTGTTCCCCCTTTTCCTTTTTCATTCTCATCAAGAATTATTTACTGAGCATCTATTATGGTCAAAATACTAAGCTAAATTTTGAGAGAGCCAAAAGCACAACAGAATTGCTCCTCTCCATACCTGTTTGGGCAGTTTAGTTACATAGGGGAGAGAATAGCCATAGAATAGCCATAGTAGAAGGTAGTTTTTGATGATGAATGCCAGATGAATTTCTATATAAAATGTTCTGAGTTAGCAGTTTAGTAAAAGAGATTGAGCCTGTAGTTCCCTCTAATTGGTGAATACACTTTATCTTCAATTTTCCCAAATCACAGCTGCTGCCTTGATCTACCTTTTTTTACAGGAATTAAAATTCTAAGGTGTCATCTGGAATTTGAGAGCCATGCTCCATTAACATTAATGAGTGACTTTTGGTTAAATCTTCATGGATCAGGCTGAACATCTCCCTGTAGGTATTGGTTCACATTTCATTTCGGTGGGCATCACACCAGCCTGCACTAAAATTGTTTGCTTCATTTAACTAGTAAGGGTGTCCAACAAATCTGTGATTTATGGTTTGGAAAGTATCCAGCTTAGTCCAGGTTGTTACTGAAAATTTCCTGGTTTCTTAGTAGTTACAGCTTCATGTTCAGGTCAAATACAATTGTAAATTTCCAAGCCCTCCTTGTTTCCTGTAGGACTTAGTTAAAAATACTTTGTATATGGGCTGATATGACTTTAAAATGACTGTTCTAACAATAATGGAATCATATAAATTTACTTCTGAAAGCTAGATGTTTAAGTTAAACATTCATGACAATTGAGTTGCCGGACTGTATATTTTTGTCATTGTAATGATTTGTAAAATAACCTTCAGATTCACAGGCATGTGGGTAGGCAATTTTTTAAGTTCTTTCATGAAAAACCCAAGGGACCTCCAAAAAAATCATTATTTCCATTTCCTACATAACTCTGAATAGTGTTTATATTAATTGCATCTACTTTGATTGCAAATTTAATGTCAGGAAACATTGTTGAGATGTGTCATTCAAGGTTAATAAGAAGGTGTTCGGTTATATGATTTAGTCATGAGCCACAGCTTGAGGCCTCAGCCTCCCACCGCTAATGAATTTTCCTCTAAAGCTCCAAGATTTTGAAACTTTGAAGTGCTGGGGGTCGAGGGTGGGTCTTTGTACCTGTGTGTCTGCCCTTTTGTTTGGGGAACTGGTCTTCACCAGCATTTTCTTAACAAGTCAAGTCCCTATTGCAGTGTGACTGTTAGATTAGGAGCCATTAATAATTGGCAATTTGTAGCTGTCATAATGATGCTGGAGACTTTCCAGATGGCTTTTCCCTTTCTCTCTAGAAGAACTAAGCCTTATGCTTATTCCCTTTGATGGGATTTTAATCAAGCAGACATTGGTCATGACCCTTGACCCATAGTAGTGACAAGACTCTGTCGGCTCATCTTTGGTCTGGGGACAGGCCTGTGTCTTGTGTTCCCTAGGACAGACTCACCTGCTTATCAGAGCTTTGGCTTTCTGATAAAAGGACAAGGCTTTGGGAGGGTAGGAATCGGGTATATTAGAATGGAGGGGTTGGAAGTATTGGGGTGTTGCAAGTATACCTTTGAAGGGAAAAAAAAAAAGAAATGTCCAAGTGAATTTTTGAAATAACTAAACCGGTTGTGAAGGGAACAACCGGAAGCTAAGGGCATTCTCTTTCCTTTGGGCCTGTCTCTGTACTACTCGCAGGCTAGGCACTTAATATAAGTGTAGATTAGGAACAAAATGAGAGTTTCTGCTATTAACTTTAATAGCTAATAATTTTCTCACGTCCAACTTTGTTCCCCTTCTTCTTCCATTACACCTCCCACCCAACCTTAAGAGAAAGAGAAAAAAATGGAATTTTCTGTAGAGTTTTACAGTTAATGTTACCTGAGCAGCATTATGCTTCAGAGTAGGGATAGTGATAGGTGGGAAATATCTTTCCTGGGGAAGTGACGAAGGTTCCAGTGTCAAGCTTCTTTCTGCCTCACGGTTCTCGTGCCTGGGCTGCCCTTTGACTAAGATCCTTGTCTTTGCCTTCACTGAGGTCTCTGCTTGGAGAGTCCCGCCTTGCCTGCTCTCCCTGACCTGCTCCATCTGAGCTAGAGTCTCCCTCCCTGGCCCACAGTCTCCTCAGCCCCTTCACAGTGCTGTCTGCTCCATGGCACTCATTGCTCTCCGGGAAACTGCCTCTCCCACCAGAAAGTAAGCTCCCTGAGCGTAGGCACTGTGTCTTACTGCTGTACGCTCAGGGTCTCGTACCTGGTAGAGGTTCAAAAAATATTTATCGAATTAACATATTCATTTCTCACCTTAGGCTCTGTGTGTAGAATCTGAGTCTCTATAAAAATGCTGCTCTGCTCTGCCTGTTGCGTTATCTTAGATGTGCTATTCCAAGATGTGCGGTTTTTCACATTTTCACGTTGCTGAAATCGGGATACATATTAAAAATACAGATTTAATTAGGTGATGGTTATCACCCATCAAAGCTGCAACTAAATTGATATACATCTTATAATTAAATGTGCCTTAGAATCAAGGACATTGTGGTAGACAGAATGCCCTCCCTACCAAAGGTGTCCATGTTCTAATTCCTGGGACTTGTGAATATGTCACCTTACATGGTAAGAGGGACTTTGCAGATGTGATTCAGTTAAGGATTTTAAGATAGAGAGATTATCCTGGGTTTTTCAGTTTGGCCCAATGTAATCACAAGGGTCTTTATAAGAGGGAGGTAGAATGGTCAGAGTCAGAGGAAGATTTTATGATGCAAGCAGAAGTGGAGTGATGCAGGACCACAGGCCAAGGAAGGCAGCCTCTAGAAGCTGGAAAGGCAAGGAAATGGATTCTCCCCTACAGCCTCCAGAAGGATTGTAGCTCTGCCAACCATTTTAGACTTCCACCTCCAGAAATATAAGATAACAAATCTGTACTGTTTTAAGCCACTAAACTTGTGGTGATTTGTTATAGCAGCTGCAGGAAACTAATACAGGCATGTTATTACAGGCAATAACATGTATTACATTTAATCTCTCCAACAAGGAGGGGCGAGAATTGGTAGATACATGTCCGGCGTCTCTGCCCCTCAGTGGGGATGTTCTGAGGCATGTTTCATGCAATCTCCCAGAGGATCCCCTTCAAGATTGAGCCCTAATTGCTCACAGCACTCATTAGTGACCCTCTTATTGACTTGCCAAGCTACCCTGTCTTCAAGCTTCTTGGATTACTTCCCAAATAAGCCTTTTGCACCCTAATCCTCACCTCAGGTTCTGCTTTTGGATGAACTCTAACTGGGATGTCACCCTAAGCTCAAAGCCTTGGCCCCAAGCATCTGGACCCTGTCTTCTCCTCTCTCTTCATCCGTGCTACCCTCTCTCGCCCACCAAATCCCACCACACCAGCCATTATTCAGAATCTAATCTGTTCCAAATTCCTGCTTCCCATAGGTTGTTTGCACTTCTTCCTCCTGCCTGAATGCTCCTGAGTTGTGTTCATCCTTTAGGTTCCCAATCAAATGTCACTTCCTCATGGAGGTTTCCTGGCCCTCCAGACTATGAATGTTTTTCCTGACCCTCCTGCACTTTTCTTTCATGGCACTTACAAATGAAATGAGTTAATTATCTTATGGGAGGACAATTATCTGTTTCTTTGTGGGTCTCGCAAAGGACTTGAACACACTAGTATCACATGATGTGGGTGTCAGGTAAGATTTATGGGAAACTCACAGGCAGAAGGGACAGCATGGTGCATATGCCCCCCTCCTCTCAGCTGCTAGCTGAGATGCGTGCTGGGCTAGGCACAGCTGGACAAATCATGGGAAGTGCTCCAAGAGAAGGCCCCTGCTGTGTACCACTGTCCATATTTATAAGGTAACTGGGAGGAGACAGGGGACAGCTAGTGAACATGTGATAGTGGAAGCTTCCTGGACAGAGAGATGGCCTTATTGTACCAGAGCTTAGCTGGAAGTATCATCCTAATTTTTTTTTTCTTTCTTTCTTTTTTCTTTTGTTGAAGTACAGTTGATTTACAATGTTGTGTTAGTTTCAGGTGTACAGCAAAGTGATTCAGTTATATATATATAGGTAGTATATATATTTTATCTATTCTTTTTCAGATTCTTTTCCCTTATAGGTTATTATAAAAATTGAGTATAGTTCCCTGTGCTATATAGTAAGTCCTTGCTGCTTATCTATTTTAGATATAGTAGTGTATGT
This sequence comes from Monodon monoceros, assembly GCF_005190385.1. Taxonomy (NCBI): domain Eukaryota; kingdom Metazoa; phylum Chordata; class Mammalia; order Artiodactyla; family Monodontidae; genus Monodon; species Monodon monoceros. The sequence goes on from NW_021703777.1 coordinate 40,733,483, forward strand.
TAATCCCACACTCCTAATTTTCCCTTAATTTTTAAGTGGAGAGCCCCATCAGTTGAAAAAAATGTTGAGTTCACACTTCCAATATATGTATATTTATTTACGTTTGTACATGTTTTCACTGTTAAGCTAAATGTCAAATAGTAGAGAAGCTGAATTTCTTTATTGAGATAAGCATAAACAGAATAAAAATAAAATACACAAAAATTGAAAGAAATTTAAAAAATAGAAAATTGTAAAATTTCTTTGCATGTTCTAGTAGATCATTTTATGTGTGTCCTGAGCGCACACACCACAAAGTGGAGATTATTGCTCCAGAGCAGTGCTTTTCTGAGGAACAGATCCCCTGGGCGCTGGTTAACATGAAGACTCTGATTCAGCAGGCCTGGGTGGGGCCTGGGATTCTGCATTTCTAACCAGCTCCCAGGTGATGCCAATGGAATTGTTTTGTGAACCACACTTTGAGTAGCCAGGTTAAAGCCTCTTGCTGTCCAAAATATTCATAAGCCACTGAGATTTAGATGCTCAGATTAAACAGTGATATGGCATCTTCTGTTACTCTGGAATGATTTTCTTACTCTCATGTTTTGGTATTTCTAGGTGGAATCCGTGGAATGTGTGTGACCTTCACCGCATTGTTGAATGACTGTCCATCAGAAAAAACAAAAAGTGAAGGGCCACTGGGCAAGGTAAAAGTTTGTTGACTGTCCATTTCTCTTGGCCTTTAAGATCTAATTATCTATTCTTATTCCTCCGAAGGGATTGCGGAAACACAATGAGCCCCATATGGGAGCAGGCTCTATGCCGGGTGCTTTCCATGTGCCATTTCATTTCAGATCTGGCTCTAATGGCAGAAACCAGTCTGAATACAAAGAAATCTGTTGTGTATGCTTGTGTGTGTGTGTGTCTGCGCGAGTGTATGAGAGATTGAAAGAGAGAGAGAGAGAAGGGGGAAGGGCTCGGCTTTCTCTTCTGACCCTCTGTCTGATCTGTTGTGAGTGCTGGACCAAACCATTCAAACTCCCTATGCTCAGGGATGCAGTGAGGATTCCCCAGTTAGTGACAGAATCTGAGTGATTTGTAGGCATTTGTGTACTGATTGTCTTGCCCTCTAGGCATGAATTGTGTTGTATCAGGAGGGCAAGAGGGTTCCAAATAGATTTAATATTCCTTGTATGAGCTTCAACCATCTGCCCGCCAGCTCTCAGTGTGAACATAATATATGTTTCCAGAATCAAACACAAAGAATCTGTTTTTTTTTTTTTTTCTTTTTCCTTTTTTCAAAGGCTTTTAGTTTAGTTCATTTGTCTTTTCCTTGTCTTTTGGGGTAGGTCACTAGGGTCATCCTCTCTGCAATTTATTTACTTTCATTTTGTTTTCTGATTCCTCTGGCATAGTTAAATAAATGGGTTTCCCTTTCCCAATTTCCATGTACCCACTACAGAACTGTATCCTTGAAATTGGTGCATATCTATGAAATCTTGTGATGCACCTATGAGGTGGTTGGGATTGAACTGCAGGCGTTCCCAATGGGTACAGATTAGACCCTGGATGTCTGAAAATTCTTCCCAGGCTAAATCTAAATGCTGTTCTGCTGAGTGATGAAACTTTAACTTTTTCCCTTCTTTCAAGGGAAATCTTGTGACTGTTGATGGGACTGTCCTAGTAGCTATAGCTCATTGAAGGACTAAAGTTATTTGGGTGTTGAGTGTCTTTGTCCTGGAACCCTTGTGTCAGTTAAGGTAATTGACATATGGGGATCTTAAGCTCTGAAAGAGATGAAAATAAGTTAAAAGCCAATCAAACAGAGTTCTTAACTTAAAATTTTACTTAACTTAGAGAAATTTAGCAGGACATCTGGGAAGATCTTTATGTGAAAGTTGGGTGGGAACACAATTAGAGCTCTCCTAGCATTACTCAGCAAGCAGGTGTTAGGCACGGAGTGACTAGTGGAAAGTGAACTTGTAATATTCTCTTGTAAAGGCCTCAGGGCATAGGGGTCAAAATTCTTCAGTTTTGCTCATTTTTATTTAGTCAGCAAAATTTGCATTGTTTTGCGTTAGACAGTGTATATTTAAAAACTGCTTCCTTTTTAAATGCATTTCACATTCAATTCTTCCTACAGGAGAAGGCTAAAAGAGCCCCATCCCTTGCTGCCCTTCTAGTCTATGATGATGGCGTGTAGGGGAAGGATGTGGGCTCTGGAGGACTGCCTGCATGCCTGGCCAGCCTCCGTGTCTTTCTAGCTACGTGACCTTGGGAAGGAAATAAACATCTTCGTGCTGTATTTTCCTCAGTTGTAAAGTAGGGGTTATGATAGTGTCACTCAAAGGAGTTGATGAAATGATCAAATATAATAATGCATAATAATATCCGTAAAGCGCTTAGCACAGTGCCTTCCACAGAGCACCATGTTGGGTGTTGTTACTGTCATTACCATAGAGATGAAGGCTGGAGAAAATTGGGAGTGTGGATCCCCAACATGACTTGTGCAGTTTGGCTGTGGAAGATGTCTGAGACACCCCTCTGCCCGTGGAGAATTGAGAGGTCAGGGCTGCCAGGGGAAGGAACAAAGGAAATAGAAATAGTATTTTATTTTTTTTTAAAAAGCTTTGGTTTAAATATGTGGCTCGTGGAGGTGTGTGGCTGGATGGGAACCATGCTTTCCTTCCTTTCAGGTTGGTGCAGGCTTAGCCTTGCCCTCTCCTCCTTTCAACCTCCAGGTGTTTAGATTTGGTCTGAATTTGAGTCATTTTTGTTTTGGTTGTGAGACTGATGGAGCCCTAGGGGTGACCTTGTCCAGAGCTCTTTAATCTCACTTAGTGTCTAGTGCAGAGCACATCTGGGCTTCTATGGATAGTTAGAACTGAACCAGCCTTTAGGGGAATGGAGTGATTTGGGCCAGAGCCAAGAGCCTGTCCATTCACTGTCCCAGCTGTCTTTCATGTGGACTTTTTAAGGACATCGGCCACACCAATTAGGATGGACCAGTCAAAGGAGAGATTTGAAGCAATGGAATACAAACAAAAATGGTGTTTGCCTCAAGCCTCTTCTTCCCCTCACCCCCCATCTTTTGGATCTTTAGCTCTCTGGCTCCCATAGGATCTCTTCTCAAGTGTTCAGGTCTATCCCTGCAGTAGCTCTGCTCTTTAGTGCTGGCTCCCTCTCTCTGCTCCATTGTTTGTGCCCTCTGTGGCCACCATTGCTCACGAGGTGGTGCCACGGCCCTGGCCTTGATGTTTCTTTGCCTGGTCTTAGCTACACTCCTGCCTGCTGCTGCCCATTGGTGCACTTGGCTTCAAGGATTTCATATCGATGCCCCACTTCCGTCCCAAGTGCACTTTGACTCTCCACCCTTGAGCCCTGATTCCGCAGGGTGTGGCATAGCCTTGATGCCACTGTGGGTTTTGTTGTCATTATGCAGTATTAGTCCCCTCATTGTCATTGGTGTTAACCTAGGCACTCCTACCATTACCATGATCAACCAGGCCCTTTCCCACAAGTATAATGACACTTACATTAAGCCCCAAACTGGGGGAGGTGTAACTTATTCTCTTAGTCTCTTACCACGCCTGTAATACTGCAACTTTTCCATTTATTGATTCAGTGTCTCCAGACTGCACCTCTCTTGTGAGTCAAAATGTAAGTTGCCTCCAGGGTTGGGTTAGAAGGAATGACTTAACCCCTTAGATAGCCCAACTTCCTTTTGTGCTGACTGTCAGCCAATTATATTGGCCTAAACCGTGAATCTTTCCCATATTAGAATATGTCTCCTTCCCATCGCAGACACAGAGCAAGGCTGGGAGGACCAGGTGTATCGCTTTGCTCATTAAAGAGCCTCTGGCCATCAGCTTCAAATATCTTGCAAAGATTCTTGCAGGGAGCCCCATTATAGCTTTTCAAATAAATAAACCATGGCAGCTCCCTGTACCAGGACTGAAAGCCCAAATTCCTGCATCAAAGGAGTAAGCTTGGCTGTGATGTGGGGGTGGTACCTAAAGGATAAGATACTGGGTCCTTCTCCATCTCCCTCCTCCCCTCTTTCTCTCTCTCTCTCCCTGCATTCCTTTCCCTCTCTCCCTCCCCTCTCTCATTTTTTTTTCTTTTGTTTTGCACCTAGCTCAAAGAAAAGGTTTTTGGGGGCAAAATCAGCCCTGCCATGATTTAGTGAAGATGTGCAGGGGTGCTGAGAAAGTAACTCAGTAGAAATAGTGTAGGTTAACAGGAGGTTTAGACTCTGGGCCCCACTACTGCTAATAGACTAGCTGTGTAAACTTGGGCAAAAACCTTAATCTCTCTGTGCCTCTTATTCTGTCAAGTGGGGTTGGGGGAGGAGGAAGTGGTAGATTGGATGAAATCCTTAAAAACATTCTCTTTTTGATGGAAATGGGCTTTTAGCAACTAGTGATGGAAAAGGCCTAGTATGCACTAAACTTTCCTACCCACCTTCTCGGTAAGGTAGAACGGGGCCCCAGACAGAAGCTGCATGCTCGCTTGTTGTACCAAGAAAGAAGTGAGGCAGATATTAAGTTGAAATCAATAGTATTACTTGAGCACAGATAATGGAACTATTTTCCCCCAAACTGTTTTGATTGCTGCCAGTAACTGCTATTTGGTATGAAATCCATTCAGATCCTCAAAAGTCAAAGGAACATACAGTGCATGAAAAGACGTTGTAATCGGCACCATTGTAACTCTGTACGGTGTGTGATCTTAGCTGGGAGGAAGGGAGGGTTGTCAGACAACTTGTAATCTAATTGTCTTTGTTGTAGTGTAGAATGTTGCCATTGTATTCTTGTGGAATTATAGTTATACCATCTCAGCCAAATAGAGCGCCTTTCTCATCAGGTGGTTAAAGAGCTCAATAGGCATCCAGTCAGCCTTGTAAGCATAGTAAACCCTGGCCCGCTTGCATTTCTGTCAACTGCAATTTCCTATCAGCCAGCGTGTCCCCTCATCCTTCCTACCAGGATAAGTGATTTTATGCTGGTGAACCTGACGCCCCAAGAGACACTGAAGTACCTTCTGAATCATCAAAGAATTATGAAACCTTCAGTAGAGTTTCGGTGTTAATTGCAATTTATGACAGCCTAATTTTTTGAAAAGTGGTAATTCAAGTGTTGCATAGCTGGTAATTAGTTGGAATAGTTGATTAATCAGACTGCTCTATTTTCTGACCATACTGAAGTACAGTATTTATAGTAACTGCAACACCGGCTCTCCCTGAGAGCCACGAAGCAGGCAGGGTTTGAAAATAGTATTCTTTATTTTATCTTTATTATTTTTTTATTGAGGTATAACTGACATACAATATTATATTAGTTTCAGGTGTACAACATAATGATTCGATATTTATATATTGTGAAATGAACACCACAATAAGTCTAGTTAACACCTGTCATCAAACATAGTTATAGAATATTTTTTCTTGTGATAAGAAATTTTAAGATTTACTCTTAGCAACTTTCAAATGTGCAACACAGTATTATTAACTGTAGTTGCCATGCTGTACATTACATCCTCATGACTTATTTACTTTATAGCTGGGAGTTTGTACCTTTTGACCCTCTTCACCCATTTCAGCCCCCACCCCACCCCCAATCCCTGTCTCTGGCAACCACCAGTCTGGTCTCTGTATCTATGAACTTGGTTTTTTTTAAGATTCCACATACAAGTGAGATCATATGGTATTTGTTTTTCTCTATCGGACTTATTTCACTTAGCATAATGTCCTCAAGGTCCATCCATGTTGTCACAGATGGCATGATTTTATTTATTTTTATAGCTAAATAATATTCCATTATAGATACACACACACATATATAAGATATTTTCTTTATCCATTCATCTGTTGACGGAGACAATAGTATTCTCTAGACTTGGCAGGCATACATTATTACTCATTCTGGGCAAATGATCATTTCCAGAACTTATTCTTGAACTTCTACATTAACTTCTAAGAGAAAATAGGAAAATTATAAAAATAGATTATATTTGCTTCTTATGGCTTTGCAATCCCTAGGGTCATTGCTGATAACTAGACTGCTAGCTCTAACAGTAAAGGTGAGTGTCTCTAAAACTGAATTTTGTATATTTAGTAGAGCTTCTTTACAGAGATTCCTTAAGGGGAATATCAGTGCAGTAGATTTCATTGCATTAATTGGTCCATTCTAAATGTGTTACTAAAGGGATAAGATCTTAAATCAATTAAGATTAACTTGATAACTTTTTTTTTAATCCCCAAGTTCTTAATGATGGGATCTTAAAACAAAAGTATTAGAATTGGTGTTGTGCTCAGGTTCACTGCAAAGAATAGAAAAATTCAGGAATATGTAAGAAGAAAATAAAAAATAATCCATTATTCTATCACCCAGAGAGAACTACGATTGCCTTTTGGTATGTTTCCTTCCATTTTCTTCCTATGTATACACGTAAACATTTCACAAAGTTAGCATATACTACATGTACTGTATGTTGTCCCCCACCAACATTATGTAAGGGACATTTTCTAGGTCAGTAAATATTCTTTAAAAACTTATTTCATGCTGACCATTTTTATGAATCATAATTTATCAATCCAATCTCCTGTTGTTAGACTTTAGGTGGTTTACAAATTTTGGCTTTATAATACTTCAACAAGTATCTTTCCTCATTTGTTTGCCCATCCATCTATTTATTCAATCAATTTTTACTGAGTACTATGTACCAGGCTCTGGGTCAGTAGTTGAGGATATATCATTAATCATAATCCTTCTAATACAGGTAGTTAACATTTATTACCATTACTAACTATGGACCAGGAACATTATTAGTACTAGTATATTAATTATATGAATATGTATTAGTATCATAATCATTCTAATAAGTTGTTAGTATAATAGTATTAACTAATTAAATCCTTATGAGGTAGGTATTATTATCATCCCTATTTTCCAGAGAAAGAAACAGAGGCTTACATAATTGAAGTGACTTGTCCAAAAATCACTCGGTTGGTACTTGGAAGAGCCAGAATTCAAACCCAGGCTGCCTGACTCCAGTCGTGCTCTTTTAACCACAGTGGCTACTATGTCAGTAAAAAAGATGCTCCCCTGCCCCTATGGACATGAAACAATTTTAAATGTAATACTCTTTGAGTTATGTTGACTATCTGACTTTTTGATTTGATTCTCTGAGTATTTTCTTAGGATAAAGTCTAGAAATAGAAATGCTGAGTCAAAGATTATGAATAATCCTAGTGAATAATACCGTGGTTAAGGTCCTAAATGGGGGAGGACCCAAGATTACAAGATTATGTATCTATCTATCTATTAATCTATCTATCTATCTATCTATCATCTATCCATCCATCCATGCATCCATCCTGGCTCTCTGTTGTTGCTCTACCAGCAAGGTAGACAGCAGGAAATAGGTATAGTAATGATTCAGGCCTGGGCAGGCCCCAGAGAAGGTCTGGGCAATGCTCTTCCTATCAAGGCAGAGTCAGTGGGTGGCTGCCCTTCAGAAATGTTTCTCTTGACACTAGAAGATGCAAGATGGCAGAGGAGAGGCAGCATGGAGAGGAAAATCTCATCAAAGAAATGAGTGTCTAGATCACAAGTGAATGTACAGCCCCTTAAAATGAATATCATCACAAGAAAATGCTCACTAAAAATCACGAGTTCAGTTAAAGACTTTCTTATTTCAGTTAGTATTTAGTATAGCCTTCCTTGCACCTAAACCATAAATTACTCACATAGGGCAAGTGACTATCTGTAAACATTCTTTCTGTTTCTTAAATTCCATACTTCTTCTTAAGTTCCACTCCCCCAAATGGACATTACCTGTTCTTTGCCAGCTTTCTGTGATGTAGTATCATGTAATAGCAAAAACACAGACTTGATTGGCAGCTGAACTAGGCGTAATTCCTGGCTCTGCTGCTAACCTGCTGTGTGGTGTTGGACAATCTTTCTAATTCTCAATTTCTTCCTTTTAAAATAATACAGAGTTGTAACGGCGATCAAATGAAGTGCCATGAGCAGAAAAAAATAACAGCTAACCTGTATTGAGTTCTTATTATAAGTATCACAAAATAAGACACTCTTCTGTTTAAAATGCATACATGTACTTATTCCTCAGAATAATCACATGGTAAGCTGGATTCTAGATAGCTCTAGGGCTTTCACCCCTGGTGTTCCTTCTGTGATTATGTTACATTATGTGGCAAAAGGGACTTTGAAGATGTGATTAAGGGACTAATCAGTTGACCTTAAGATAGGAGGATTATGTAGGTGGGCCTGGATATCACAATCATGTAATCACATGAGCCTCTTAGAGCAAAAAGTTTTCTCTGGCTGTTGGCAAGAAAAGAAGTCAGAGAGATTTGAAGCATGAGACAGACTCAAGGCAACTGTTGCTTAGAAGATGGAAGAGGTCACTTGAGAAGGAGTCTGGGCAACGTCTCCAGGTGGAGGGTGGGCACCCTGCTGACAGCTAACAAGGAAACAGGGACCTCAGACCTATAGCTGCAAGGAACTGGATTCTGTCAACAACTTGTGTTTGAAAGTGGATTCTTCTCAGAGCCTCCAGATGAGAGCCCAGCTGGCTCTATCTTGGTTTTGGCCTTCTGAGATCCGAAGCAGAGAAGCTCCCCAAACTTCTAACCCACAGAACTGCGAGATAATAAATGGGTGTTGTTTTAAGATGCTAAGTTGTGACAGCAATAGAAGAAGAATGCAGACCGCATGCAGTAGCTACCTTTATTCTTATGCTCGTTTTGCAGATGAGGAAACTGGAGCACAGAGAAGTGAAGCCACTCGCCTGAAGTCTCACAGCTATTAAATATCAGAAGTGGGATTTAAATTGAGGTAGTCTGTCCCCAGAGCCCACAGCCTAACACGGCGACACAGTGCCTGAGACATTTGTAGGTACTCATTGTGTGTTAGTTTTCTTTTTCTTCTTAGTGTAGCTTAGAGGGCACCTAGCTGCCACAATTCTCGAGTTTGCTGCTGGTGGGGCATCTGGTGCTTCGGCAGTGGGCTTGGGATAAAGATAGTGTACTTGGAGCATTAGTCTTCCTCGTGGGAGTAGGTCTTTTTATATTATAACAAACCTGAATATTTCATAGGCTAGAATGCAAAATGTAAAACCAGAGATGTCAAAAAGACTTTGTTTTTGATGATCTCTTTACTACGAAAAATACTTGACTGAAAAAAGTTTGAGAAGCACTGAGCTGATATATTCAAACTAATTTACACCTTTCCTTCTTATTTTATTCCCTAAATTCACAGTGGGTTTGCTGTACCAGCTAGAATTCTGGAAGGAGAATCAGGAAATCTGGACCCAGTTATTCATCACCATCCATCCAACCAGCCATCCTCTATTCATGGAGTCAGACGATAATTTGTAGAGTGCACCTATGTGCCTGGAGTGTCTCTAAGACAATGTGACTTGATGATGTAATACAAACTCTTCTAGTTCTGCTCCCTTGCATTTAAAACTAGGTGATATAACAAAACTTTCTCTGTCTATTACCAATTGAATGCTTTTACAGTTCTTGTATGTGCTGACCTCCGGATCTGACAAGGTAGTGTAGTGTTTCTCAAAGTCCAGCCTGGGTACCACCTGCAGCAGAATCTCCTGGGTGCTTAATAAAAAAAAAAAAGCAGATCCTGAGGTTTCCCCAAATCTTCTGAATCAGAAACACTGGGAGTTGGGGACCAGGACTTCTGGTTTTAAACAAGCTCTCCGGGTTATTCTCATGCACACTTGAAGTTTGAGATGTACAGCTATATGGATGCAAAATAAATACCTAACATAGGTCCTGTGTCCTAAAAATATCTCCCTTATTAAAAGACAAGCGTTATAGGTTTGGAGAGAAAAACAGGGCCATACGTTTCTGTATCAGCCTCCTGGCCAGGCTCATTCGTCCCCTACCCCACCCCCATCCCAGCCAAGGCTGTGATTCTGGAGCATATCTGGCCCAGACCCTGTGCCGACAAAGTCACCTTTCCTCTTCTGGGGCTTGCTTGTGCCTGGCCCGTTCATTAAGAGGGGTCAAAGTGGACGTGAGCTGGAGGTCCCCCTCCCAGGCTTCGGGAGGCTTTTCCCTTTCCCTGAGGCAGGGTGGGGCTGGCGCAGGCCGCCGGGGTCCCCTGCGGGCAGCTCGCGCCTTGCAGCCGTAACCCGCCGGGTCAGCCGCGACCTGAGACAGCCTTTTCCACCTCCTCCGGCGCGGAGAGGGGAAACTGGGGAAGTGGGGCACCCCGGCCGGCCCCGTAAGCAGACGCTCCCCGGCCCTCGCCTCCCGCTTTCCGGCGGAGCGTCGGGCCTCGGCGAGCGCTGTGGCTGGAGCGGCGGTGCCCGGGGACGGGCCGCCAGTGCCCGCGCCTCGGCGCTCTGCCATCCGGTGCCTTTGCCCGCGCGCGACGCCAGTCCTGCGGCGCGTTGGCCCTCCCGTCACCCCCTCGGCGGGGCCCTTCCCTTTGCTCTGGTGACAGTGACATTCAGCGGGAAAGGCTAGCGCAGACGGCAGCGCCCCGCTCCCGCGGCGCGGGAGGTTGGAGCGGCGGACCCGGCCGCGCGTGCTCGCACCCCGCACTACGGGCGGCGGCGGCAGGGCAGCAGGCGAGCTCGCCCCCGCCGCGCCCCCGCCCGGCTCGGCTGCCGGCAGCCCCCCGCCCCGGGGCGCGCTGGCCGGCCGGCTGCGGGCGAGACCTCGGCGCCTGGGCTCTCGCGCAGGGAAAGGACGGATCCGGCGCCTCGGGAGAGCCCCTGCCTCACTGCTCGTATATGGCAAAGTTTCTCGCCAAGCTCCTGGGCTGCACGTTGCCGAGCAAGGGCGCCTCTCCCATGTGTGAGGTAGGTGGAGGGTGTGTCCCCGCAGCGACGGCAGTCGGCGGCGGCGGGCTAAGCCCTGACCGGGGGCCCTGGACCGTCTCACTTGCCGGGTTTCCACCTGCAGGTCTGGGGTGGGGCGGGGAGGGTGGCCAGGGGGAGGCCGGAAACCCGGGAGCCTAAAATCTAGCTCCTCTGGACCTCCGTGAATCTTTTTTTTTCCTTCCCTAGTTGACAGGCGAGCACGGTTTCTGTCAATCCAGTTTTGCGAGGTGCTCTTTACCTAAAAGGCCAGGAACGTCTGAAAATGAGCGGGATCCCGCAGTCCCTCTTTGCTGCCTACTTTGTTTCTTCGTTTTTCCTTTTCATCTGAAAAACAACAACAACAACAAAAAACAAAAGCAAAACAAAACAAAACAAACCCAGTACGTGCAATCTTCAGGTCAGAAGGCTTCCACCTTGCCACCTCCTCTACTCCCCTCCCCCAGGCACCAGCACACCGCAAACTCCACTGAACTTAACTCATTTCTTCCTTCCGGAGTGAGATCCATTGGGGACGAGAAGGGTTAAAATGGGATTTACCAAATCAGGTGAACAAATCGCAGTTCTGAAGGCAGGTACATCTAACTGCTCACCTGTCTGAGGTGGCAGTGATGCTGCTGTAAGCATCTCTGCAAGGAGTCGTTTATGGGAAGGCTGGCTTGCTTCTCCTCCTGGGGCCAGTGGTGGCATAAACTGTTTTATAGGAAACCTATAGCGGCCGCTCAGTAGGGACCGGCGTCACACTGTGCATAGCCCCCCCCCCACCTGTCCAGTGGGAACAGTGTGTGTCCTTTGTCTACTCCTGCCCTCCCCCAACAGGCTGCCTGACAACCAGGCCTGGGCCAGGGGAAGTTGGCTGCGACCTGCGTGGCTCTCCTCACTCAGTCCGAGGCCCCGACAACTTTCCCTGCCAGCCTCAGGCTGCTTGGGAGCTGCTGCAGCCCTCTGGCCTCAGTTTCCTGACTGGCCAGAGAGAAGCAGAATTTGGTCTCTTCTCTCGTGATGCAGGAGCTTGTCCTTCAACAAGCCAACTCTTCCAGATTCAAGCTCTTAGTCTCTTCCCTGGCTGCTCTTGACTCTATTCTCGCCTCTGGCAGCTGTAGGTATTCTTACCTTCTGAGGTCCCTTGGTCACCTTCCTTTGACTTTGGAGCTCAGGTTGTTCAACCCAGAATCTCTGCTGTGTGACAAGACAGTTTTGAAACAGGGAGGTCCCAATAGTAGGTGATGAAGAGGAGCTGGGAAAATAAGAGCAGACTGGGAGAAACCAGACTGAAATACCTGGGTACTCGGTAGCCGAAATCTCAAAAGTAATAAAGAGCCCGGAAAAGTAAAGTTTTCCAGGCCTGCAGCTAAAATTAACTGTCTCCTTTGGCATGTGGCATCTCTGCCCACTTGCTTCTCTGTGACATAAATGTTAGGCAGCATTTGGGGGTCGTTCTGGAGACTGGACGTACTCCTTTAAAATTGCTTTTCTCTTTGGTTTTCTCTTCACTTGTATTTGGATTTTCGTTCCGAAATTACCAGAACCCATGCCAAGCGATTTCAGTTCTATGTGCTGCCTTTGGCTGTATATTCCTGCCTGTTTTATCCTCCAGCCAATAGATGCCCCACCTTGATTTCTTAGAATAATTGACTCCCAATCATGGCTGGGAGGAGGGGGCCTCAAAAACTAGTCAGAGACCTATTTAGACAGTTCAGAAAATGAGTGGCTGTTTTGTCTTTGAAGACCTCTAGGGAGAGGGAATTCCCTCAGTCCTTGGTAACTCCTTGTTTCTTGCTTTGTGTTATTTTCTAACCATCGAGAGGCAGGAGCTACTGTGGCATCTGCTCTCTGCTTTCCACAGGTGATTGATGCAGTGCTGGCTGAATTAACCCCAAACACTTCACCCCGGTATCACTTTTGATCAGTGCTGCTGGAGGAGTTAAGTGATCATCCCTTTCCTACCTGTGGCGGAAAATCTGTGCCCCCAAAGAGATGAATAAGTCAGGAATGTGTTTCAAGGATGCTTTCTTCTCAGGCAACCACCCCTTCAGCACACTCTTAGTCATAAATGAAGAGGCAGTTGTTGAGAGCTCTTGACATCTGGGAGGGAGAGAAATGTGTAAGAAAGAGATTCTTAAGCCTTTCTAAATATTTCTTTTCTAAAAGTGAAAGTAGTGCTAGGATATGAGAAAATTTTAGGCAGCTTTTCGTTTCCACCGAATGCTCTGATCCTAACTTTGGGGGTTACCTTTAGTTTCAGGGAGATCAAGAGCAGAGATGGATGTTTTCGTGATGCATGGCCTTTGGTTTCATTTTGGTTAGGAGGTGGCCAGAATGCAGTTTCTTCCTACACAGGCCAAGTAGGTTTGCACAGAGGAGATTTTGCCTGCAAGAGTACTGAGTCCCGACAGGACCTCCGGTGTGTTTGCAGTTGTCTGACAAGGGAGAATGGGTGACAGGCTATGGAGAACATGGGAGCAAAAATTCACTGTGGTTGAAAAACAATGCCAGTGCGTATCCTGCTGTGTCATCTTCAGAGGCTAAGGACAGATGGTGTGCATTTGAAACACAGAGTGTCTCCATGATCATTTTGTTAACCTTTTTATTAGTATTTAAGTTTACAAACCAAGTCTTTGAGAAACAATTTTAAAATTTCAAGAAAAAAGCAAAGGATGATAAGTTTACCCCCAGCCACAGCAGCATCCTGAGCACTGGGCTAGATGTTTGGAATAATGTTTGCACTGCATCAAGGCAGAGGTCCCGCAGAAAGAGTGGACTTGCTGTGTATTCTGACGTCTAGAAAGGTAGGACATGCTAAGCACATGGGTAGGTGGTTTCAGACCCAACAGGTCCTACTTATATGTGTCCTGTATGCTTGGATGGATAGATGTCTGGCCCTGGCATCCATTCCTTCCCCTTTAAGTTCTGACATGTCATGAACCTGCCCCCCCACCTCCAGCCTCAGTGTTGCTTTGCTTTGTGCCTCAGGGTTAGTCAGTGATGGGGTCTGGTTCCAGGACAGGAAGTGGCAGGAGAATCAAATAGTCAGAGGTGATGGCTTTCTCTCCTCCCAGAGCCCTCTTCCCTCAGTCTGCAAATGTGCATCTTTAATCCTGCCATCCTACACCATCTAACCTAGTGGGGCACCTTTCAGGAGCCACATCCATTGGGCAGAACACATCTGGCTCCACAGAAAAGGGCTGTCAGTTCCATGCCACTGTCATGGATGTGGTCTCTAGAACTGTCACACCTCATGTACATTCTACTTATTTCCACATTCTGTTTTCTGTTTCCACCAATATTGCTGCCTAACTGTAACTATAGTTTTATTTAAGTTTTTACATAATACATAATAGCTATCATTTATTGCCTACTCGGGGCCAGGCATTGTTCTAAGGGCATAATATACATGATATCAGCTCTCCTCTCAATAGCTTCACAGTTTAGGTGTTAACAACCACGTTTTACAGATGAGAAAATTAAGGTTTAGAGAGTTTACGTAATTTGCTTAAGGTCACTCTAGTAATATGTGCTAGAGTGAGGATCTCAAGGTTCCCCTCCCTCCTTCAACTATAGTTACTCAGTACTTAGTTTTTTCGCTTTGTTTTATTTTTTGTTTTCTACCTCGGCTTCATTTCTAGATATAGTCTTTCTCTTTAGAAGTAGGAAAGGCAAACCCTCATTCCTCCACATTCTTTCTTTCATTCTTTCACTCCCATTATGTTACCATTGGGATGGCATGAGTACCTTACTCCTGGAAATGTTCAATCCAAGGCTGATTGAACTCAGAAGAATTGTTAAGGGAAAGATTCAAGTTCAATCGCCGTGACGCTTTACAGATAGCATCCATTTATGGAGCATTTCCTGTATGTTGTCCTGTCTTATTCCCCTATAATATAATAAAGTCGTGTCGTCTCCCCTGTTTCAGAAGTGAGGAAGCCAAATCTGAGTCATTACATGAATTGTCCAAGGTCACTTACCTACTGAGGGTCTAATTTGGGAGGTAAATCCTGGATTCTGATTCCACATGCTTTGCCAGCCAGCTGTACTGGTTTACCTAATCTTTTCCTGGCCTCTGATCTCTGTCTCATCCACTTTGTCTTTTGGACTATTGCCAAAGTCATCTTCCTTAATAGCCCAACTCAGCACAGTGCCCATTTGTATACCCCAAATTCTTTGATGGATCACCACTGCAAGCAGATTCGTCATGGTATGCAATTCCTCTCAATAGTGTGTTCCTACCTAATTTCCTTGTTCAGTCATACCTTCTTCCTATTATCTTTCTACTATTCCAACAACTTTAGTCTATTCCAGTTTCTTGACTATATCTTCTCACCTCCAAGCTGTTCCTCTGCCTGGAATATTCTTCCCTTAATATCCACCTATTGATGTTTCCCCTTTCTTCAAGGTCCAGCTCAACTCTCACTCCAGATCCACCTCTTGGGCAACATCTAGCCCTCTACACGGGCCCACTGAATGTTATTTGTGCTTGTTTCTCTGTGAGACCTTGGACAACTTTCTCTTGTAACTTCTTTCAGTTTTCTGTCTTCAGTGGGGCTAACAGCAGCACTGAATGCAGGGCGGTGAGGGTCAAATGAGTTAATGCCTGGAAGGTACTTAGAATAGTGCTCAATACATGGTGATTGCTGAGGTTCTTGCCTGTGTGTCTCTGACCTCTTTGGCCTTTAAAACTAAGTACTTTTTCCTTCCACAACATCTAGCAGAGGATTTTGCACACAGTTTTGCATCAAATAAACGTCTGATGGGTTGAATTGATCTTTTAACCTTGAAGGTTCATGATTTTCTTTGCCCTTAAATTATTTGTTGATTATCTGAAGTTCAGATTTAACCAGCATCCTGGGTTTTTATTTGCTAAATCTGGCAACCCTGTCTAGAGTCCAATCCTATTCAACTGTGGAAGCCTTTTCCCCATCATTCCGTCTTTAAAGCCCGTTCTGTGTCAGAGATCCCGTCCCAGGCCAACAGTGCCACCTATATGGAATTCCAGCTGGGCAACTGTCTGTCCCCACTGCCTCCCTAGCATGGAAATGTTGGAGTGAGGAAGCTTTCTACTGCAAGTGCCAGGGCTGTGGCTGGGAGAGGTGTATTACTGGCATTCTGTTTATTCATTCTTCATGTGTTCACTGGGTCATTCAATCATTCGTTCATTTAACAAATGTTAAAATGCCTGCTTTGTGCTGGATGCCCCGTGGAAGCCTTGCTAAGAGACACTCAAACTGTTTTGACTGTGACCCACAGTCAGAAATATATTTTATATAGCAATCCTGAATGCACATAGCTATTTATACCTATAACACTGAAGTTAAATTTCAAGAATAATACTTTTCCTTATGACAGGGATGTACTCTGATCTTTACAATTTTGTTCTTTCCTTTCCATTACATTTATTACATTTTATTAAGGATTAAACTGGGAAGGACTCACTGAATCGATTTCATGAGTTGTGACTCATAGTTTGAGAAGCACTGCTATGGAGGATGGTAAGGTTCTATTATTATAGAACAATTAGTATTACTTCATTATCCCAGCACTATACTTACACCTTATTACACTATACATTAGGAGATTTTTGTGGCCTATCTTGGGAAGCCAGTCACCATGCATAACATTATTTTTGGGGAGAAAATGTTTTCTGAGTTTCAAACAATTAACTTACCGATTGACTTTTGATGAATATCCTGCCTCTAAATGCAGGTGAAAGGTTTGGTATGTTACCTGATCAAACCATGACATGGTTTTTTATTTTGAACACTGCACTCAAATTTTAATTTATTTTAATTTATTTCTCTCTTTGCATCCACTAAAAACAAATGTGTTCCACTGGTTGGATTGACTCCCCAGGCTACATTTTATGGATCTTTCTAGTTATATATTTTAATTGACTCCATCCCTTTTCTCTTGAAGGAAGTTGTACTTTGAAGCAGTTTTTTTCCCCTCTAATTTGCCTGGTGAAGATCTTGATTTCATCCATTACAATGAGCTCCTTTGTACGTTTAAATGAATCTTGCACACTCTCATCCACTTGGTCATTCTGATCGCTTCAAGTATCTAAAGGAAGAATCATGTGGTCTGGCTGTTTTGAAGGCCAGTAGCTTGGATGAGTGTGGCTATAGCTTCAGTGATTGGAGGTTGGTAGATGATCATAAAGGAGAAGTTTACTTTGAGAATAATAGCTCCTGTTGCCACAGCTGTGATTTCTGTGAGGGTCATTTGAATTTTAAGCTAATGGATACTGAGTTTGTCCTGTAAATTCACCATTCAGTTGGTTTGAGGGCCAATTGGATGGCTGTACCACATCTGAGCCATTGTATACACACAGACAACTCTACTTACCTTTTGTGTTAGCTGCTTTTAAACTCTGCATGTGGTCCTAAATGCACGCATTTCATTTATAGGAATATTTGGTCCCATTATGATTACATCTGTCTAATGGCTTCTTGCTGAGAAACCGTTACATGATTTTTTTCCCTTTTGTATTTTGATAAGGAAAGGCTGGTGTTTCACATCTGTTAAATTACCAGTGCTGGTTGCATGTCATAGGGAGCATGGATAGGAGCTTAACTCTTTGATTTACTTCCTTTTGCTTAGGTCTTTTCAATTTGTCATGATGTTCTTATATATTATGTATTTCTACTTTCTGAATCTTTGATAAGATACAATAGGTCTAGTAGTGATGTTTATATTAGGGAAGTTCTACCTACTTAGATTTGCTTATTGAAGTGGCCAATAAATAAAAGCATAACTTTAATTTGAATTTTGTGATGAGTAAGGACTGTGCTTCCCACCCTTGGAGAGTCTTAAATGTGTTCTAGGCCTATTTCTCCAAGTATCTATAATATATTAACAGTATTCTAATGTCCCTTTCAAACCTCTGCATTTTCAAACCAAAATGAAGGACTTATCATCCTCCCTGCTGCCCACCTGAAACCCACTTTTCCTTTCCAACTCTGTTGTCAGCCAAAAGCACCGCATGTCTTCTTCTTACCTAGCGTAGCACTTTGGTGTCACCTTGCTTACTCTCTTTTCTTTTTCCTTCTTGTGAACAGTCTGCCAGTGACTCCTGCAGATTTTCTCTTAGATTTATACCTTTCTTTTTATCCCTACTAGTCATCATCCACTGATCTGACATTTATTGAGTATATGCTGTGACCAAGGACTAGTGGAGTCTGTAAGGGATTTTTTTTTAATATATATTTATTTATTTCGCTGCTCCGGGTCTTAGTTGTGGCATGTGGGATCTTCGTTGCCACATGCAAGATCTTTTTAGTTGAGGCATGCGGGATCTTTTAGTTGTGGCATGCGGGCTTAGTTGCAGCATGTGGGATCTAGTTCCCTGACCAGGGATCGAACCCTGTCTCCCTGCATTGGGAGTGTGGAGTCTTAACCACTGGACCACCAGGGAAGTCCCTGTAGGGGATTTCAAGATAAGCCACTAATTGGTTTGCTCCCCTGAAGTCTCCCTCCTCTCCACTTTTCCTGAATATGCAGCTGGTATACCAGGGTGCCTTTTCATTGTCTCTTTCCTACAGAAGAGTCTACATGGCCTTCTACTTCCAAAGGCTCAAGTCTCTAAATTCCGCCTAGGTTATTTGTAAGGTATTCAGTTAAGTGTCTCACTCTGCCTACCCAACTTTACTTCCTGCCACTGATTTCCTTCAGGGATCCTCACATGTCAAATACAAATTCTTGCCCTGTGCCTTTGTTTATGCTCTTTGTCTATCCTGCAATATGACGACCTATCCTCATTCTTCCATTCTTCCTACCTAAACACTATCTAATTTTCAGAGCCATAGTAAAGACCCAGTCCTTCATGGAGCTTTAACCAAATAAAGCAAAGAGGCTAAGCGTACACAGGCTGGCAAGTCAAATACTTGACTTCCAGTCCTGGCTCCCCTGCTTCTATATGACCTTTTCAAAAAAAATTTTTATTGAAATATAGTTGATTTACAATGTTGAGCTAGTTTCAGGTGTACAGCAAAGTGATTCAGTGATTCCGTGACACATATATAAGAATATATATATTCTTTTTAGATTCTTTTCCATTATAGGGTATTACAAGATATTGAGTATATTTCCTTGCACTGTACAGTTGGTCCTTGTTGGTTATCTATTTTATATATAGTGGTCTGTATATTTTAATCCCAAACTCCTAATTTATCCCTCCCCCTCTTTCCCCTTTGATAACCATTAGTTTGCTTCTATGTCTGTGAGTCTATTTCTGTTTTGTAAATAAGTTCATTTGTGTCATTTTTTTAGATTCCACATATAAGTGATATTATATAATATTTGTCTTTGTCTGACCTACTTCACTTAGTATGATCATCTATAGGCCCAGTCATGTTGCTGCAAATGGCATTGTTTCATTCTTGTTTATGGATGAGTAATATTCCATTGTGTATGTGATTTTAATTAAGTAAATTACTTCCTTGTGTCTCACTTTTATTTTCTGTAAAATTAAAATAATAATAGTACCTATCTTATTGAGTTGTTATGAGGATTAAATAAGATAATTCAAATAAAATACTTAGCATAGTATCTGGCATGCAGTAATTAACACATAGTAAATAATAATAATAATAGTTATTATAACATATATTCTCACCTTGATCCCCATACCCTGAGTATTCCCTCTTCTTTGACTATCTTACAACACATCTTATGCTTTTCTGAATTCTCCACAGTGCTGAGCACAACATAGGTGCTCAATCAATGCTTAGCAATTTTGAAAACATGCCACATGCTGTTTTATCAAAATCTGGGAACCAGTTTATTTCTGGATATGTTTAATTGTATTTCATGGAAATGTGACAGCCATTGTCCTTTAGTGACTTTGTCCCCCAATCTATGGGATGTGTGTTGATGCTAACTTAGGCTGCAGTTGTATGAATGATGATCATGTATTTTTACATGCAACTGTGGCAGAAGCAGTACTTGAAAAATGTGCCAATTGTAAATGCCATTTAAATGAAATTCAACCATAGATTGCAATGTAATTAAACACAGGGTAATTTTAAGTTTTCAATTGGTTTGCAAAACATGTATCCTCAAAATAGGTCAAGTGAAGCAAAACCATGCCATAAGTCAAGATTTTATTCATCAGACTTTTATATTCCATGCTGTTGGTGGAGAATTCTGGCTTAAAGTCAGGTTAGATTATTCCAAAATTAATGTGCTCCAAAGGACACTTACCCAGTGGGCTTCCTCATCACATTTCCAGTGGGAAAGAGGGAGTAATGATGCCCTGCTTCCCTGGAAAACTCTGTTGGATGGCTTAAAGCATGGGAATTTACTTTCATGGAGATTATTTGAATGTGGTTAAAGTCAAGTGAGGGTACCTACAGAGAGGCACATGGGGCTGAAAACTAAAGAGTGGCAGCATTATGAATTGCAAAGAACCTGCATCCGGAGTCTTAAGATCTGGATTCCAAGGCTGGCGCATCTCCTCACTGGCTGAGTGCAACTGGAGGAAATCTCCTTAACTCTCTGACTGTCAGTTTTCATAGCTCTAAAATGCAAGTATCAATATTCGATTTGCTTTGTTCACAGAAATGATGTGAGGCTCTAGTGTGGTAATAGATGTGAAAGTCCTTTATGAAATGTCAAGCATTATACAAATGTGAATTGCCATCACCGGTACTGTAACAAAGAGGATGGAAACATAAGGTGTATACTTGGCATGCCGGACATGCAGGAACCTGCTGGCAAGTGGACTGTTGGGGATGGTAAGAATGGTAAAGAAGAGAAATGCTTCTGTTTGAAAGGTCGAGAAAGAAATATGAAGCAGTCATAATTTACAACTAGAGCTTTAACCCTTGTGCAATAGCCCCTGGAATCTCTTTGTATCCAGAGGTTTACTTCGGGAATAATGCACTTTTTGAGAAGTAAACTTGAGCTAGGTTTATGAACGAAATTCTATCAACATAGGGGGAGGAATGTAGATATCAGTGACAGAAGGCAAATTGCAAGGAGGGACTGTTGGACCAGACTTAGAAAGAGGGTCTGAGAGTATAGGACTACAGATGGAAGAAACATAGTGGCTGCTGTTTGAACTCGCCCCCTACTCCTTTTGTCCCCTGAGTCTAGCTACCCTGTGCCAGAAAAAAGAGGCTGACATACGACAACCTAAGCAGTCTTGCTGTCAGGCCAATTCAGAGAGCAGAATTCAGAGGAGGGAGCCTTTTCAATGCAAGGGGAGCACTGATAGTCTGGCAGAGGGGCAGTGAGTAGTTTGTGGCAGGAACAGTACAGACATACAGGCAACCTGGAGCCAGCACGGTCCAATGGCTCCCTGGACTGGTTTGAGAGTTCACATGATGTAATTTCCCCCAGAGGACATCTATCGATACCAAAGGATGAAGGGATCCTTGCAAGAGAATCTGACGTGCTCAGGGTGGGGGTGGGGTTACGTGGCTAGCAAAATTTGGGTATAAGTGATAAGGTGACTTCAGTTGTAACCACATTTGGGTACATAAAACTGGCCCAAATAATCTTGTCAAATTCCTTCTTTCCTCTTCCATTCTTGAATCAGGGTAGGCCTTTTGCGAAATCGAATCCCCCAAGCCATTTTTTTTTGGCCCAACAGGCTTATTCTTGATGTTTATTTTAACCAAATTTCATATGTGTTAACATGTATGGTGTGTCTGTTAAGAGAAAGTGGGGTGGTGTGGGAGAGCTCAGATGCACATACAGAGCCACACACAGACAGAGAGACACAGACACACAGTGATTTATTTGCTCCTGGAATGGTCAAGATGATTAAACAACATCATGATCAGTGGTTAAAATGAATCCAGAAATGTCTCTGATTTTATTTACCAGCTTTGCTCCAAAACCTTAAATGTGCTTATGTACGTGAGGCCAAGCTCATGGGACATTTCTCAGGGGCTAACAAACTGAACTTCCTCTCCCTTTGAGTTTCTCTTTTGCCTCCTTCCTCTCCTCAGGCTTAGGGAAGTCCTTTCTGAGAATCTGTGACATAGCTGTGTGCAATTTTCATTTTTTCCATCTCACTCTGCAAATAGAAACTGATTTCATTCTTGCTCATGTATAAAGAAATAGTGCATCTGATTTCACAGGCCAGAAAGAAGTGATTGGAAAGCATCCAGCCAGGCCTAGGGAAGCCCCTAAAATTATCCTCTACCTTATGGACTGTCCAGATTGTTCGTATGTGTGGCTGGGGAAGATGGGGGCAGGGAAGAGGGATTTGGGAAATAGAATTTTCTTGTGCCCAGATGCTATGAGTGAGTCAGATGGCTGAGTGAGTACCCTGATGCCTACTGTGATTTTTAGGAGTCCATTTGCTCAGTGCCAGGTTTGGATGTCCAAGCAGCTGGGTGGAACCTCTGGGGTTCCTAGCTAAGGGAGCTCCCGCTCTCCGCACGTGTGGACTTCCCCTATGTGTGAATACTTCCTGCATAAATAGAGAGACTTCTCTTGGCTTACCTTGAATTACATCTTTGATTTGGAATTGCTGTGGGTTAGAATGACTAAGAAATATTCCCTCACTTAGCAGAGTTGATGGACCAGAGACAATAATAACAGTCCTTTAGAATTCACCAAAACAGGAGGACCTTCAAGATAGCGGAGGAGTAAGACGTGGAGATCACCTTCCTCCCCACAAATACATCAGAAATACATCTGCATGTGGAACAACTCCTACAGAACACCTACTGAAGGCTGGCAGAAGTCCTCAGACCACCCAAAAGGCAAGAAACTCCCCACGTACCTGGGTAGGGCAAGAGAAAAAAGAATAAACAGAGACAAAAGAATAGGGACGGGACCTGCACCAGTGGGAGGGAGCTGTGAAGGAGGAAAGGTTTCCACACACTAGAAGCCCCTTTGCTGGCGAAGACTGCGGGTGGCGGAGGGGGGAAGCTTCGGAGCCACGGAGGAGAGCATAGCAACAGGGGTGCGGAGGGCAAAGCGGAGAGATTCCCACACAGAGGATCGGTGCCGACCAGCACTCACCAGCCCGAGAGGCTTGTCTGCTGCCCCACCGGGGCAGGCGGGGCTGGGAGCTGAGGCTTGGGCTTCGGTCGGAGAACAGGGAGAGGACTGGGGTTGGTGGTGTGAACACAGCCTGCAGGGGGTTAGTGCACCACAGCTAGCCGGGAGGGAGTCCTGGAAAACGTCTGGAGCGGCCGAAGAGACGAGACCATTGTTTCGGGGTGCGTGAGGAGAGGGGATTCAGAGCACGACCTAACGAGCTCCAGAGACAGGTGCGAGCCGCGGCTAAAAGCGTGGACCCCAGAGACGGGCATGAGACACTAAGGCTGCTGCTGCCGCCACCAAGAAGCCTGTGTGCGAGCACAGGTCACTCTCCACACCTCCCCTCCCGGGAGAGCCTGTGCAGCCCACCACTGCCAGGGTCCCGGGATCCAGGGACAACTCCCCCGGGAGAACGCACGGCGCGCCTCAGGCTGTTGCAATGTCACGCTGGCCTATGCCGCCGCAGGCTCGCCCCGCATCCGTACCCCTCCCTCCCCCCAGCTTGAGTGAGCCAGAGCCCCCGAATCAGCGGCTCCTTTAACCCCGTCCTGTCTGAGCAAAGAACAGATGTCCTCAGGCAACCTACACGGAGAGGCAGGTCCAAATCCAGAGCTGAACTCCGGGAGCTGTGCGAACAAAGAAGAGAAAGGGAAATCTCTCCCAGCAGCCTCAGGAGCAGCAGATTAAATCTCCACAATCAACATGATGTACCCTGCATCTGTGGAATACCTGAATAGACAACAAATCATCCCAAACTGAGGAGGTGGACTTTGGGAGCAAAGGCAGACTTGGGGTTTGCCGTATGTGACTGACAACTTACTGATTTTTATGTTTATCTTAGTATAGTTTTTTTTTTTTTTTTTTTGTGAGACGCGGGCCTTTCACTGTTGTGGCCTCTCCTGTTGCAGAGCACAGGCTCTGGACGCGCAGGCTCAGCAGCCATGGCTCACGGGCCCAGCCGCTCCGCAGCATGTGGGATCTTCCCGGACCGGGGCACAAACCCGTGTCCCCTGCATCGGCAGGCGGACTCTCAACCACTACGCCACCAGGGAAGCCCTATATCTTAGTATAGTTTTTAGCGCTTATTATCATGGGTGGATTTGTTTATTGGTTTCGTTGCTCTCTTCCTTTTTTCTTTTAATATTTTTATTTTAATAATATATTTAAAATTTTTTATTTAAAAATTTTTTATTTTAATAACTTTTATTTTATTTATTTTATTTTATTTTTTTTCTCCCTTTTCTTCTGAGCCGTGTGCCTGACAGGGACTTGGTTCTCTCGCCAGGTGTCAGGCCTGAGCCTCTGAGGTGGGAGAGTGGAGTTCAGGACATTGGTCCACCTGAGACCTCCTGGCCCCACGTAATATCAATCGGCGAGAGCTCTCCCAGAGATCTTCGTCTCAACAATAAGATCCAGCTCCATTGAACGACCAGCAAGCTCCAGTGCTGGACACCCTAGTGCAAACAACTAGCAACACAGGAACACAACCCCACCCATTAGCACAGAGGCTGCCTAAAATCATAATAAGGTCACAGACACCCCCAAACACACCAGCAGACACGGTCCTGCCCACCAGAAAGACAAGATCCAGCATCATCCACCAGAACACAGGCAGTAGTCCCCTCCACCAGGAAGCCTACACAACCCACTGAACCAACCTTAGCCACTGGGGGCAGACACCAAAAACAACAGGAACTACAAACATGCAGCCTGCACAAAGGAGACCACAAACACAGTAAGTTAAGCAAAATAAGAAGACAGAGAAATACATAGCAGATGAAGGAGCAGAGTAAAAACCCACCAGACCAAACAAATGAAGAGGAAATAGGCAGGCTACCTTAAAAAGAATTCAGAGTAATGATAGTAAAGATGATCCAAAATCTTGGAAATAGAATGGAGAAAATACAAGAAACGTTTAACAAGGACCTAGAAGAACTAAAGAGCAAAAAACAATGATGAACAACACAATAAATGAAATGAAAAATTCTCTAGAAGGAATCAATAGCAGAATAACTGAGGCAGAAGAACGGATAAGTGACCTGGAAGATAAAATAGTGGAAATAATTACCATAGAGCAGAATAAAAAAAAAAGAATGAAAAGAATTGAAGACAATCTCAGAGACTTATGGGACAACATTAAATGCAACAACATTCGAATTATAGGGGTCCCAGAGGAGGAGAAAAAAAAAAAGGGACTGAGAAAATATTTGAAGAGATTATAGTTGAAAACTTCCTTAATATGGGTAAGGAAATAGTCAGTCAAGGCCAGGAAGTGCAGAGAGTCCCACACAGGATAAATCCAAGGAGAAACAGGCCAAGACACATATTAACCAACTGTCAAAAATTAAATACAAAGAAAAATATTAAAAGTAACAAGGGATAAAACAACAATTAACATACAAGGGAATCCCCATAAGGTTAACAGCTGATCTTTCAGCAGAAACTCTACGAGCCAGAAGGGAGTGGCAGGACATATTTAAAGTGATGAAAGGGAAAAACCTGCAACCGAGATTACTCTACCCAGCAAGGATCTCATTCAGATTCGATGGAGAAATGAAAACGTTTACAGACAAGCAAAAGCTAAGAGAATTCAGCACCACCAAGCCAGCTCTACAACAAATGCTAAAGGAACTTCTCTAGGCAGGAAACACAAGAGAAGGAAAAGACCTACAATAACGAACCCAAAACAATTAAGAGAATGGTAATAGGAACATACATATCGATAACTACCTTAAATGTAAATGGATTAAATGTTCCAACCAAAAGACATGGACTGCCTGAATGGATACAAAAACAAGACCCATATATATGCTGTCTACAAGAGATCCACTTCAGACCTAGGGACACATACAGACTGAAAGTGAGGGGATGGAAAAAGATATTCCATGCAAATGGACATTAAAAGAAAGCTGGAGTAGCAATTCTCATATTAAACAAAATAGATTTTAAAACACAGACTGTTACAAGAGACAAAGAAGGACACTACATAATGATCAAGGGATCAATCCAAGAAGAAGATATAACGATTATAAATATATATGCACCCAACACAGGAACACCTCAATATATAAGGCACGTGCTAACAGCCATAAAAGCGGAAATCGACAGTCACACAATCATAGTAGGGGACTTTAACACCCCACTTTCACCAATGGACAGATCATCCAAAATGAAAATAAATAAGGAAACACAAGCTTTAAATGATACATTAAACAAGATGGACTTAATTGATATTTATAGGACATTCCATCCAAAAACAACACAATACACTTTCTTCTCAAGTGCTCATGGAACATTCTCTAGGATAGATCATATCTTGGGTCACCTATCAAGCCTTTTTAATTTAAGAAAATTGAAATCATATCAAGTATCTTTTCTGACAACAATGCTATGAGAGTAGACATCAATTACAGGAAAAAATCTTTAAAAAATACATACACGTGGAGGCTAAACAATACACTACTAAATAACCAAGAGATCATTGAAGAAATCAAAGAGGAAATCAAAAAATACCTAGAAACAAATGACAATGAAAACACGATGACCCAAAATCTATGGGGTGCACCAAAAGCAGTTCTAACAGGGAAGTTCATAGCAATACATTCCTACCTCAAGAAGCAAACAACATCTCAAATAAACAACCTGAACTTACACCTAAAGC
The DNA here is from genome assembly GCF_005190385.1 of Monodon monoceros. Taxonomy (NCBI): domain Eukaryota; kingdom Metazoa; phylum Chordata; class Mammalia; order Artiodactyla; family Monodontidae; genus Monodon; species Monodon monoceros. Next base: position 40,759,989 of record NW_021703777.1, read on the forward strand.
AATTAGAGAAAGAAGAACAAAAAACTCCCAAAGTTAGCAGAAGGAAAGAAATCATAAAGATCAGATCAGAAATAAATGAAAAAGAAATGAAGAAAACAATAGCAAAGATCAATGAAACTAAAAGCTGGTTCTTTGAGAAGATAAACAAAATTGATAAACCATTAGCCAGTCTCATCAAGAAAAGAAGGGAGAAGACTCAAGTCAACAGAGTTAGAAATGAAAAAGGAGAAGTAACAGCTGACACTGCAGAAATAGAAAGGATCATGAGAGATTACTACAAGCAACTCTATGCCAATAAAATGGACCACCTGGGAGAAATGGACAAATTCTTAGAAAAGCACAACCTTCCAAGACTGAACCAGGAAAAAATAGAAAATATAAACAGACCAATCACAAGCACTGAAATTGAGACTGTGATTAAAAATGTTTCAACAAACAAAAGTCCAGGACCAGATGGCTTCACAGGTGAGTTCTACCAAACATTTAGAGAAGAGCTAACACCTATCCTTCTCAAACTCTTCCAAAATATAGCAGAGGGAGGAACACTCCCTAACTCATTCTACGAAGCCACCATCACCCTGATACCAAAACTAGACAAAGATGCCACAAAGAAAGAAAACTATAGGCCAATATCACTGATGAACATAGATGCAAAAGTCCTCAACAAAATACTACTAACAGCACATTAAAAGGATCATACACCATGATCAAGTGGGGTTTATCCCAAGAATGCAAGGATTCTTCAATATATGCAAATCAACCAATGTGACACACCATATTAACAAACTGAAGGAGAAAAACCATATGATCATCTCAATAGATGCAGAAAATGCTTCCCACAAAATTTAACACCCATATATGATAAAAACCCTCCAGAAAGTAGGTACAGAGGGAACTTACCTCAACATAATAAAGGCCATATATGACAAACCCACAGCCAACATCGTTCTCAATGGTAAAAAACTGAAACCATTTCCTCTAAGATCAGGAACAAGGCAAGGTTGTCCACCACTATTATTCAACATAGTTTTGGAAGTTTTAGCCACAGCAATCAGAGAAGAAAAAGAAATAAAAGGAATCCATATTTGAAAAGAAGAAGTAAAACTGTCACTATTTGCAGATGACATGATACTATACATAGAGAATCTTAAAGATGCTACCAGAAAACTACTAGAGCTAATCAATGAATTTGGTAAAGTAGCAGGATACAAAATTAATGCACAGAAATCTCTGGCATTCCTATACACTAATGATGCAAAATCTGAAAGTGAAATCAGGAAAACACTCCCATTTACCATTGCAACAAAAAGAATAAAATATCTAGGAATAAACCTACCTAAGGAGACAAAAGACCTGTATGCAGAAAATTATAAGACACTGATGAAAGAAATTAAAGATGATACAAACAGATGGAGAGATATACCATGTTCTTGGATTGGAAAAATGAACATTGTGAAAGTGACTATACTACCCAAAGCAATATACAGATTCAATGCAATCCCTATCACACTACCAATGGCATTTTTATGGAACTAGAACAAAAAATCTTAAAATTTGTATGGAGACACAAAAGACCCCAAATAGCCAAAACAATCTTGAGAAAGAAAAATGGAGCTGGAGGAATGAGGCTCCCCACCTTCAGACTATACTACAAAGCTACAGCAGTCAAGACAGTATGGTACTGGCACAAAAACAGAAATATAGATCAATGGAACAGGATAGAAAACCCAGAGATAAACCCATGCATATATGGTCACCTTATCTTTTTTTTTTTTTTTTTTGCGGTACGCTGGCCTCTCACTGTTGTGGCCTCTCCTGTTGCAGAGCACAGGCTCCAGATGCGCAGGCTCAGCAGCCATGGCTCATGGGCCCAGCCGCTCTGTGGAATGTGGGATCTTCCCGGACTGGGGCATGAACCTGTGTCCCCTGCATCAGCAGGCGGACTCTCAAGCACTGCGCCACCAGGGGAGCCCGGTCACCTTATCTTTGATAAAGGATGCGAGAATATACAATCGAGAAAGCAGAGCCTCTTCAATAAGTGGTGCTAGGAAAACTGGACAGCTACATGTAAATGAATGAAATTAGAACACTTCCTAACACCATACAGAAATAAAACCCTCAAAATGGATTAGAGACCTAAATGTAAGACCAGACACTATCAAACTCTTAGAGGAAAACCTAGGCAGAACACTACATGACATAAATCCAAGCAAGATCCTTTTTGACCCAATTCCTAGAGAAATGGAAAAAGAGAAGTAAAGAAATGGGACCTAACGAAAAAGTTTTTGCATAGCACAGGAAACCATGAACAAGACAAAAAGACAACCCTCAGAATAGGAGATAATATTTGCAAACGAAGCAACTGACAAAGGATTAATCTCCAAAATATACAAGCAGCTCATGCAGCTCAATATCAAAAAAACAAACAACCCAATCCAAAAATGGGCAGAAGACCTAAATAGACATTTCTCCAAAGAAGGTATACAGATTGCCAACAAACCCATGAAAGGATGCTCAACATCACTAATCATTAGAGAAATGCAAATCAAAACCACAATGAGGTATCACCTCCCATGAGTCAGAACGGCCATCATCAAAAAATCTAAAAACAATAAATGCTGAAGAGGGTGTGGAGAAACGGGAACCCTCTTGCACTGTTGGTGGGAATGTAAATTGATACAGCCACTATGGAGAACAGTATGGAGGTTCCTCAAAAAATTAAAAATAGAACTACCATACGACCCAGCAATCCCACTACTGGGCATATACCCTGAGAAAACCGTAATTCAAAAAGAGTCATGTACCACAATGTTCATTGCAGCTCTATTTACAATAGCCAGGACATGGAAACAACCTAAGTGTCAATTCACAGATGAATGGATAAAGAAGATGTGGCATATATATACAATGGAATATTACTCAGCCATAAAAAGAAATGAAATTGAGTTATTTGTAGCGAGGTGGGTGGACCTAGAGACTGTCATACAGAGAGAAGTAAGTCAGAAAGAGAAAAATAGCGTATTCTAACACGTATATATATGGAATCTAAAAAAAAAAAAATTGGTTCTGACGAACGTAGGGGCACGACAGGAATAAAGACGCAGACATAGAACATGGACTTGAGGACACGGGTAGGGGGAAGGGTAAGCTGGGATGCAGTGAGTGAGTGGCATTGACATATATACAGTACCAAATGTAAAATAGATAGCTAGTTGGAAGCAGCCGCATAGCACAGGGAGATCAGCTCTGTGATTTTTGTCCACCTAGAGGGGTGGCATAGGGAGGGTGGAAGGGAGACGCAAAAGGGAGGAGATATGGGGATGTATATATATGTATAGCTGATTCAGTTTGTTATACAGCAGAAACACACCATTGTAAAGCAGTTATACTCCAATAAAGACCTTAAAAAAATAGAATAAAGATTATCTGAATGTTAAATACATGTCAGGATTTGGAAGGGATCCAGCCCATTTCGTTCATTCAGTAGACAGTAGTTTGTACTCATGACACCATTAAAGAAGCTTCAGGCAAAGACAGGACTAGTGTAACTCTATGAGAATCTAGCCTTCTTAGAGGGAAGAGGATTGTGTTAGATCTATTTCCCTTTGCATGTTTAGTTCTTGATCTTTCTCCACTGTGTACTCCAGGAAATCAACCTTTATGAAATACAACCACAGAGTTCTCTTGGCCTCAGCATCTAATTGAGTTTGGCCAGTGCGGAGCATTGGTTAGAAATTAGAGGGAGTGGATATTGTGAGGGCAAGATGTTTATTACCCTGACTCTCCATTTGCAAGGTCACCTTGAGCTGGTTGTGTCCCTGTACCTAAGATCAGAGCTACTGTAAGATGGTCCTCTCCACATAGCCTGTCTGTCTCTAGCTTCCTGCAACTCTCCCTTTTCTTGCTACTTTAAGGGGGGTAACTGGGTATGTTACTAGTCCCAAGACATTGTACCATGCCTTGTGGTTTTTCTTACACCCTTCTTGCATCTCTGTAAAATTTTACTTAACTCTCCTTAAATTACCCAATTTGAGTATGTCATCTGTTTCCTACAAGAACCCTGAATGATAGAGGAACAATAGCAACTTCCTCTTGAAAGGTCAAAGTGACGGTCTGAATTACTCGTTTGTAAAAAATTCTGCCAATTCATAGAAATGGTTTGTAGCTTTCTACATATTCAGGTAAAAGTGGGTGAATTCACAAGAATGACATATAAAGACGTGGCTTGTGTTGGTTGTGACTGTAGTTATATGGAATGTCATTTGCGTCAAATGAGATGTTATTAGAGCTTCAGTAAATGCCAGAGTCTTAAAACAGTAGAGCCTTTAGAGGTGGAGTGGGAAGCTGAATGCATTGCATCACAGCTTCTCAACTTGCAGGTGAGAAATCTGAAGTGACAAGAAGTTAGATGAGTTGCCCAAGATTAGCTGAATAGTATGTGGCAAAGCTGGGTCTTGAACCATCCTTTGTGACTGTAAGGCTAGTGGTTGTTTTACTGCTCCAAATTGTGGAAAACAGTTAAATTTAGTTTCCATTAAGCAGAATACATAGATTTGACTTTAACTGGTCAGCTTGTAATGAGCTAAAAGTGTACTTGAGCATAATGTTGTGGGTTTTGATTTGTTTTTAAACAGGAAATTAAGTGCAAGTGAAGAATTTCAGTTTGCAATAATTCATCTGTCATATCAGTTCAGCTAAATAGAACAATGTTATGAAGATGTTAATACTGTTTTAGAATTGGTCTATTCATAAGGGAATTTTTTTGCTGTATAGTACTTTTAGTTTCAGAAACTATAATTTATATTTGTGTTGAGTGATGGATTATAAAAACACTCAGAAAACAATCCTAATCTTTGCATGCAATTCATTATTAAAAGAGTGTGGGGGGAGCTTGGTCTCTCATACACTGTCATACAATAGAAAAATGTTTGATTTTCTATTGTGTATGTGGTGTGTGTACCCTGAGAATTGCTGTAGTTGTTATATGGAAGGTATCAATGTTTCTGCTCTTAAGATAACAGCCTAATGCTGTTACCTGGGATAGAGATTATGTCCCAACTGGAAAACAACCAGGATAAAATATCCTGCATCAGTCAACTGTTAGGAAGACCTGCAAGATAACTCCTTCAGTTAAAGTGTAAGCCCCTGATGTCAAGGGCGAAAACTTATATTTCTTTCATAGTCTCTTCTACCTCTTTGCATAGTGGACAGGGAAAATGATAATTACTTAGTAAATATTTGGTAAATAAATAAATGAAATCATGATAGATGTTTTTGTAGTATTTCAGGAATAAGAAAGGGAGTTCAGTCTAGTCTGTTGTTTTATCCAGTTCATAATTGCTAGGCTAGATGGCTCACACAGTGGGAGTATTACTTTGCTATACATTGTGTGTGAGTATGGTGATGTTTTTTTTTTTTTCTATTTAGGTTTGCATATAGAAAAATTGGATTGTTAATTCAATATTATCTTTTCAAAAAATTAAATGATGAAACCGTTTAGGTAAACAAATCAATAATAGGTTGATTTAAATCAATTTTACTATGAAACATCATCAATTTTCTTATATATAAAACCTTGAAAATTAATAAATATAAGCGGTTTGTTGGCTTCAGTTTTTGGGCTTTGATCCATATAAACAGTGACTCACATCAACTAGATGTGTTATTTTTCCTTGTACCTTTGTAATGTGCTGGGATGGTCTTTGCTTTAATTCTGCTTTTTTGGATAATGCTGCACCTAACCATATTACATGCATAGTTTAGAATTTTGAACTACCAGTTTTGCCCCGTGTGATGCAAATATATGTCATTCCCTTTAAAACATCATAAATGGGTCCTTTTTTTAAAAAAATGGTTGGCTTAATTATCTTTTGAATGGTGGAGGCTTCAGAGAAACAGATCTGTTGAAAAGATGACAGTCATCTATATGCTTATCCATCTGTAAAAATTGTATTTTGATAATGACATTTCCTCCAAAAAGAAAGTTAAATAGAAAGTTACGCCATAGTCGTCTGGGGTGAGTATTCAATGTTACCTTATTGCTCATCCTATCAAATTACTTCTCTTCCTCATTTGACCCCAAGGTGGAGGAATGTAAATCTGACAGGTTGCAGGCCTCAGATCGGGCCATATCTGTGAGTTGGGGAGTTTCCGTATGCATATCTGTCTCTTTTTCCTTCTTCCTTTCTTCTTTATAAAATGGTAAGAACTTCCACTTGTGAAAATGCACAGTTAACTCCCCCCTTTTTCCCTCTTTTTCTGTCTTTCTCTTTTGTATAGTGAGAGTAGAAAGCTGTTCCTTAGAAGAGGTACAACAGGCTTTCTTGCTATCTCCAGATTCAGTCTCTTCATTCCACACTGCAACAAATGTGGAGTTACTGTCCTAGCAAGAAGCTCAGTATTAGACAGTGAGAAGAACCGTGTTTATTTCTTCACTGTTAGATTCCCATCACATGGCAGTATTTCCTAGTGTAGACTTGTAGCATTAATAAACAAATGAATAAATTCATAAAGCCACACCATACCTTTTCCATAGACCTTCCTCTTTCCCCATCACCAAGGAAACTTGAAAAATATTAGACTCTATGAATGTACATACTTAAGGATGTAAGATACATAATAGTTTGGACCTCGTTTGGACCTCTTAATCCGCTACCCCTATATTCCCCCTCCCACCTCCCCTCTCCTCACTGGTAAGTCTGCTTACTGGAAGTGGCAAAAGCAAACAAAAATGCGTTGTTCACATAATGTAATTTTATTGTTGAAAGATTTGACTTTCTTTTAACCTGACTTCATTTGCTTTTAAATATTGAGGTAGATAGAAAGCAGTGTTAGAATGTGATTTTGCCATCTTTGCGGAAGGCATTGGACCCTAAAATAATTTAGGATGACTTTGATGGTAAATTCTAAGACATGTTATGATAACAACTTTAACACTGTTTAAGTTAATTAACAGTATTTGTATGTGTCTGACATTTTTAGTTGATACAGTTGAAACTGTTCATTATTTTCAAGTTACCAATATTCAATTGAAGAGCATAAAATTTAATGTACTTTTAATTCACTTTTTAATTAATTTTTGTGTGTATATTTACATCTTTTGAGGCATTTCCTGTATAAATCTTCAATTACTATTCATTGGAACACTTCATAGATACAGAGATTTTCTTCACAAATTGTTTGTGTTATATTCCAAGATGTTCATAATTTTGAAAGATGGTTACAAAAAATGAAAATGGAAAGATTTTCTTATTATCATAAGTACCACATTAATTGAAGTAGTAAAACTGTGAACTTTTGCTACAATGGCTTCTAAAACAACACTTGGTTTTTCTGCTTGAGTCAGTGTCCTTTTCCTCCTTGTTGTGACTGTCCATGGTGCTGAAAGCCTGCTGTCTTAGACATAATCATATGTCAACATGAGAAATTTCCAGACTAATGCCCCCATTTTCAATGCAGAATTATAGAGAGGCAAACTCACTTACCTAATCTGTTATCGTTTGTAAAGGCTGATCAGGACAAGAATCCATGTGTTTTTTTCTACTATGCCAGGTTGGCAAACTTGGCTTCAAACCTAGAGGACCCCAGTAGTGTTAAATGCACAAAACTCCAGGGTTCAGTTTGAAAAAGAAGTTTCTTAATTATGAGTCTTCATTAACACTTCTGACACAGGAAATTATATGGAGACTTTTTTTCCTTGTTGGGGGTGCAGTGATGAGATTTCATCAGCTTGTAACAATTCTGTTGGTGAGGGCTATAAATCCTTTTGGAAAAAGAAATTTAAAAAAATTTTGAATCATTTCTCACATTTGAATATTTTGAAAGCCTTCTTAAAATTCTGAGTGACTTTGGAGTACTTTCCAAATATGAACAGCTACCTCATTATCTTAGGACTAACTATTTAAGTTCAGTGTCCACTCATGGTTTTGAAAAAACATTTGGGAAAGGTAGCAAGGTATAGAAGAATAAATCCTGAGGCTTCTAGGTAAAAATTCTGAGATAAAATATGAGCCACCCTTATAAATGATGCTTAGAAGAATTTATCTGGTAAAGGTGTTATTTCCCTTCCTAATAGTTTGAGATGCTACTTAGTTTGTTCTTGCACATTGGGTTGCTAATTTTATTTTTCTCTTTATTTTTATCTTGGTTTGACTGTCATTTGGAAACATTTGAAATCAGTTTTGGTACCTTCTTTGAAAAATTAATAAGATTACTTGTATTTTATTTAGAATATGGGGAAATTTTTAGAGCAATTCAGACATTTTGTCTTCCAAATGTATCTACAGGGAAAATAACAAAAATATCCCTTAAGTTAAACCTATGTGTTTATTGTATTATGCAAGTGCATACTATTTACTCTGGGGGTTTTTTTTTCTATTTTTTTTGGTTGTAATATTCTTTTTCAAAAAATTGAAGTAGGGAATTCCCTGGTGGTTCAGTGGTTAGGACTCAGTGCTTTCACGGTGAGGGTCCGAGTTCAATCCCTGGTTGGGGAGCTAAGATCCCACAAGCCACATGGCGTGGCCAAGAAAAAAAAATTGGGAGTATAGTTGATGTACAATATTACATGTTACAGGTGTACAATATAGTGATTCACAATTTTTAAAGGTTATACTCCATTTATAGTTATTATAAAATATTGGTTATATTCCCTGTGTTGTACAATATACCCTTGTAGCTTATTTTATACCTAATAGTTTGGACCTCTTAATCCCCTACCCCTATATTCCCCCTCCCACCTCCCCTCTCCTCACTGGTAAGTCTGCTTACTGGAAGTGGCAAAAGCAAACAAAAATCAGTTGTTCTCATAATGTAATTTTATTGCTGAACTCTCTACTGTGTTCCATTGATTTATTTGTGTACCTTTGTGCAAACACCAAACTATCTTGAATACAGTAGCTTTATGATAATTTTTAAAATCAGATCCTCTCACTTGACTGTTTTTTTAAAATTTATTTTATTTTATTCATTTATTTAATTTTTGGCTGCATTGGGTCTTCGCTGCTGCACACGGGTTTTCTCTAGTTGCTGAGATCGGGGACTACTCTCTGTTGCGGTGCGCGGGCTTCTCATTGCGATGGCTTCTCTTGTTGCGGAGCACAGGCTCTAGGTGCATGGGCTTCAGTAGTTGTGACATGCAGGCTTCAGTAGTTGTGGCACGCGGGCTTCAGTAGTTGTGGCTCACGGACTTCAGTAGTTGTGGCGCACGGGTTTAGTTGCTCTGTGGCACGTGGGATCTTCCCGGACCAGGGTTCAAACCCGTGTCCCCTGCATTGGCAGGCAGATTCTTAACCACTGCGCCACCAGGGAAGCCCCTGGCTACTCTTTCTCAAAGTTGTTTTGCCTGTTCTAGGTTCCTTGAATTGCCATATGAATTTTAGAATCAACTTAACAATTTTTACAAAATAGCATCCTGGGATTTGGGGGGGATCTATAGATCAATTTGGGGATAATTGATCTCACAACAGTATTGTATATTCTGACCTATAAGCATGATGTATCTCTCCGTTCATTTAGGTCTTTTAACATTTTTGTCAGCAACATTTTATAGTTTTCCGTGTATAGGTTTTACATCTTTTGCATCTTTGCATTGTATATCTTTTGTCAGATTTATCCCTAAGTATTTTGTATTTTTAATGTTGTTATAAATTGCATTGTTTTTTGAATTTTAATTTCTGATTACTCACTGATTGTATATAAAAATACAATTGGTTTTTGTATATTGATCTTTGATCCTGCAGAATTGCAAACCTCACTTCTTAGTTCTAGTTGCTTTTCTGTAGATTCCATTATATTTTCTACATAGGCAATCATATTGACATATTTATCTTTTATTACTTTAAAGATGTTGCTCCATGTCTTTTTCTGTACCCTGTTGCCCATGAGAAATCTGCTGTCATCCTTATATTTGCTCTTGTGTATATAATATGTCTGTTTCCCTGTTTTAAAGTTTTTTCTTTTTGTCACTGCTTTGAGTAATTTTATTATGATGTGCTTTGGTGTCATTTTCTCATGTTTCTTGAGGTAAGTGAGCTTCTTGGTTCTGTGGGTTAATTTCAATTAAATTTGTAAAATTTTCATCAATTATTCATTAAAAAATTTTCACCCCCTATCTCCTCTTCTTTGGGACTCCAGCACAAGCATATTAGACCCCTCTAAGTTGTCCCACAGCTCACTGAGTCTCCATTCATTTTTAAAATTCATTTTTTCTCTCTGTGTTTCATTTTGGAAAGTTTCTATTAATATGCCTTCAAGTTAATATTTTCTTCTACAACATCTAACCCGACATTAATCCCTTCCAGTGTATTTCTCCTTTTAGATATTGTAGTTTTCATCTCTAGAAGTTGATTTGGGTTGTTTTTTTTTTTAATATCTTCCCTGTCTCTATTAAGTTTTTGAAAATATGAAATATAGTTGTAACAACTATTATAATGTCCTTGTCTGTTAATTCTAACATTTGTATCAGTTCTGGGTCAGTTTTAATTGATTGATTTTTTTCCTGGTTAAGATTTATATTTTCCTGCTTCTTTGCATGCTTGGTAATTTTTACTTGGATGCCAGACATTTTGTATTCCTGTAAGTATTTTTGTGCTTTATTTTGGACTGCAGTTATTTGGAAACAGTTTATTCTTACCTGGTCTTATTTTAAAGTTTGTTCAGCTCACCTAGAAGTGTGTTAGTCTAGGGTAATGATTCCCCACTTCTGAGGCAACACTCTTGAGTACCCTACCCAGTGACCGATGATGCAGTGTGATGTTTCCCTGTCTGCCTTGAGGGAAGAGGCACTATTCTCAGACTTAGGTGAACTCTAGGTATGGTTCTTTCTAATCCTTTCAGGCGATTCTTTCCCCAGACTCAGATGATTTCCTCACATTTATGTGCAAATCAGTACCTTGCTCGATTTTTAGAGAGATTCTCTACAGATCTCTGGAGTTGTCTCTCTGTGAAAATCTCTTTATTGCTTTTCTGTTGTATACATTCTAGCTGCTTTGGTCTTTCCAGGCTCTCAGTCTTTTCAACCCAGGGAGTCAGCTGACTTCCCCTGCTGGATTCCCTCTCCTTGGGCTGCAGCCTGGAAATTCTCTCAAGGCAGTATACTGGCACAAATGTAGGTCTCTTCTTATTTGTTTCTTATCTCTCAAGGATCACTGTTCTTCGTTGCCTGCTGTCCAGTGTCATGAAAATCATTGTTTTGTTATATTTTGTTTGTTTTTTTGGTGGTTTCAGGCAGAAGGGTAAATCTGGTTTTTCTTACTTCAAATACTCTTATTATTACTGGGGGATAATTATATGCTAAACCATGTGCTAGATACAATAAGTATAACTGTAGGAATTAAGTAGAAATAGAAGTAATTTCCAGAGCAATAGGAGAAAGATACATGAAAGAAGAGAATGAACTCATATTTGAAGGTTAAGTAGGATTTGGATATATACAGTGGAAGTATCATACCCCTTTAGTCAGAAATAGTCCTCTTATCGCAAAAGAACTATGGAGACGTGAATGAGCAAAACTTTTGCTGTGTACTATTTTAAGGAACCAGTCTAGGGACTCCCCTAGGGGTCCAGTGGTTAAGACTCTGTGCTTCCACTGCAGGGCACTTGGGCCAAACCCCTGGTCGGGGAACTAAGATCCCACATGCCACAAAAAAAAAAGGAACCAGTATATATGTTTACTTCAAGGAATTCTTTTTGCTTATCCATGTCTTTTCAATGGAAACTGTTAAGAGATACAGTGAAATGTAAATTTTAGCCATTTGGGAATATGTTATTTGTTAATACCAGGTTTTAATTTTTCAACATCAAGTTATTTTACAATATGAGTTTTTATTGTAAATAATAAACAAATGTTAAATAAATGGGTTTTGGAATCAAGCAGATCTGTATTTGAACTGGCTTTGTCATTTATTAGCTGTGTTTCCTTAGACTAGTCACTTATCTTAGTTTCAGTTTCCTCATCTTTAAAATGGGAATAATGAAGGTTGTTATCAGGATTAAGTGAGGTCATTCCTGTAAAGTACTTGGAACAGAGCCTGGAACAGATTGAATCCTCCATAAATGTTGGTTGCCCTTATATGTTATACCATGAAGGTGGAATGGCAGTTGCATTAAAATATTTTGTGGTATTTAGTTTTCTGACATAAAACTATCCATTTGTTTTTCTCATAGACTCTTACAGCCAAAAAAAAAACTATATTCAAGTGTAATATTCTTCTATTCATTTCTTAAGCTTCATTTTACTTAGTATTCTTAGTCTTTGCCCACATGATAACAAACATCTGGATAAAAAATGAAAAAGTATTAGATTTGGATGACTGGGTTCATCTTAATGGTCATGGATTGACCAGATGACCTTACCTGAATTAACTGTATTTATGTCTGTTTCCCACCTCAACTTTTTATCTGTTCTTTTCTTTTTTCGTCTGTGTTACCTCTGTCCTGCTGAAGTTGGCATCTCCTCCCTGCAGTTTATCTTTTGTGGGTTTCATTCTGGAAGGGAGCTGTGTCTGATTAGTTTTGAGGCTTTGTAGGAACCAAGCTCCCCCAGCCCCTCAGTTCTCCCTATCGCACTACAAATGGAAATGTACTGAGTTCATCTGAGTTTCAGCCACTGCGTTCACATCGGCCCACTGTGTTTTCCAGTGAGAACTTGTTGGCCATTTTTGGGTTTTCCTGTCCTCAGATCCATCAGATACTTTTGCTTCTTTCTCTTTACTCCTACATGGCAGGGAATACCACACAGGTCTTGTGGCTGCTGGTGGTTTATCCCAATCTGCTCATATATTCAGGTTCCTGGGGAAATCTTATCACTTAATTGTCACTATTTGATGTAAATATTATTCATAAGTTTTTGGGTTTGGTATGCTAGTTGCTCTGTCTGTTTTTATGGGGGGATTTGGGGAGATTTAAAAACTATATTGTGGCTGCTGTCTTATTCCCAGAATCCCTCCCTGATCAGAATGTTTTTCACATTTATCTCTCTGTTTGAGACGTAGCCAACAGTTTTCTGGAAGCTCTGACCCAAAGGTTAATGAAATGGAAACTAGACTGTGATAAAAGAAACTAGCCTAGCTGGAGGTGGCTGGCTAGTGGGATTATTTTAATGCAACCATTTAATTTTTCTGGATGTGTCTTTCTGTGGCTTAGGAATACATTACTTCCTTATTATTTAATTTGCAAGCATGATGACAGTGTATATAACATTTTTATGCATTTTAGATCTGCCAAGAGTCAATTTCTGCTCTCCTGCCCTATAAACATGAAAATTACTCAAAAATTTCTGATACAGCACCATTAGCTTGAAATTCAGGTATTGCTTTTATTCCCTATCACCAGAATTGTAAAGGGATTTTTACAGTTTTTACCACTTTGAGCACTTTTTTTAAAGTCTTCTTGTTGAGCTGGGGTTGCTTTCTTTTCTCTTGCTGACCTCTTGTTTTTCTTGGTCTTAAAGATCATTCAGGTTGGAAATGCAGGAGGTTAAAAGCTTTTTAGGGTTTTCATTGGCTTCAAACCTAGAGAGTGTCAATTAAACCAATCCAATTACTTTGGGAATTTTTCCTTTTTTTTTTTTGAGGAAATTAATCACTGTAGAAATAAACATGTCATCTGGTCATTTGAAACCTTATAGATTTTTGTTCAAGTTTAAAATTGATTAGAAGTAGTGCTGGTAGTGGTGTGGGGTGAGTGAGAAAGGAAGGGAGCAGAATTAATTATCTCCCGAAATCTATCACACTCCAAGGGCATTTTCTGTAGCATCATTATTATGAGTGTATTGTTAGACCTCACCATGGAAGGCAAGTGTATTAGCAATTTTACCTGATTCACAGAAGAAGAAAATAAGAATCTGAGAAATTCTTAAAAGTCCAGGAAGATATAATTAATTCCCAAACGTCTTCCTTGTGTTCTGTGTTCTGCCACAGAAATAGCTGAACTTTTATCAGTAGTAATCATTAATGACCTATACTCTCTCTTACAATAACAATTTTCACTTAATTTTCAGAGGGATTCAGAAAGCTCTCATTTTGGAAGCCATAGAAATTACTACTGACCACACACATTTTTGTGCACCAGTGAACTTCGAGGTACTTGGATGATTTATAGCAAGGAGAGGTTTTCTCTTTATCTGATTTCACTGCTTTGCTCCCAGTACAGCCCATGTGCTCCTCTCTTGAGTCTTGCTGTGTGTGGTACCCAGTTCATGACTGTTTTACTTCCCAGTTCACCACCCTTGCCAAGCTATTGTCCGCTGCCTGAAAATCCTCCTAACATCAGCTTTGTTAATAAGAGTTAATCTCTCCATTCTTATCTAGTTCAAAACTCAATTCCTACAGGAAGTCTTCTATTAAATGCTATTTATTCCCTCTGAAGTACCATTGGGGCAACATCCCTTCAGCACATATATTTTTGATTTGAATAATAATGTTTCTCACTGCATTTAATATAGCTTTTAGTCCAAACTGGGCTCTTAATATATGATTATTAACCAAGTAACCTATTACCTTTCCTTGTAGCAAAACCAGCAAGTAAGCCTCATGTATCAAAAGTCTGTATTTATTGTTTTGAGTGTTTGAGGGTAAAACAAATGTTCAATGAAAACAAAGTTGGATGAGTTTAGATGAATTGGGTTTTATACTAGAATTTGGTTATTCTAGTATATTATAGTTATTTTGCATGCCAACATTTAACTATAACATATAGTAATAACTCTATATATGCTTTTCGATGATAAAAATAGCTGCTATGTATTACTATGTACCAGGCATTCTGTTTAGGAACCTGGATTATCTTGTCTTATCCTTCCCATACTTGGAGGTATGTTTATTATTATAGTCATTTTACATGCAGGTGGTGATGTTGGTGCTTAAAGAAGCCAGGTAACCTGCCCAAGATCAGCCAGGTACTAAATGGCAGAGATGTGGTTTTATTACAATCAATCTGCATCTAGAACTTATGTTTTTAACCACTCCATTCAAATCTTAATGCCAAGAAAAAGAACACCATGGTGACTCATCTTTTTTCCTGTCCATTTTATAATACCCAGGCAGATTAAAATAGTCCAGAGCAGTGTTTTATGAAAACTTTTTCCAGACAATGTGAATCAGAGACACTATATTGTAGGACCCATTCACTGACTAAGCATGATGTAATCTAAGTGCAGCCTAAGTTTTTTCTCCCACTATCCTGGTTGTATTCAGAGGTCCACTTTACATTCAATCTTGCTTTAGGAGGTCTTCTTGGGCAGGACCTAAAACGGTGAAAGGCCTGCTCTCTGTCCCATGTGGCCCACCTGTTCTAAAGGAAACACACATGCATCTCTTGCGCCTATAAATTCTGAGAGTACAGACAGATCGTAGCCCCCAGCCGACTAGATTCTGTGGCTTCAGGGCACTTTGACTTTTTCAGAGGTAAGTGGAGCCATCTGTCTTTCAATGACCAGGAATACACTGCAAGTTCTGGAGTGATCTCATGAGGGCCCCCTCTCTCTTTTCATACTCTGACTCTATTTTACTTCCTTTTACAGATGAGGCATTCAATGTCATGGAACTGGTTTGAAATTTTTCTTTTGTAAATTCTGTGCATAGAAAGGGTGGGTTCGTAGGTGTGTTTTTCACTCGCTTGGTATCTATTGTATTGGTGCTTATGCAGAAGGTATCTACTGTATTGGTGCTTATGCAGAATACCTTCATTTTGTCCCTCCAGACCTGCTCTCCATCCCTATCCATCCTCTTGTGTGGCCCAAGACACCCACCTATTTGGACTTCACCAGTGGACTCCCTTGCCTTCTGGCTTTATGTGGAGTTTGGTCAACAGGGAGTCTGGGGAGAAGCCAGGAAGAAGGGAGGAGAGTGAGGTTGGGTTCGTAATTCCCTGGCTCCCTTCCTACTGGGCTCTCTTGGGCTGTCAGCATCCCTCAACCAAGGCTTTTTTGTCATGCAGCCTCTCCTCCTCTCCTCTGATTTTGGTAACAACTCTCTTCCCTTGTGTTTTTGGGTCTAGAGATGTTGGCAGTTACCATGGTGTTACTAGACCAGGGGCACTGCATCATCCTTTGTGGTTTCCCTATAATCTGCCCACATCTTTTGTGAATACTCCCTTTATTAAACTTTCTTCATGTTACCCAGCTTCAGTGTGCTGTCTGCTTCCTGCTGGGATCCTATTTGATATGACACCTTAGTTGAAACTGACATAGAGATGCTGCCATTTTTAACATCCTGTTACATGCATTAAAAATATAGATTCCTTAGGCTCCCATTAGACCTACTGAATCACAATCTGTGGTCGTGGCATTTGGGATTCTGCATTATTTTTAAAGAGTTATTTTTATTTATTTATGTATTTTGGCTGCACTGGGTCTTAGTTGTGGCTCGTGGGATCTTCATTGCGGCATGTGGACTCTTAGTTGTGGCATGCATGTGGGATCTAGTTCCCCGACCAGGGATCGAACCTGGGGCCCCTGCACTGGGAGTGCCAAGTCTTACCCACTGGACCACCAGGGAAGTCCCTGGGATTCTGCATTTTTAACAAGCATCTCAGATGATTCTAATACTCTAAAGAGTCAGATTTAATAGAACTCTAACATCAATTCAGGAAGTAGGAATCAAATTTTGAGCGAGGCCCAACCTGCAGGGATTGAACTATTTTGCCAGCCTAGAAGGCTCACTGAGTTCAAATTGGTAAAGTGCTTTGAGAGTCAGTAATTGAACAATACTGTGTTCATACTAGCCATGTAGCATTTGTTTTCTTTTATTTTCTCTAAATTGGGCTGAATTCTTTTAGGTGGATTAATTGATATTTTTGACTGCCGCACATATCTCCTATGCATGGTTATTTCTTATACTTTCCTTGTATAGACATGGCTTACCAGTATCAGTTCGAGTTAATTGTTGGCCTAATACATAGATCTAATACCACTTGCTAATACTTCAGTTTAATAAGCAATGTTTGAACTAACTATTACTGCTGCATGTTTCCAGAACAACATTTCTTAAAAGGGAGATTTTTGGAATTAATTTTAATACGGATGTGGCAGGCATAATATGGCCCACCAAAAGTGTCTATGTCCTAATCTCTGGAACCCGTGAATGTGTTAGGTTACATGGCAAAGAGGAATTGTGGTTGTAGATGAAATTAAAGTTGCTAATCAGATGACCTTGAGATGTTGAGATTATCCGGGTATATCTAGGTGGCTTCACTGTAATTACAAGGGTCCTTAACAGCGGAAGAGGGAATTAAAAGTTGGCACACCGTGATCTGAGAAGGGCTAGATCTGTTGGCTTTGTAGATGGAAAGGGGCCATGAGCTGAGGGATGAACTCCCTCTAGAAGCTGGAAAAGACAAGGAAATGTGTTCTCTCCTAAGGCTTCTGGGAAGGAACACAGCCCTGCTGACACCTTGATTTAGCCCAGTGAGACCGTGTTGGACTTCTAACCTACAGATATGTAAGATAATAAATTTATATTATTTTAAGCCACTAAGTTGCTGGTAATTTGTTACAGCCACAATAGAAAGCTGGTACACAAGGTTAAAAGAAATGAGGGGAGGGAGGTTGCAAATAATAAATCAATACTTTAACTGGGGTCATTTACCCTGCAAACCTTGAAGTACTCAAAGGCTGTAATTGTCATGTCTGAATGTTTGAAAATTTAATTCATTCCTTAGGAGCTTTGGTGGGTGCCGTGGGGACTTTTTGATATTGTAATTATGGGGTTGGTACAGGAGCTCATTATACACAGAGAGCAAGAACTGGGGATGTGTGGCACGCTCTTGGACCCATTCTAAGCCACATCTTGACTGCCCAGAATGTAGATGACCTTCAGTGAGTGGTAGGCCAGCCCTCTGAGAGATGATACCTCCATAAAGGCCCTGTTCCTTTGTGTCTCTGGGAACCTGTCAGCCCATCGCTGTGCTGTTATGGAGGCTAGGCAAGGAGCAGGAGTTCCTATCTGATTATTTTCTTATCTTTTCCATTTTCTATAGTAGTTTTTGTTTTTCCTATTATCTCCCAATTCTCATATTAAAATCTTTGCATTTGCTATCATATTCTTAATTCCCAAGAACTAATTTTTAATTTCTGGATGATGACAAGGCTTCACTGAGCCCCCTTCTTGACTATGCCTCTCCATGGCCTGCCAGCCCAGTTTTAGCAAGAATCCTGCTAAGCTAGCTTAGTGAGACTCCCCCCACCTGTGCCCCCACCCCCACGCTTGGTATCCAATCAAATTCCTCATCCCCCCAACCTTTGATACCTAACAAATTTCTTCTTAGTAATTTCCCATCTGCCGACTCCCTCATCCTGCCTATGGGCTCTAAATCCCCAGCTGTCCCTACTGTATTTGGAGTTGAGTTCAATCTCTCTTCCCTACTGCAAATTGTCTTGATCCCTATTGCAATAATCCTGAATAAAGTCTTCCTCGCCTGTTTAACTATCCAGTGCAGTTTCTCTTTGACAATGTTTCTTTCATATAGACTCCTTCCCTTATTTCTTTCAGTTCAGTATCTTCTCTTATCAATCAGAGAACATTAGTGACTGGCTTTAAAAAAATTTTTTTTTTCTTTTCTCTGCATTTTAAAAAATACAAACTTAGGTTTATTTGAAAAAAATTTTTTTTTTCTGTTTTTCATGTTTAAGAAGCGGGCACTAAAGTTCTTATTGGAAGTTCTGTGTGTGATTTGTCAGCTGAAAGGCTTTAGTGTAGGATAATTAGGCTAGGCCATTTCCATTGCCTCTGCCTCTTCCTGCAATCCCCCATCAATGCCTGTGGCTCCATTCTCTGGAGCAGGCAAGTTTTTCCAGAGAGAAATTTCCCAAACTCCTGCCTGTTGGGAAAGAAATAAAAGCCTAGCTATGTGAGTCCTGGATGAAAGCATGGGTAAGAAACTGGCAATCTTACCTTTCAATATGTGGCTTTTACATGATCATCCTATCTTTAGTGTGATATCCCTTATTCTCTGTGTCCCTGGTATCCTCTAGCCCATAATCCCTTCCATTCTCCATCTCCAGAGAGTGAATCTAGAGTCCTCTGTAGTTTGGGGAGGATATCTAGAGCAGTCTTGTGCAGACTCCCAATCAATCTTCCTGCTTTTAACCCTGCTCAATTTCCTACTCTTTTGGAGGTACATTACTAGTCTTCTGAGTCTTTTAATCATTCTGAGGAAATAATTGGTTGGCTTTTAGTTTCTTTCAGTGCTGCTTTAGGATTAAATTTTCTCAGGTCTGCTAAGTCAGGATCACTTGTCAATCTGCTCTCCATCCTCCAATATTTTGTTTCTGCCTTCTCCTAACTTTTCTTTGTCTTTCCTAAAAATGGAGTATCAGAAAGTGTTCAATGCATCATGTTGAACTGGAAGTAAATGTACATTTTAGAAAGGTTTCAAGATATTAGCTAATTATCTTTTGGTTCCCTCTCAGTCAATAAGAAATTCAATTTACCTTAACATCCCAGTTCCTCCCAACAAACACAGAATTAATAAATGGCGATGGAATGATTGATTTATTATATAAATAGACACACTGTATTTCCTTGACACTTTGTAAAGGATGTAAAGAAGTACCATATTAAATAACTCCAATCGAAGGCAAATAATTCACAACAGAGTATAAATTACATAAATTTACACTGCCTCACCCAGCATATTGCATTAGAGCCGAGGATTATCTCAGTAATCACCTAACAATAGGGGTCCATATTGATTTTAACTGCTAATTATGTCAGGGGTGTGCCCCCGAGTTAGAATTTTAAATCTCATTCTGTTTAATCTGAAAGCACTTCCTGAACTCTGAGTTGTAATTTAAACAGAAAAGATTACAAACACTGGCAAAACAACAGATCTGAGCAGCTTATCCCACAAGAACTGATTAAGAACTTTTTCATCATCTTTTATGATGGCAGAGTCTGGCCTTGTATTTTGGACCAAGGAGTCACAAACTGGGATACTTAAGGCCAACCCAAGTGGAGTAGAGCGCCCAGCAAACTTAGAATTAATAAATGATGATGGAACTATTCAGCCATTAAGATTGGATATTTCCCTTGTTTGTCAAGGGCATTTGAGTATAATTTAAGGAGTAAAGTAAAGAAGAATCAAGAGTAAACATGGAGGAATACAGTGAGTTACTATTTGGTAAAATCCAGGACTCATTTTTCTCTGGAATAACGCCTCAAATCCCTGCCTTCGTTTTAAAGGATATAGAAGAAACACTGATGGCAGCATTTTCTCAAAGCCAAGAATGATTCTTGGATCAATCTTATCATGTTCTTCATTTACATAAATTAAATTTGATAGTGGCTGAGATTTTTAAGAAATATTTTAGGTCATTATTGATCAGCTCAGCCACCCAAGGAACCCTGTTTAAAATAGGGTCCTGAAACATCATATGAATGTTTCATTTCCTTGGATGTTTAGATCCAAAACAGGGCTTAAAATATCTTGTTGGTAGATAGATACGAATTTTTGGCTGTTAAGGAGATGTAGAAGATTAGTTGAATTAACTCCTGCTTCACTCCATTCTGAACATGTTATAATGTTCTAGAACATTTCCAAATTTTAAAAAATGCTTCTTATTGAAAACAGAGTTCAATAAGTTGATTCCAGGCGGTGAGGAGAATCTTTTACCTGTAAAATAAAACTTACATTCAGATACTCTTTCAACAAGCCAAATAGTTTTCCATACAAGGAAATGTATACTAGGTATGTTCATGCTCTGTCTTTAGTTTCAATACAATGAAACAGACTTAAAATTTTTTTGAACTACATTTGTCAAATATCCAGTTAAACTATTGCACTGTCAATATTTCAGTCTGCAAGTATGTATCAATTAAATGTCTTAACATGCCCTGGGTTACAGAAAAACATGTTTTCTTGTTTAATTTTATGAAAACATCTACCACAGTGCCTGTCATATGATAGATGCCTATTAAACATTTTCTGGACTTCCATACCTGTTAAATTTGTTGACTACCCACTGAAAAATAAAAGGTCTTCAGAAATAAATTATTAAGCAAGACTTAGGCCTTTTAGGCAAGTGAAGATGAAGAAATGTTCAAATCATAATCTTAAAGTAAATACGTTATCTGTCACTTACCCTTAGGCACAATTGATATTTAGTTAGTATTGGATGTAAAATATCAATTATACCAGTTGGTGTATAGCCACAGTTCTGAGTACCTACCCCTCTCTCTGCCCTCTGCATCCTGGACCTTCCTACAATCAGCAATTAAAAAATTACAGCCTGGCACAGTAGGGGGTTTTCATGGAGTCCATTCTGACTGACAGATGTCTGGGATATACTGAGTATATCTTGACTATCACCCTCTTCATTTACCAGGTGATATTTGCTTAGGGAATGCAAATAAATTTCAATAGTAGCTGGATACAGATTTTATTAGCATGCAAATTAGTTTTTGGGGGGACTGGGGGGAATAGAATTAGCATTTCCCAAGCTCTTTTTCACTGAAATATTGTTAGTCTACTTGAAAAAGGCTGGATTGAGCAGTTACACCTATTCTTTGGTATAGGACTTTTCAGAGCCTTTAATATTTGACTTTACATTTTAACTCTCTAGGATTTAAGGATTACTTGACTATGAAACCCTTTTTTTCCCCATGGGACACCAATTAATGTCAATTGATATAATGTGTATTAAAACTCTAAATATTTAGGATAGCCCTTGCTGCTTCTCATATATGTGTGTGTATATATATATATATATATATATACATATATATATATACATTAGCATTATTCACTCTTTTTTTTAAATTTATTTTTTAAATTTATTAAGTTTTGACTGCACTGGGTCTTCGTTGCTGTGCACAGGCTTTCTTTAGTTGCAGTGAGCGTGGGCTACTCTTCGTTGCAGTGCGCGGGCTTCTCATTGCGGTGGCTTCTCTTGTTGCAAAGCACGGGCTCTAGGTACACGGGCTTCAGTAATTGTGGCTCGCGGGCTCTAGAGCGCAGGCTCAGTAGTTGTGGTGCATGGGCTTAGTTGCTCCGCGGCATGTGGGATCTTCCCGGACTAGGGCTCGAACCCGTGTCCCCTGCGCTGGCAGGCGGATTCTTAACCACTGTGCCACCAGGGAAGCCCGACTCTTTTTGAATTATCAATTTTATGGCAAGGCAGAAGAAAAGTTAATGTTGATTAAGGCAAAAAAAAGTTAGAGTTGACTATTGTAGTCAGGGTAGGCTAGGTCAAGCTGTGGGAACACCCAATCCCCAAATCCTAGCTGGTTTAACACACAACAGTGGCTCATGGAAAGGCTGCTGTGGCTCGAGACACTGTCCTTCAAGTAGTGACCCAGTGATGTGGCCGCTTTTTTCTTACGTTGGGGAGCTGATGGAATGCTTGGTGAGACTTCCTGTCTCTGCTGAAGCTGTAGAGCAAAAATCAGTATTATGTAGTTTAGTATGTTGATTGTCCTTCATTTTAATTTTGGTAAATACATAAATAACAAGCTATGTGTTTTTGCCTTCCTCCAAAATCACTTTTCCCATTCTTCAAATTAGTATGAACTGGCTTTGCTTAGCTCATTCTTAGAGTGTCTATTCTTTTTACCATTACATGTTCAGGTTTTTAAGTATTCAATTGATGCTGTAGACACACAGAGTTGAGAGTCTGGTTATTAGATTTCTTGCTTTTTGGCATCTTGCTTACATATCAGTATTGTTCCTTTCAGTGTTACTTATTCTTTGTGACTGGTTAATTTATGTGTAGATACTTAAACAAGAACTCTACATTTTTTTCCTAAACATCACAAGTGCTTTCTCTTACCATGATTATTTTCTTTTTTGCATGAATCCCAATACCTTTGTTCTGAATCACAAATTCCTGCGTGACTAAAATTCCTAGAGTTAAAATTAAATTGGGAAGGGGCTGACTACCAGAAAATAGGCTGACTACCAGAAAATAAACACCTGCTTTATTAATACAATAGCAACAGAAAGGGTTTCCAATTTTTAGAAGAAAAATAACATGGACCAGCACCACCTGGTGGGTGTTATAAGATGAAATGCCCACATTTATTGTTCTGAGAGTCCACTACCACCCTGCAGATGTTTCATCAAGGACAACTGCCATCAGAGCTGTTGCAAGAACGTGCTTCTCACTGCAGCTAGCTTCACAGTCAGCTCCTCAAACAGAAGACTGAAATGATATATCATTCCTGTTTTAGAAGCTTTTGGTGTACAGAACTTCTCGATGTGGTTAACACAGTCTTGCTTCTTGAATTTAAGGAAAGCCATGAACCAACCTATCAATTTTTCTGTGATACAGTCTGCCAGAGTGCTCTGTGAAGAATCTTTTTTTTCCCATTCCTACCATGTCTGGGTGAGAAGAGAGGAAAGGGTGGAAAGGTGCCTGTGTACTAATAGGCAATTCAGGTGATGCTCTGTGCTCCACTTCCTTTCCGTAGGCATTTCTTTTGGCAGCTGCAGCAGCTTGATTGGGGGAGAAAGAGGCAGCCCACCAATCACCTCTTCTTTAAGCCCTGTTTTTTGCGTTCATAGAGGAGATCTGTCTTAGAGCTCCCAAAACTGACAATCTTTGGGCAACCATCTCTGTCTTTCTCCTGGATGGTGCACTTCTTACAAAAATAGGCATCTGAGACTCTGGGGCCTCCACGGATCACACAGCGTCCCTGGTAAGAGCCATAGTTACATTCATCACACATGTGCACCAGGGTGCAGGGACACACGTAGGAGTCACAGATCACACACTTGCCATCCCATCTTTCACACAGTCTTCCAATGGCAACACCAGCCTGCTTGCGGCAAAAGATCAAGTCCGGGTGATGTTTAGCCATAGCTCCCTCTGTGCCACCCCATGATTATTTTCTAAAAGACACTCACCAAGTGAGAAATCTTCCCTGATTTTGTCACAGCTGACAGTCTCTGTTGAAGAAAGATTCTCGTCTTTGTTATCAAGGGAATAGTGCAAAGGATATGAACACTGATAGAACTTCATAAGAGCAGCTGAACTTGGTATCTTGTGATGCCTAGCCTAAATCCATGGTTACTAATTTTTCAGTTTTATGAGAAGCACATTCACTCACAGTTCTTCACATGTTGATAAAGCCTCTAGTATTACCTCCTGCCTCTCCCTGCATGTGAACACTTTATTGGAAGGAAAGGAGCTAACCTTAAGCTGGTGTAGACCAAGTTCTTGGCTGAGGCCCCTATAACAAGACAGATTAACAAGAAAAAAGCATACAAATGTATTTAATATAACTTTTACATGACACGAGAGCCTTAATAAGGAAACAAAGACCTGAAGAAGCGATTAAACCGGAGCGTTTTCACGCTAGGTTTGATGAAGTGTGGAGAGTCGTGGAAAAATGCGATAGGATAACAGAGTATGAGCTAAGGGTAGTACACGGGAAAAGAGCAAGGCCTGTTCAGATTCCTTTCAGCATCCTTCCACCTTGGAAATAAGGATATTCCTTTCCTCCCTGCATAGGGAGGGCCCCTCTCCCATAAGGGTTTTGTGACCTACTTCAGGGGAAGTTCAGAAAGTCCTTCCTGCGTGTGACATTTCTTAAATTTTTTTCAGTTTATGCCAAGGTGCCATATCTTGGGGTAGGTTATCCTGAACACCATCAATGCTGTGAGTACACGTCCAGGAAACTCATTAGCTTCAATTGTACTTGATACTTTCCTTCTTGGGTTTCCTTACTCATCCTTCCGAAGTTCTCCCAGCAGGTATGGCCTTCTCCAATTTAAGAAATTCATAATGAATAAGTAGCAGATATAGTAAGCCGCAAATGGTAATATTTTCTCCTAGCCTTGTGAATTCAATGCTTTGAGAACATAATTTTCCCTACAAAAAAGTTGGAGATGGGGTTTAGAGTCTTTAGCCTCTTGTATCTTTAAAATTAAAGATTTTAAAAAATTTAAATTAAATTAAAAAGCAACATATTTTCATTGTAAAAATATTAGAAATGACAGATAAAGAGAATAAGGAAAAAATCCATCTTTAACTGCCACCACTGTCCTACACAAAAATAATTACTATCATCATATCTGTGTATATTTTTATGACCTTTTCTCTATAGGTATAAATATGCCTATATAAATAATTTCTCAAGGTTGCAGTAATAGTATAGACACAATTTCATGTTTTCTTTTTCTTTTACATTTTATAAACTCTTTTCCATGTTTTTTACATAATATTCATAGTTATTATTTTAGTGGCTAACACCATTATTTGAAATTGAGTTATTGTTAGAAGAAATGGATTCTTTGAGAAACATGTCCCCTTCTATCCTTTTAGTTTGAGCAAGGTTCTGGAGTATATAGGACATTTTCCTCTCCGCCCTGGGCATGTGCTCACCCATTTCCTTATTCCCCTTTAACTTAATACTAGATGTAATTTTTCAGTCAGGCATATGAATAATATTAGAAATTTATTTGGAAAGAGATAATAAATGAAAGAAGTATTCTCTGAGGAGGATCTTTTTGGATAGGGCTGAAGACAGGGTTTTTCATTTTATCTGCCATTGGCTTCCAAATGAAAATAGAAGGGATGGCAGCTGTATTTTAGCTACAGAATTGCGCATATATGTGTGTCTGAGGAACTTTATGAAATAGCTTAGAAAATGATCATCAGTGCCTTGAACAGATTCATCACAACGTGTGTACTTATTTAAGCATATTCTTGGGTACTGTGCATTCACATGGCCTGATTTGTAATATATGCCATTTTTTCCCCTGAGTTTGCATATCAGAGATGATGCCTTTTTTTTCTCCCAGTACTGCTGCTTCTGCCTCTACCTGGGATTATGCAGATTCTGGTTTAAACCTCTTTAATTCTTTTCTGCAAGAGCACAGCATGATGGGCTTCATTTCTGAGAGTAAATGATAATGGATTTCAGCTTTCACCAGTGACATTTGGAAACTACAAGTCTTTAATAATACGTGTGCCACACAATGAAAATGGTCACCCTGTTCCAAGGATGTGAAAATGTAAATAAAATAGCAGTGCTGTAAATATGTAGAGGCTAAATCTTAAAATGAAGGTGGGGGTCCTAATTATTTTAATGGAACCAATTTTATGATTTTTCAAGTGGGATGTAAAGGACAATCTTATCTATAGTGGGTACTTGGGATGATCAAGGGAAAGCTCTTAGAAAGGGTTTAATTTATTCTGTCAGATATTCAAGGCTATAAAACATTTCAACAAATCAAAGCCATCATTTGAGAAATAATAAAGATTAAAAGCCAACATCAGACACCACAAACTTGGGTCCTTCCTGCCCAGTTTTATATTAAATAAAGCGTGCTTATCATCAATTAGCATTTATTTCTGTCTCACTGGGTATACAGTGCTTTTTGATGGTCTGGATCCCAGACCCAATTTCTTGTCTAAAACAACTGAGTGTCCATCTTTTGCTGATAAACACAATGTGTGAAGGTCGTAAAGAGAGAGTTTTGATAAATTTGTCAGACCTGGGCTTCATGGCTGCATCTGCAGAGGGAGGAGGGGCAAGGGTATCTGAAAAGAGCAGGGGTATTTCTCTAAAGAGCAATGACCTTGAGAGATAAGATCACTGAAACCTCAAATCCCAGTTTTGGATCTTGAGGTGAAGAAACCTTTGCCTCATTCCTGAATTTCCATTTTCCTTATTCCCATTTACTGCTAGCAGAGACTGGCAATCAGTTTCCTACCTTTACGAAAACCCAATTTATTGGGCTTCTCACTCCCACGCTACCTCTTCTGTAAGAGAAAGAGGAGGATTTTCTGCTCCAAATGCCTGGGGAGGACCTTTCCTCATTTCCTATTCCTGAATCATCTGGGCCTTTGCAGTTGAATATTGACTGGTGACAGTGACACCTCCACCTTGGTGTAATATGTCTTTCAAGTGAGAAGCCTTTCCTGGTCAATACTGAATCAATTTGCTCTGGCAGTCTAATTGAATGCCTCCCTCAGACAAATGGGTCACTGGGGGAAAGGGTAAAACCTTGATATGCAGATCTCAGTCGAAGCCTCAGAGAAGGCCGTTTCAAAAATATATATTCCTCTTGAGAAGCAGCCTATGTAACAAAAACAGTGCTAGTTATTTGCACAGCAAAATGGACATAAATCAATGTATTTACATATTTCTTTTTGTTGGACTACTATCTTACTTTAACTTGATCCCTGGAGAGAGAGTGAGATGGACAGACAAACAGACAGACAGAAACAGAGAGAAGAGAGAGACCAAAGCTCTAGCATGACCCCTAGGATGAGAAACTTCTTGCCTTAAAATTTGGGGTATGTTGATCTTCTTTTTAGAATTCACACCATTTCCATATAGCAAATTACATTGATGTTTAAATTGTTTGATATCCTTAATATTAATAAAATACAGCTTCTTCCTCAGATGATTGTGTTTTTTTCTCAGTGTTCCTTTGGGGGTTTATAAGAAGAAAGGGGCAGGTGAGTGCCCAGCATTGTGTTAGCTTGTTTCTAAAAACTGTCTTAGTCCTTACTCCAGCCCTATGAGAAGAGTAATCCCTGATTTACAGAGAAGGAAACTCACTCAGAGAGCTTGGTAACTTGCCCAAGGTCATTTAGTTACTTGTCAGTATGAACCAAACTCTGGTATCTCCAAGGCCAGTGCTTCTTTTCCCATAGGGTTGGATTTTGAATCACTTTTTAAAAATAATATCTTGGGGACCATTGTTATCTGATTCATCTTTTTACCTACCTGGTGTGAAAATGTGTACATACTTTGTATGTTAGTTTCCTGTTGCTGCTGTAACTAATGGCCAAAAACTTAGTGGCTTTAAACAAATTTATTATTTTTCAGTTCTGGAGGTCAGAGTCCAAAAATGGATCTTACTGGGCTAAAATCAAGGTGCTGGCAGGCTTGCGATCCTATCTGGAGGCTGTAGGGGAGAAGCTGCTTTCCTCCTTTTCCAGCTTCTAGAAGTTGCCCTCCCTTCTTGGCTCATGGCCCCTTCCTTCCTCTTCAAAGCCAGCAATGGTTGGTTGAGTCTTTCTCACGTTGTATCAGTCTGACTCCTGCTTTTGTCATTGCTGTGATTATGTTGGGTCCAACCGTCCAACCGGATAATCCAGGAAAATCTTCACAGGTCAACTGATTAACAACCTTAATGCCATCAGCAGCCTTAATTCCCCCTTGCTATGTAGCCTGACATAGTCATAGTCAGGGGAGTAGAACATGGACATCTTTGGGGGACCATTATTCTGCCCACTGTATGTTATGAAATCTTTTAACAGAATAACACAGTAGTGAGAGATCCAGGATTTGAAGTCAGATTGCCTGAGTTCAAGTCCTAGTCCACTGCTTTCTCACTGTGTGGTCTGGGGCAAATCAATTACATTCTCTGTGCCTTGGCATTCTCATCTATCAAATGGGAATAACAATTTGTGGTAGAGATTGAGATAATGTATACAGAGTGTTCAGCATTACTAGCACATGGCATAGAGTAGATGTCCAATAATTCTTGGCCGTTATTGTTTATGAAACAGTACATGGGTGCATGGTGCATTGTGCTGCACAAAAGGTTTCACACATATTATTTCGTTAGATTTTCCACTGCTCTGGCACTTACTGTTTTTTTTTTTTTAAACATCTTTTTTGGAGTATAATTTCTTTACAATGGTGTGTTAGTTTCTGCTTTATAACAAAGTGAATCAGTTATAAATATACATATGTTCCCATATCTCTTCCCTCTTGGGTCTCCCTCCCTCCCACCCTCCCTATCCCACCCCTCTAGGTGGTCACAAAGCATCGAGCTGATCTCCCTGTGCTATGCGGCTGCTTCCCACTAGTTATCTACGTTACGTTTGGTAGTGTATATATGTCCATGCCTCTCTCTCGCTTTGTCACAGCTTACCCTTCCTCCTCCCCATATCCTCAAGCCCACTCTCTAGTAGGTCTGTGTCTTTATTCCCATCTTACCCCTAGGTTCTTCATGACCTTTTTTTTTTTCTTAGATTCCATATGTATGTGTTAGCATACGGTATTTCTTTTTCTGAGTTACTTCACTCTGTATGACAGACTCTAGGTCCATCCACCTCAGTACAAATAACTCAATTTTGTTTCTTTTTATGGCTGAGTAATATTCCATTGTATATATGTGCCACATCTTCTTTATCCATTCATCTGTTGATGGACACTTAGGTTGCTTCCATGTCCTGGCTATTGTAAATAGAGCTGCAATGAACATTTTGGTACATGGCTCTTTTTGAATTATGGTTTTCTCAGGGTATATACCCAGTAGTGGGATTGCTGGGTCATATGGTAGTTCTATTTGTAGTTTTTTAAGGAACCTCCATACTGTTCTCCATAGTGGCTGTATCAATTTACATTCCCACCAACAGTGCAAGAGGGTTCCCTTTTCTCCACACCCTCTCCAGCATTTATTGTTTCTAGATTTTTTGATGATGGCCATTCTGACCGGTGTGAGATGATATCTCATTGTAGTTTTGATTTGCATTTCTCTAATGATTAATGAAGTTGAGCATTCTTTCACGTGTTTGTTGGCAGTCTGTATATCTTCTTTGGAGAAATGTCTATTTAGGTCTTCTGCCCATTTTTCGATTGGGTTGTTTGTTTTTTGATATTGAGCTGCATGAGCTGCTTGTAAATTTTGGAGGTTAATCCTTTGTCAGTTGCTTCATTTGCAAATATTTTCTCCCGTTCTGAGGGTTGTCTTTTGGTCTTGTTTATGGTTTCCTTTGCTGTGCAAAAGCTTTGAAGTTTCATTAGGTCCCATTTGTTTATTTTTGTTTTTATTTCCATTTCTCTAGGAGGTGGGTCAGAAAGGATCTTGCTGTGATTTATGTCATAGAGTGTTCTTCCTATGTTTTCCTCTAAGAGTTTGATAGTTTCTGGCCTTACATTTAGGTCTTTAATCCATTTTGAGTTTATTTTTGTGTATGGTGTTAGGGAGTGTTCTAATTTCATACTTTTACATGTACCTGTCCAGTTTTCCCAGCACCACTTATTGAAGAGGATGTCTTTTCTCCACTGTATGTTCTTGCCTCCTTTATCAAAGATAAGGTGACCATATGTGCGTTGGTTTATCTCTGGGCTTTCTATCCTGTTCCACTGATCTATCTCTCTGTTTTTGTGCCAGTACCATACTCTCTTGATTACTGTAGCTTTGTAGTATAGTCTGAAGTCAGGGAGCCTGATTCCTCCAGCTCTGTTTTTTGTTCTCAAGATTGCTTTGGCTATTCGGGGTCGTTTGTGTTTCCATACAAATTGTGAAATTTTTTGTTCTAGTTCTGTGAAAAATGCCAGTGGTAGTTTGATAGGGATTGCATTGAATCTGTAGATTGCTTTGGGTAGTAGAGTCATTTTCACAATGTTGATTCTTCCAATCCAAGAACATGGTATATCTCTCCATCTATTTGTATCACCTTTAATTTCTTTCATCAGTGTCTTATAATTTTCTGCATACAGGTCTTTTGTCTCCTTAGGTAGGTTTATTCCTAGGGCACTTACTATTAATACATTTGTAGTTTATTGTGAAGTTATTTTTAATCCAAGTTGAAATTGTAAAAAAAAAAGTGGCTTAAAATTAAAGGGAATTTAGGGAGAAATCCACTTTTTAAAACTTCATTTTAGTTTTTTAATACTTCTAAGTCTTTACCTACACACATTCAACAGTTATTTATGAGCTTCTAGAAAGTAGAGACAGTGTTTTTGTTCATTCTCTAGGCACTGGCTTGAACATAATTAGCATGTAATGAATGCAGATAAATGCCTGAAGGAATACAAAGAGGCTGAAATGGCCAGAGGTGAGGGCATAGGCTGGAAAGTGCTGAGACTTTTGCATTCTCTCACTTTTTTTGCTGCATTGAAAGTCCCGCTAGTGGGTCCCTTGACCTTGATGTGTTTAAACTTTTCAACTCATTGAGGACATAGCAACTTACTAAGAGCTGCCTTGATCGAATAATTGAATTTGCCTTTAGCCATGTGCAGGTAACAGAAAACTCGCCTCAAATTGTCTAAAACAATGAGGCATTTATCAGCTCATGTAACTGAGAACTCACAGAGGTAGGTCAGGCTTCAGGTCAGGCTGGAGCCAGTGGTTCATAGAGTCCATCATTTTGTTGCTTCCTTCCTCTTCTCTGTTTTCATTATGCCTTGTGTGGTTTGCCACAAGATGGCTGCTAGCAGCTTCTGGTGGCTCTATGCTTCCTTGCTTATGTCCTGCAGGGGTAGACAGCACAACTTTTAGTAGCAGTCACAAGAGAGCAAAGAACTATGTTTCTTAGAAGCCTCCAAGAAGGAGTTCTCCATATCTCATTGGCTGGGGTGGAATCTCACCTTCTTGTGACATCCCTGAAGGAATCACAGTGGCCAAGGGAGAGCAATGTGTTGATCAGTTTATACCAGTTAGAGGTCACCAAGAACCACTGTATGTGTGTGTGTGTGTGTGTGTGTGTGTGTGTGTGTGTGTGTGCTCAGCTTTTTCCTAAAAAGTTGCCAGATGAAATATAGGATAGAAAAAGTACTCAAGCTGCACAGGGGAGAGGAGGATTCTGAGCAGCCAAACCCAGCAAAAATGGAAACAACTCAGCACATTTGAGGGTGTAAAAAAAGAAATTCTTCTCCTAGGCAATGAAACCTGGCTGAGTTGGGGTCCTAGTCTCTTATACCATTATAAGCAGGTCTCTTGAGTCATCCTTCTTGCTTATCATCTTGTTGATTTATGGAGCATTTCTTAAAGCTTTTGAGTTTTCCTGTTAGAGTGTAAGTGCTTCATTATTCATTTGCAAGGATTTATCCGACAACTACTCATGAGAGCTGCTCTTCTAAGCACTGGGGAATTCAGAAGTGAACAAAACATAGCCCCAAACTTTAAGGATCTTACCACCAATAGGAGAATAGAGCCCCCAAGCTTCAGGATCTTTGGTTAGTTTCAAGGGTAAAACCTTGCTAGAGTCTCAGTCTGACTATAATTGGGTCAAGAAAGCTGTTTGTACAGGAGCATGAAGAACCCACTCACTTATCTCAAAGGGAGCGATTTAGGGAAGGACTCAAGTATTGTGGATGAAAGGTGGACAGTCAGTAACAGAGACAGACACAGTTTAAACCTCTCATACTAAAGTCATAAACATAGGGTGGCTGGGAGCGGGACGGGATGATTCAGACTGGGATGCAGAGAGAGGTGGAAGCCTGAAATGTACTCCATGGGGGCCTGGTGTGAACTGAATTGAAAGTGGTTTGAAACCATGCAGTTACATCACAGTTCATGACCTCTATTGGGAGGTCCTAGAGAGGAACCTAGGATAGAATCTGTCAATTAAAATCCTATTTTCTCTTCAAGAAGTAGGCCCTCTGGGTCATCCTGTGAGCTTCCACTGATGATGAACTTCACATTTTGACTGCTTTCTCTCTAAGTAACTACCTCCCTACCGTGAAAGGTGTGGATCCCTTGGTGCATACAAAACTTACTTTAAGCAATGAATCGACTTTCTGCAGATCAGTTCAGGAAAGCCCACAGGGCAGGATCTAGCTGGGGGCAAGGACTAGGGTTTAATCAGGTTGCTTAGACTGTATCCACTCAAGTGGTTGCCATTTTTTCTCAATTTTGTAATGTTTCAGTGCTAGAAGAACAGAGGAAGCCTAAATATATTTAAACACATTTATTAAATTTAACACATTACATTCAAAGAAAAATAAGATGACCCACATGAATGGTATTTTAGTAGTTATTATACATATGACAGTTAGTCATAGTGGAATTTTTTGCCAGTTATTCTAATTAGTATTATTTTGACATAGCCAGACCAGTTTTGGGTGTTCTCTTTGCTTTGTTAGTTTTCCAATATCCATAAATAGCATTAACGTTTGTTGGGATCCTTGAAGGGAGCCCATTAAATAAAACCCTTTGTCCTGCCTGAGTGCTAAGAAAAGTAAGAATTAAGACAACAGAGTAAAATAGATGAGAGCTCATCTTTAGTTACTCATAAAGGCTCAGTTGGAGGATATATTTAATCCTACTTTCCCACCTGGTCATGGGCTGTGCTGAACCATGGCCGACTCTCTGTGGGTGGGGCAGGGATGGAGGAGAAGAGTTGTCAGGGCATGACTTGGGGCTGCCCTGGAGGAACACAAAGGAAGCAAGAGGTATAAAGCAAGAGCTGAACTGAGCACGTCCAGTTTATTCCTTCAAATTTATCAATCAGATAGGTTACTCCCAGAGAGGTCATGGGTGTTACACTGAATGAGTTCCCTTCATCAGGAGTAGAGAAGAAGTATTCCCTTTAACTTTGTAAACAGTTTTTCTAGATGTTTTGTACAGTTTAATCCTCTCTTTATATACTGACTCAACCATACTGTCATCCAAAGACAAGATCTTGGATTTAAAACAGCCATAGTATTTCCTTTATCCTCTATCATCCTTTCTTCTACCCCATTCCTCCTCCTCTTACACTAAATCTGGCCCCGGAGCTCAGGCTTCTGGAGGTCCTCTTCTATATTTATTTAAATTACGTATATTAAATCCCATTCAGGAGGTTCATAGCTTTTCATGTGCCAGTCATTTTATATACGTTATCCCATTTAATCCACAACAAACCTGGGGAATAGAATTTATTCTCATTTCTAGATGCAGAAACTATCTCTCAGAGAGGGTAATTCATCCAAGGTTAAAGAGATAGTAAGTAGTGAAAACAGGATTCATGTCCCTTCACTTCAGAGCCTGAGTCCCTTCACTCCAAAGCCAAGCACTTTGTTCTAGTCTTGGCAGTAGTGAGAATGGGCGTGAGTCTGAGATGAAATGCATCTGCATGAAATGAGCAAGGTCACATGGGTCTTTGGTAGAGGTGGGTACAGGAAAGAGCATAGTTGGACATGGAGCTCTCTGAAAAGGTGGAGGGAAGGTGAGAGAAAAGTAATTTGCATTTTTAATATAGGCATCTGTCCTCCTAACCCTACTCTACGTGGAGAGAAGTTAGAAGCTGGGCAGGCTACAGAGTTAACTTTTCTAACTTTCCTGTGTGCCGTAGGACTTGGACTTGGGAAAGTCTTGATTTGGCTTTGGGTGGCAGCCCTGGGGCAGTGATGTTCAGGTGTGTCAACAGTTGAGTTCAGTAGTTTTTTGACCTACTTTTCTTAGACAGGGATCTGTTTTCCACTGCTGGCCTCCAAAGGCCTCTTCTCTCCTAGGACACCTCTTCCCTACCCACCTCCCTTTCCTCAGGCCAGGAAGCTGGTGGGAGAGGAGTGCGTTGCAGCCTGCAGTGCTAAGAACTCTTACGGTCCATGGTTAATAGGGCTTCTCTGTTGTTGATGGAGGAGAGAGAAAAGGAAGTGTGTATTCTATTTTCCATTCTTGGGGAGTGGATAGCTGTGCCCTTGAATGACTGTTTTTGAGGACCTATGGTTTCCTGACCATCTTTGTCTCTGGAACAGAATGTTTTTCTTTACTTTCTTCTGGGTTGATAATGCCATAAAACTTGTCTTACTTTTTTCTCTGGGAGGGCTGTGTGTGCCACACCGCCCCTGTTACCACTAAACTAAATATTAAGACAGTCAGTCATTCAGATCCCATCTGCCTATAGCAGTGCACTAGGAGTAGTCACCAGGTTGACTGTAGCATGTGAACAGAATTTGCTTTTTGATTCAACAGAAACTTTCAGGTGTTATAGCTCAGGGATAATGTGCTGGTATATTTATAATAACTAGTTTTCTTCTTTCCCACTTATGTGGATACCTGATTAGAATAATAAACATCTCACCCAGAATTATGGGCAAGATCCTAAGCTTGTAGTGTGACAATGACTAAATACTTGGCTGAGACTTATGAAATCCAGCGGTAATTTACTGGTCTGTTATATACTATGGGCCTGAGTTACATCATGAAATTCTTAATTACAGAGGGGTGGCAAAAGGAGATTTTAGAACATTATTGATAGTGTTTCTGAAATACTTGGGATTTCCCAAAGCAGGATCTTATTGCTTGATCTCTGGTCCATTTGTACTTCTATGGTCCATTGGCCTTTGTAGATTTATTCATTTTTCCTGTTTATACTGAAAAGTAAAATAAATAAAATAAAGCACTAAAAATCCATTTTCTTCATTTCCACACTGCCCAAAGAGACTACACAGTAAGTACTCTAGGAAACTTATCTTGATTTTAAATTCTATCAGTAAACGTGAGAAAGAAAAAGAAAACCATTTTTGATTTCTTTCATTCTGCATCCAACTCCTTTACAAGCAAACTGGAAACTCTGACAGGATTCTATTCCGCTGATTTTTTTTCTTGGTTGGGGTGATGAGGGAGCCCATCAGTCATTTCTTTAAAATTGTATCTTTGAGATATCTGTGTTGTTCATGAAGTATTTATGAGTTTTGTCCTTGAACTGATTCCCAAGCAGGAACTCACTCACAGACTTCAGTAGAAGTATGCAACCCACGTGTCCTTGAGTTTGGCAGGACCACTGGAAAAGCGTTCACATGTTATGTACAGTATATCTTTTATAAGGCACCTTAGTGCCATGTCATAGATTGAAATGGGCAAGGTGATTCTGGTCAAGAACATATAGATTGTTGCTAGCTGGGGCTGGAGACGTTTGGTATACATTTAGCTTGAAGTTTCCCTATCACCAAAGAATAGTTTGACTCAATTTTCTTTGTATAATTGCAAAGATGAGAAAAAGTTGGGGGGAAATTCTTTAACTTTCCAGACAGTCCCCTTATCATCTTTCCTGTTAAGAATAGCTCATATTTCTTGAGAGCTAACTATGTGCTAGCCCTTGCACTAAATGCATGGGTGCACTGGTAAATGTTAAACAATCAGCTCTCAATTAAAAAAAAGAAGTTCTAATTTGTAGCATCTGCCTGTTTCTGTGGTGTAAATACTCCCACCACAACCAGTGCCAGGCCATATGTGTGATGTCTCTGAAGGGAGACTTGGGAAGAGATGCTGCCCAAAGGCTCTTGTGAGCAGAAAGGAGTCAAGTCCAGCACAGCCCCGGCTAAATGTTTTACAAAATGTGCTAACTCTCACAACAAGTCTATGATTTGGGTACTGTAACAGCCTTGTTTCAAAGATGAGAGCACTGAAGCCCTGAGAGGTGAATTAACTTACCCACGTTACACAGCTAGCACGTAGGACAGCTAGGATGTGCACACAGCAACACGGCTCCAGAACCTGTGCTCTTAACCACAGTGCTGTATCACCTGCAGTCTTTGTGGTGGTTTCGCCTTCAGTTCAGGAATTTCGTGGAAGTACTGTTTAGGAATATGAGGTGGCTGAGTGTGAAACCTATAAAGTAGAAAATATTTGTATTAATCTATACATTCATACCTGTCTAAGTTCATCTCTGTAAAATTACTTTAGGTAGTGGTTATGAGGGGCCATCATTTGGGGGCTAGTTAGTGCTCACCTGGGGAAAAGCTTCTAAAAGTAGGTGAAAACCATCTCAAGACAGAGCGTATGAGTAGAAAGGTCGAGGATGGGGAAACCCTGTGGATGGATGGTGACGACAGGAAGTAAGGTTCTGTGAGCAGAGACAGACAGCCCAGGCTCCTGGCTGTGAGTCAAATGCCACCAAACTGGAACAGCTTCATGGAGCACTTCTACCCGGATTTCCTAGAGGAATGCTTCTGCTTGTCTGCTCAGCGGCCAGTGAGCTTCAGAGAGCAGCTTGGCCTTAACATACCGTAAGTGAGGGTGTCTCCATTATCTGAGCCATGAACTCTAAGAAAAGCTAATATGCTCCCTTAGTTACCCCTCTTTGGCTCCTTGATGACGCAGTTTACTTCTATGGGTGTAGTTATGTAAGTAGGATTTTTTTTTTTTTTTTTAGAGGAGCCTGAAAGAAACACTCTTTCTGTGCTCACAAGACTTCTGACACCAGATAGTTGTTTTTTTTTTTTTTTTCCCCTGCACCATGCAGTTCTCCAATTTTCAGCAGACACCAACTGGGTATCCTACAGTTTCACTCAGTTTTGACACTAACTGCCCGGAATTAGCTAAAGACAGGCTAAGGACTCAGTCCCACAAGACTGTCCCCAACTTTGGTTGCGACTAACTGGCTGTAAATTGGGGGCTCCCACAACCCCCTCCTCAGGTTTGATAGTTTGCTAGAGCAGCTCATGGAACTCAGGAAAGTGTTTTACTTATTATTACTGGCTTATTATTAAGGATACAGCTCATGAGCAGCCAAATGGAATAGATGGTTGGGCAAGGTATGGAGTGGGGTTACATGGAGCCTCTACAGCCCCTTTGGATGCACCACCCTCCCTGCACCTGTATGCGTCCACAGCCCTGGCAGCACTCCAGACTCCTGCCTTTAGAGTTTTTATGTAGGTGCATTATGTAGGCATGACTGATTAAATCATTGGCCGTTGATGATTACTCAGTCTTCAGTCTCTCTTTCCTCCCTGAAGGTTGGGGACTGGAGCTGAAAATCCCAAACCTCGAATCTCCTTGTTGGTTCCTGTTGGTTCCATCCTCCAAGAGTCACCTCATTAGCAGAAACTCAGGTACGGCTGAAAAGAACTTGTTACGAATAACAAAATACACTCCTCTCAGTGCTATCACTCAGGACATTCCAAGGGTTTTCAGAGGTCTGTGCCAGGAATGGGAGATGAAGACCAAGCAGTGTTTCTTATTATATCACAACATCACAGACCCTTTTCTCTGATTTAGGCAAAAGGGTCTGTAAAAAAGAGAATTATTACCAATCATAATTACTGTTTTTGACGTTCAAGGTCCATACAATCACGCTGGTAAAATCCAGATGTCCCTCAAGGGAAGTTGTTTCCTGGTCACCTCTGGCTTCTAGTTCTGTTTGTAAATCAGCCCCTCACTGTTTCACATGTGCTGTCCCACTATTGGCTGAACTCTAATTTTCTTCCATTTTCTTGGTTTTCTGTTTCTCAATTTTTCTTTACTGGCTCAGCTACTCTTAAAAGTCCTCCTATTTCATTGTGTGGTTTTCTCTACCTACCACCTTCAAAGTCAGCTCCAGGCCTCTCTCTGCAAACTAAAGACCCATTAGTATACTCTGAAAAGCTTGGGCCTTTCTTCCTTCTCTAGTCATCTTTAATAGAGAAGAAACAGTGCAGAACAGATCCTCAATGATATGAAATATGCAGCCATGTATCCCCCCATCCCCTACCCTCCACCCCCCATGAGTAGAACTGGCTTGCTCACTTTGGTTCTGGTAACATTTAATTTGATTTTCTGTTTTCACATGGAACAAATATAATTCTAGAATTTGCTCAAATGCAGTTTGGCTGTAGAATAAGTAGTCACGATACGGCAGATAAAATCATTGCTTAGTGTGATTGTCTAACTACAAAATCTGTTCTGTCCCTCAGGGGCTCAGTCTCATTTGTGTTTTCTTATCTCAATATTGGTTTTATCCTTTAAATCAATCCATTAGCATAAAGGTAGCTTTGCTAGAATATAGATTATAGAATTGTCTGGCAAGAAGCAGCGTGTCCAGGTATGTTTGGGGGGTGGGTTCCTCTTGTGAACAGGCCGAAGCCAACTTGGATATGCTTTGGGGTAGATATCAGTAGCCCCTACTAGTTAGAAGGGCATGATGATTAGACACCTCTCCCCTCCGACACACACAGACTCTTGATGCCAGGTTACAATGAATTATACTGAATTCTTCCCCACATGAAGATGCTTATTAGCAAGCACAGTCGTACAAATTGTTCTGCAGGTAGGTGAAGCTCCAGTTCTCTCCTTTTTGGTCACCTGAAAGGTTTACCTTTCTTACCTTTTGCAGGAAAGGTTTACCTGAGGCAAGTGTGGCACTACTGCAGTGTCAGGATTCAGTGAACTGTGGGGAAACCAAAAGTCCTCTGACCCACTGGCTGGGCACAGGATGTTTAGAGATTAGGTGGCAACTACAGGACTTATTATATTACTATACTGTTTTCACGTGTATCTAGGTGAGTGTCCCAAATCATCTGTTCCGAATAATTCTAATTTCACCAATGGTGACCCATTTCTAGCATCTGTTTTGCTAATTAACAAGCCATTAATTTCACCAATGAAAACCCTTTTCAATAGTTGTTAAGCCAGTTGTCAAAACCTCTGTTGTTGATCAGCGATAAGAATAGCTGAAGGCTTGTAGAAGTTGCCTCTGATTAAATGGTACCATGCTGACTACCCCTGGAGTATGAATTTCTAATTAGGGCAACTGTAGTTAGATTGTAGTTTAAACTAACAGTGATACAATACCATGCTGTAAACAAATAGGAGTTGTGAGGGGAATATCTCTTGTCCCAAGATGTTCAAGTATTTTGAATGTTCTTTCTAATCACTGGGCATCCTTACTCCTCCCTTCCAAAGAAATGTCTCCTAGACTACAAAGAAAAGTGACAACTTTACTTTCTCAGTGGTTCAGACAAAGAAGAGCAGAGTGCACTGTTGTAAATAACACGAATGGAGACAGTCTGGTTTGATAGAAATACATTTGCAGTCATTGTAATGGATGAAATTGTAGAACTTTCTAAAGGGATAGGTATCTACTTTTCTGGCATGTAAACTTGGTCTCCTTAAAGTATGTAGTAAAAGAGATACTAGAAAAATGCAGAAAATAAATCCCCAGAAACCTCAATGTGGTTCCTTGTTTCTCATTTTTTTGTGGTAAATATTGCTCACAATTTGCAGACCAAATAAATGCATAGCAACTTGAAACTCTGACCACCATTAAGTCTGTTTTTTTCTTGGTAATTTTGTGTGCCAGTTCAGACAAACTGATGACTTGTCCCATTGAGGAGAAAAAGACAAATAAAGGGAATAGATGATAAACCTTCCTAACCAACCTGAAAAATAAAATATTCATGGAAACTAGGATTCTTAATTAGCCAAGGGTCATGAAAAATAAGTTTATGAAAGGCCACTTGAAAATTAGGATTGCAAACACATCTGAATTTTTACATTGTTCAAGGTAGATAGCAAATTGATTTCCCTAGGTAGTATCTCTAGCAACTCAATGATAAAAAACCTTATGTCAAGCTCTTTGGGGGGATTTGGATATGAGTTAATGATTTTGTTGATACTTGTGTCCTACAGAAAAGGGTTCAAATTATGATGTACGTTATTTTAAAGACAGATGTGAATGAATGGGT
Organism: Monodon monoceros; assembly: GCF_005190385.1. Classification (NCBI taxonomy): domain Eukaryota; kingdom Metazoa; phylum Chordata; class Mammalia; order Artiodactyla; family Monodontidae; genus Monodon; species Monodon monoceros. The sequence continues at coordinate 40,800,047 of NW_021703777.1, forward strand.
TACTATCAATCATGGTGGACTGCTTATTCTTGGAATAATTCTACACTTTGTAGATGCCACATCTTTGAATATATTTCCTCTAGCCTGTACTGTTTTATTCTTGTTCTCACCCTGACCTCTCCAATCTGAACTATATAATTTTTTTTACATCTTTATTGGAGTATAATTGCTTTACAGTGGTGTGTTAGTTTCTGCTTTATAATAAAGTGAATCAGTTATACATATACATATGTTCCCATATTCCTCTTGCGTCTCCCTCCCTCCCACCCTCCCTATGCCACCCCTCCAGGCGGTCACAAAGCACCGAGCTGATCTCCCTGTGCTATGCGGCTGCTTCCCACTAGCTATCTACCTTACGTTGGGTAGTGTATATATGTCCATGCCTCTCTCTCGCTTTGTCACAGCTTACCCTTCCCCCTCCCCATATCCTCAAGTCCATTCTCTAGTAGGTCTGTGTCTTTATTCCTGTCTTAGCCTTAGGTCTTCATGACATTTTTTTTTTCTTAAATTCCATATACATGTGTTAGAATACGGTATTTGTCTTTTTCTTTCTGACTTACTTCACTCTGTATGACAGACTCCAGGTCTATCCACCTCATACAAACAGCTCAATTTCGTTTCTTTTTATGGCTGAGTAATATTCCATTGTATATATGTGCCACATCTTCTTTATCCATTCATCCGATGATGGACACTTAGGTTGTTTCCATCTCCGGGCTATCATAAATAGAGCTGCAATGAACATTTTGGTGCATGACTCTTTTTGAATTATGGTTTTCTCAGGGTATATGCCCAGTAGTGGGATTGCTGGGTCATATGGTAGTTCTATTTGTAGATTTTTAAGGAACCTCCATGCTGTTCTCCACAGTGGCTGTATCAATTTACATTGCCACCAACAGTGCAAGAGGGTTCCCTTTTCTCCACACCCTCTCCAGCATTTATTGTTTCTAGATATTTTGATGATGGCCATTCTGACTGGTGTGAGATGATATCTCATTGTAGTTTTGATTTGCATTTCTCTAATGATTAATGATGTTGAGCATTCCTTCATGTGTTTGTTGGCAGTCTGCATATCTTCTTTGGAGAACTGTCTATTTAGTTCTTCTGCCCATTTTTGGATTGGGTTGTTTGTTTTTTTGTTATTAAGCTGCATGAGCTGCTTATAAATTTTGGAGATTAATCCATTGTCAGCTGCTGCATTTGCAAATATTTTCTCCCATTCTGAGGGTTGTCTTTTGGTCTTGTTTATGGTTTCCTTTGCTGTGCAAAAGCTTTGAAGTTTCATTAGGTCCCATTTGTTTATTTTTGTTTTTATTTCCATTTCTCTAGGAGGTGTGTCAAAAAGGATCTTGCTGTGATTTATGTCATAGAGTGTTCTGCCTATGTTTTCCTCTAAGGAAAGTAAGTTTCTGGCCTTACATTTAGGTCTTTAATCCATTTTGAGCTTATTTTTGTGTATGGTGTTAGGGAGTAATCTAATCTCATACTTTTACATGTACCTGTCCAGTTTTCCCAGCACCACTTATTGAAGAGGATGTCCTTTCTCCACTGTATATTCCTGCCTCCTTTATCAAAGATAAGGTGACCATATGTGCGTTGGTTTATCTCTGGGCTTTCTATCCTGTTCCATTGATCTATCTTTTTGTTTTAGTGCCAGTACCATACTCTCTTGATTACTGTAGCTTTGTAGTATAGTCTGAAGTCAGGGAGCCTGATTCCTCCAGCTCCGTTTTTTGTTCTCAAGATTGCTTTGGCTATTCGGGGTCTTTTGTGTTTCCATACAAATTGTGAAATATCTTGTTCTACTTCTGTGAAAAATGCCAGTGATAGTTTGACAGGTATTGCATTGAATCTGTAGATTGCTTTGGGTAGTATAGTCATTTTCACAATGTTGATTATTCCAATCCAAGAACATGGTATATCTCTCCATCTTTTTGTATCATCTTTAATTTCTTTCATCAGCGTCTTATAATTTTCTGCATACAGGTCTTTTGTCTCCTTAGGTAGGTTTATTCCTAGATATTTTATTCTTTGTGTTGCAATGGTAAATGGGAGTGTTTTCTTGATTTCACTTTCAGATTTTTCATCATTAGTGTATAGGAATGCCAGAGATTTCTGTGCATTAATTTTGTATCCTGCTACTTTACCAAATTCATTGATTAGCTCTAGTAGTTTTCTGGTAGTATCTTTAGGATTCTCTATGTAGAGCATCATGTCATCTGCAAATAGTAACAGATTTACTTCTTCTTTTCCGATTTGGATTCCTTTTATTTCCTTTTCTTCTCTGATTGCTGTGGCTAAAACTTCCAAAACTATGTTGAATAATTGTGGTGAGAGTGGGCAACCTTGTCTTGTTCCTGATCTTAGTGGAAATGCTTTAAGTTCTTCACCATTGAGGACGAAGTTGGCTGTGGGTTTGTCATATATGACCTTTATTATGCTGAGGAAAGTTCCCTCTATGCCTACTTTCTGCAGGGTTTTTTATCATAAATGGGTGTTGAATTTTGTCGAAAGCTTTCTCTGCATCTATTGAGATGATCATATGGTTTTTCTCCTTCAATTTGTTAATATAGTTTATCACATTGATTGATTTGTTTATATTGAAGAATCCTTGCATTCCTGGAATAAATCCCACTTGATCATGGTGTATGACCCGTTTAATGTGCTGTTGGATTCTGTTTGCTAGTATTTTGTTGAGGATTTATGCATCTATGTTCATCAGTGATACTGGCCTGTAGTTTTCTTTCTTTGTGACATCCTTGTCTGGTTTTGGTATCAGGGTGATGGTGGCCTCATAGAATGAGTTTGGGAGTGTTCCTCCCTCTGCTATATTTTGGAAGAGTTTGAGAAGGATAGGTGTTAGCTCTTCTGTAAATGTTTGATAGAATTCGCCTGTGAAACCATCTGGTCCTGGGCTTTTGTTTGTTGGAAGAGTTTTAATCACAGTTTCAATTTCAGTGCTTGTGATTGGTCTGTTCATATTTTCTATTTCTTCCTGATTCAGTCTTGGCAGGTTGTGCCTTTCTAAGAATTTGTCCATTTCTTCCAGGTTGTCCATTTTATTGGCATAGAGTTGCTTGTAGTAATCTCTCATTATCTTTTGTATTTCTGCAGTGTCAGTTGTTACTTCTTTATCACCTCTAATTCTATTGATTTGAGTGTTCTCCCTTTTTTTTTTGATGAGTCTGGCTAATGGTTTATCAATTTTATGTTCTCAAAGAACCAGCTTTTAGCTTTATTGATCTTTGCTATCGTTTCCTTCATTTCTTTTTCATTTATTTGTGATCTGATTTTTATGATTTCTTTCCTTCTGATAACTTTGGGGTTTTTTTGTTCTTCTTTCTCTAATTGCTTTAGGTGCAAGGTTAGGTTGTTTACTCGAGATGTTTCCTGTTTCTTAAGGTAGGATTGTATTGCTATAAACTTCCCTCTTAGAACTGCATCTGCTGCATCCCATAGATTTTGGGTCGTCGTGTCTCCACTGACATTTGTTTCTAGGCATTTTTTGATTTCCTCTTTGATTTCTTCAGTGATCACTTCGTTATTAAGTAGTGTATTGTTTAGCCTTCATGTGTTTGTATTTTTTACAGATCTTTTCTTGTAATTTATATCTAGTCTCATAGTGTTGTGGTTGGAAAAGATACTTGATACAATTTCAATTTTCTTAAATTTACCAAGGCTTGATTTGTGACCTAAGATGTGATCTATCCTGGAGAATCTTCCATGAGCACTTGAGGAAAATGTGTTTTCTGTTGTTTTTGGATGGAATGTCCTATAAATATCAATTAAGTCCATCTTGTTTAATGTATCATTTAAAGCTTGTGTTTCCTTATTTATTTTCAATTTGGATGGCCTGTCCATTGGTGAAAGTGGGGTGTTAAAGTCCCCTACTATGAATGTGTTACTGTCGATTTCCCCTTTTATGGCTGTTAGTATTTGCCTTATGTATTGAGGTGCTCCTATGTTGGGTGCCTAAGTATTTACAATTGTTGTGTCGTCTTCTTGGATTGATCCCTTGATCATTATGTAGTGTCCTTCTTTGTCTCTTGTAATAGTCTTTATTTTAATGTCTATTTTGTCTGATATAAGAATTGCTACTCCAGCTTTCTTTTGGTTTCCGTTTGCATGAAATATCTTTTTCAATCCCCTTACTTTCAGTCTGTATGTGTCTCTAGGTTTGAAGTGGGTCTCATGTAGACAGCAAGTATATGGGTCTTGTTTTTGTATCCATTCAGCCAATCTGTGTGTTTTGGTGGGAGCATTTAGTCCATTTACATTTAAGGTAATTATTGATATGTATGTTCCTATTTCCATTTTCTAAATTGTTTTGGGTTCGGTACTGTAGGTCTTTTCCTTCTCTTGTGTTTCTTGCCTAGAGAAGTTCCTTTAGCAGTTGTTGTAAAGCTGGTTTTGTGGTGTTGAACTCTCTCAGCTTTTGCTTGTCTGTAAAGGTTTTAATTTCTCCATTGAATCTGAATGAGATCCTTGCTGGGTAGAATAATCTTGGTTGCAGGTTTTTCTCTTTCATCACTTTAAATATGTCCTGCCAGTCCCTTCTGGCTTGCAGAGTTTCTGCTGAAAGATCAGCTGTTAACCTTATGGGGATTCCCTTGTGTGTTATTTTTCCCTTGCTGCTTTTAATATGTTTTCTTTGTATTTAATTTTTGACAGTTTGGTTAATATGTGTCTTGGCGTATTTCTCCTTGGATTTATCCTGTATGGGACTCTCCATGCTTCCTGGACTTGATTAACTATTTCCTTTCCCATATTAGGGAAGTTTTCAACTATAATCTCTTCAAATATTTTCTCAGTCTCTTTCTTTTTCTCTTCTTCTTCTGGAACCCCTATAATTCGAATGTTGGTGCGTTTAATGTTGTCCCAGAGGTCTCTGAGACTGTCCTCAGTTCTTTTCATTCTTTTTTCTTTATACTGCTCTGCAGTAGTTATTTCCACTATTTTATCTTCCAGGTCACTTATCCGTTCTTCTGCTTCAGTTATTCTGCTATTGATCCCATCTAGAGTATTTTTCATTTCATTTATTGTTTTGTTCATCATTGTTTGTTTCATCTTTAGTTCTTCTAGATCCTTGTTAAATGTTCCTTGCATTTTGTCTATTCTATTTCCAAGATTTTTGATCATCTTTACTATCATTATTCTGAATTCTTTTTCACGTAGACTGCCTATTTCCTCTTCATTTGTTAGGTCTGGTGAGTTTTTATCTTGCTCCTTCATCTGCTGTGTGTTTTTTTGTCTTCTCATTTTACTTATCTTACTGTGTTCGGGGTCTCCTTTTTGCAGGCTGCAGGTTCGTAGTTCCCGTTGTTTTTGGTGTCTGTCCCCAGTGGCTAAGGTTGGTTCACTGTGTTGTGTAGGCTTCCTGGTGGAGGGGACTAGTGCCTGTGTTCTGATGGATGAGGCTGGATCTTGTCTTTCTGGTGGGCAGGTCCACGTCTGGTGGTGTGTTTTGGGGTGTCTGTGGACTTATTATGATTTTAGGCAGCCTCTCTGCTAATGGGTGGGGTTGTGTTCCTGTCTTGCTAGTTGTTTGGCATAGGGTGTCCAGCAGCACTGTAGCTTGCTGGTCGTTGAGTGAAGCTGAGTGCTGGTGTTGAGATGGAGATGTCTGGGGACATTTTCGCCATTTGATATTATGTGGAGCTGGGAGGTCTCTTGTGGACCATGTCCTGAAGTTGTCTCTCCCACCTCAGAGGCACAGCACTGACTGCTGGCTGCAGCACCAAGAGCCTTTCATCCACACGGCTCAGAATAAAAGGGAGAAAAAATAGAGAGAATTAGTAGAAGTATGAAGAAGGAAAGGAGGGAAGGAAGGAAGGAAGAAAGAAAGAAAGAAAGAAGGCAAGAAGGAAAGAAAGGAGGGAGGGAGGGAGGAAGGAAGGAAGGAGGGAAAGAAGGAAAAAAGACAGAAAGAAAGAAGATACAGTAAAATAAAATAAAGTATAATAAAGTTATTGAATTAAAAAATATTTATAAAAAAAAAAGGGACGGATAGAACCTTAGGACAAATGTTGGAAGCAAAGCTATACAGACAAAATCTTACACAGAAGCATACACATACACCCTCACAAAAAGAGGTAAAGGGGAAAAAATCATAAATCTTGCTCTCAAAGTCCACCTCCTCAATTTGGGATGATTCGTTGTCTGTTCACGTATTCCACAGATGCAGGGCACATCAAGTGGATTGTGGCGCTTTAAGCCGCTGCTTCTGAGGCTGCTGGGAGAGATTTCCCTTTCTCTTCTTTGTTCGCACAGCTCCCAGGGGCTCAGCTTTGGATTTGGCCCCGCCTCTGCGTGTAGGTCGCTGGAGGGCGTCTGTTCTTCGCTCAGACAGGACGGGGTTAAAGGAGCCGCTGATTCGGGGGCTCTGGCTCACTCAGGCCGGAGGGAGGGTGGGGCACGGAGTGCGGGGCGGGCCTGCGGCGGCAGAGGCCGGCGTGACGTTGCACCAGCCTGAGGCGCGCCATGTGTTCTTCCGGGGAAGTTGTCCCTGGATCCCGGGACCCTGGCAGTGGCGGGCTGCACCGCCTCCCCGGAAGTGGGGTGTGGACAGTGACCTGTGCTCACACACAGGCTTCTTGGTGGTGGCAGCAACAGCCTTAGGTTCTCATGCCCATCTCTAGGGTCCGTACTTTTAGCCGCGGCTCGCGCCCGTCTTTAGAGCTCCTTTAAGCATCGCTCTTAATCCCGTCTCTTTGCGCACCAGGAAACAAAGAGGGAAGAAAAAGTCTCTTGCCTCTTCGGCAGGTGCAGAGTTTTCCCCGGACTCCCTTCCGGCTAGCCATGGTGCACTAACCCCCTGCAGGCTGTGTTCACGCCGCCAACCCCAGTCCTCTCCCTGCATCCGACCGAAGCTGAGACTCAACCCCCAGCCCCGCCCGCCCCGGCGGGTGAGCAGACAAGCCTCTCAGGGTGGTGAGTGCCGGGTCATCACCATTCTCTGTGCGGGAATCTCTCCGCTTTGCCCTCCGCACCCCTGTGGCTGCGCTCTCCTCTGTGGCTCTGAAGCTACCCCGCCACCCCCCGCCACTGGCAGTCTCCATCCGCGAAGGGGCTTCCTAATGTGTGGAAACCTTTCCTCCTTCACAGCTCCCTCCCACTGGTGCAGGTCCCCTCCCTATCCTTTGGTCTCTGTTTATTCTTTTTTCTTTTGCCCTACCCAGGTACGTGGGGGTTTTTTTTTGCCTTTTGGGAGGTCTGAGGTCTTCTGCCAGCGTTCAGTAGGTGTTCTGTAGGAGTTGTTCTACGTGTAGATGTATTTCTGGTGTCTGAACTATATCATTTTTATTGTGCTAAGTTTAGGATTTCTTGGACAATAGGATAGTGAAGCCAGGGCGGAGACTTGGATTTGGATCTGTATCAATTCTGAGTCTTTGAAGTAGGGTCAGAGGGACAGATCCAACTGCAAGTGCTGGGAAGTAGGTAAGTTAAACATGGTACTGAGTGAGGAGGGTAATGAAAAGATAATACCCTGTGAAACAGGGTTAGGAAGGATACAGCTCTTGTACCCACCAGCCCTACGCTTCCATGCCAAGAACAGCTATCACTAATTGATCATGACGTCCTATTTTCTGGAAACTAGACAAGGCCTTGGACTTTTTTCCAACAAAGTATTCTAGGCAGCCAGTACACTGGAATGAATCGATATTTGTGGTCTAATTGCATGACCCATGTGGGGCATAAGAAACTTCAGAGCATGCAATATCTGAAACAGCAGGCAAACAGGCCATAGGCATTGTTGGAGCAAGCTCCTGCCACTAAGTGGCTTGGAATGCTAGTCCTTTGGGGAGTGACAAGCAAAAGCAGGGCATGGAGCCCTCAATTGTTAAGGGTCTGGGATGTGGGCAGGTAACCAAGCTGGGGAACAGGGCAGAGTTCTTGAACTAGTGGAGCCAAGGGCTCAAGAAGAAAGAAAAGTCCTGTTATCAGGACCGGGGAGCAACACTGACGCTGGTTGACTGCAAGGGGAGCTTGGCGCTATTCCCTGGAGTAATGGGAGAGAAAGGGGAGAGAGTAAAAACCATCTTCATTGGGTGCCTGCTGTGTGCCAGGGACTCTTCGGTCCTTTACAGACTTGATCTGATTTCACAGGCAGCTTCCGTAATCCCTTCTGCTCAAGAGTAGATTTATTCCTGGGCTGGATCCAGGCCAAGCTGCAGAGCCTAGTGCCAGGCCAGAGCCATCACTTGTCACCTACACTCATTACTTGTCTTTTGAAATTCCCAGCTGGATTTTAAGCATTTGAGGGAACCCTTCTTTGTATTCTCCTCAGTGTCCTACTTGCTTCAGGCACTCGGTAAATAGTTGTTAATTGATTGCTGTACCCTGGTACATGCGACCTCTGCATTAGAAGAAATCTACTTCTGGGGATTGTGTCTCTGAGACCAAATGCTGATTGTCCTTGCACCACTATCTTATGAAGTCATTGAATGAGCAGGTAACGACAGGAAGAAGTAAAGTCCAGATCTAAATATGTCATAAGTGATTGGACAGAATCCACCCAATGGACGCTCTCCACACTAACCTTCTTTGTAAGGAAGTGTCTGGGCTGAAAACTACAAAAGTCATGAAAGGAAACAGTATAGAATTCTTACCACCTGTCTAAGCTGGGACTTCACAAGTCCCAGGATATGTCCTCCACCCCCTCTTCACCTCAGTGTATCTTTTGTGTTGTCTGAAATTCCCATAGTGCTTACCTGCATCTTTGAGTCAGATCCACGAGAATATATGTTAAAATACAGTCAGTGTCTGAAGATCTAAATTAAACCAGTATCAGTCCAATGTTTAGCAAAATCAAGATTTTATTACTCTTTCTGTAGGGGCTGTCAGGTGTGGCAAAATTATTTGAGAGGATACTGGTGTCTAAATTAAAAATAACCCTAAAAGACAGACCCAATCACCATTTCTCAATCTGGACCATCTCCCATTATATATCCATGGTGGGTACTGAGACATGCAGGTGAAATAACAGGGGCTTTGGTCTTAGATGATAGTTTTACTTTGCCACTTACTTATTTGGGCAAGGTAATTAACCTCTCTGATTCTTTGTTTCTTTGTCTCTAAAATGAGGATAACAATGCCTGCATGCACAATTTTTATAAGGATTTAAGAGAATGATACAAACTGTGCATGTAGTGGATGTCCAATAAAATATGAGTGTTATTACTAAACTTTTGATTGGTTTTTGGCAATTAGGAGATGAACCCCTTCTCATCTGTTTTGATTCTCTTCTGACTTTTCCTTTATCCAAAAACCAAATCAACAAACAAAATACAAAGTCATTGTGATACATTTTTTGTTCTCTTTATTAATTGTATATGGAAGTATTTGTCATTTATTCTTTTATCTCTCAGGCAACATGTACCATAATGTATGTGCAAATGCAAACATTTACGTATATGCTTATAGTTAGAGCATTTTATACAAACCATTAGGGAATTCACAGTAGAAAGACAAGGGCAAGATGTGTCTTTGATCTACAGATGCTGCTGAAAGAAGCAAACGTGAATCCCAAAATGCAAATGTTGAGGATGTCTCCCTACCACACCCCCATCTCTGCCATGTACCTCCTTTAAAATTACAGTTTTGAGTATTTGTTCTAGCTTTCAGCCATCTTACAGTCCTAAGTGATCTTCTTACTTAGGAGCTGTCTCTCATCTCTCTTAGGCAACCATGACAAATCAGAGTGAGATGTACTAAGGCAATTCTAACCCAACAGCATCTTGGTATGCCTTTTTCACTTAAAGAAGAATATAAACTCATGATAAAAGAGAGCCTGCTATGTTGTATGTATATGTGTGTGGCCCTAGTCACTATAGAACTGTTTAGTATTCTGCAAAAATATTTTTACAAGCTTAGTTTCAGTTACTATAATCATGACAATAAATTTTCACGCCCTGGCACCTATTAAATTTAGCAACCAAGTTCTTTTCTTGAGCTATTATTCAAATGGATTCAGTTTGCATTCAAATTAATCTCAAGATCATAGAAATTAACAATGGGAAAAGTACATTAAATCACCTAGTCTATTTCTTTGCTAGGGGAGAATTGATCTTTACATCATAATCTCTAGTGCTTTGTCCAGTCAGTTTTAGATGTCTTGAATAAGTGTTATTCTGATTCTGGGTGGTCATCTCATCAAATTCCAGGGGAAATTCTTTTTCACAGCCTACTAGAATATATATGGATTTTCCGACGCTGTGCAATTTGCCAGTGTTCAGAGCCGCCAGGAATCAGACAATGAATGTTTCAGAGGAGTATGTGTGTGCATGTATGCAGGTACGTGTGTGTGTGTGTGTGTGTGTGTGTGCGCATATTGAAGGGGGTTGGGTAGGCCATGTGAGGGGTAGAGAAAGACAAAAAGAGGACATCCTGAGAAGGATGGTACATTTGATTATATTTGAGATTTGACAGTTGTTTGTTTTCATTTTGTAATATCCTGAGCGGCTTGGGGAATTCAGGGGAGAAGTTGATATAATCAGAAAGCCAAGAGAGAGGCAATGCAATTTGAGTAGTAATTGTGAAATTTTTATGAGGTCAAATATCTAGAAGCCAAATTAAAAAATCTTTACCATAAGAGTATATTTTATTAATCTTACATAGGGCTAGTTTAAGTTATAGGCTCTAAAGTAGAAAGGGTGTAGGCATTCTAATGTTAGCTATTTTTCTGTCTTTATAATTCAGTTGCAGCATTCCAGTTAGACAAATAGGAAGGTAGATAGACAGACAGACAGACAGATAGGTGGAATAAGTTACTATATTCACCATCCAGCTCAAGAAACAGAACATTAGTACAATGAACCCTTTCTTTTTTTTAATTGAACTATAGTTAATTTATAGCGTTGTGTTAATTACTGCTGTACAGCAAAGTGATTCAGTTATACATATATATATATATATACATTCTTTTTTTATATTCTTTTCCATTATGGTTTATCATAGGATATTGAATATAGTTCTCTGTGCTATACAGTAGGACCTTGTTGTTCATCCATTCTATATATAAAAGGTTACATCTGCTAACCCCATCCTCCCACTGCATCCCTCCCCCAACCCCCTCCCCCTTGGCAACCACCAGTCTGTTCTCTATGTCTGTGATTCTGTTTCATAGATAGGTTCATACGTGTCATATTTTAGATTCCACGTATAAGTGATAGCGTATGGTACTTGTCTCTCTCTTTCTGACTTACTTCACTTAGTATGATAATGTCTAGGTCCATCCATGTTGCTGAAAATGGCATTATTTCCTTCTTTTTTATGACTGAGTAGTATTCCACAGTGAACCCTTTCTTGATTGCTGTTGTATTGAACTCAAATGTTCTCTGTTTTCTTATTTACAAAATGAGATAAACAGAAGGTATGAATCAAGTCAATTCATAAATGTTAGGGTGCAACAAAAATAAAACACATTTTATGATCTTATTAGAACATGTGTTTTATTCAAATGTAACAAGTCTAGTAGAAGACTGGGAAGGAGTTGGTGCCCCAGAACTGACATGAAAAGCATAAGGCTCTCTTCTTTAAGAATCTCATGGAATCTAAGGATCAGAAAGCACTTTAGATTCATTCACCCTCTGTTGTGCTGCTTGAATTCCCACTTTAGCATCCAGGACAAGTAGTTGTTCAACTCCTGCTTGAATATCTTCTGTGACAAAAAAATCATTAGTACTCAAGGCGTCAGTAATAATGGTTTGAAGGTTCTTATTTCCAGTGAGACCCGAACTCTGCCTGCTCAACACTTTTATCCATGAGTCTAGCAGTTAAGAGCTGAACAGAACTAATCTAATTGCTTATAAATGCTCCTCACACATTTGAACACAGTTGTCATTGCCCCTTCCTCAACCCTCTAGGTGCTCCCACCCCCAGTTCGTTAAGCTAATCCACTCTCTCCCAGACAAGGTCACTCCTTCTGCTTGGCTTGCACCTGTCTTAAGTGGTGGCTCCAGGCAAACCCATTCTTCACCATCTTCCTGAAATACGTTCCTTCAGTGCCTGAGACATAACAAGGGCTTAATATATAATTGCTAAATGGATAAGCTTAGTCTAGCCAATCATGAAGCATATTTATCTATATTGTAAACCTTAGTCTAGAAAACCTCATTTTCTTTAGTACCTCCCATATCATTCTCTTTCCAAGTCTCAGTCCTCAGAAAAGATGAAAATACAACCTTTGCTTCCAAATTCTTCAGTCTCTCAGTAACTGATCCATCCTTTCTGATAAGCCAAAAACACAGCAAGCATTATTTCAAGCCTTCCTGTCTTCCACCTACTCTTCGAAAAAAGGAGAACAGTTTGCATTGAACATATACAGAACTCCCTCAGTGGCCAGCTGACATGTACTGGGTCTGAGCTGTGCCCACACTACAGAGCCCTCATATGACCTCTAGAGGACATGGCATAGATTTTACAGCAATGGCTGGTGTTACTCAGGTTGCTGCTGGCGTCAGGGAGGTCTTTGTGCAAAGCAGTAAAAAGGGCCCCTCTGGTGCCTCAGAGAAAAGTCCCCACCCCAGTGTTCTGGCAGCCCCACTTCCTTCTCCATCAGGCACCTTGTGGGCTCAACTCTCAGACAAGCCAGTAAATCAGATGACTGATAATAGAAAAAGCTCTTGGAAACATTTGTTGGTTAAAGGGTGATGTTATGAAAAGAAACAGACCAAATGCTAATAATTACTTTAAGGGGAATGAACCACACGAATTCCTTTACATTTAGCCATGCCTGCAAACCCAGTCCACTTTGGTCAGATGTGTGCATTTTTACACAGAAAAGTGTTAACAGAGCCCTGAAGGATGGGGAAGACTTGTAACCTGAAAGGGGACCTGCTATGGGTCCTGATGCTGTTGAGCCCACTGACTACAGGATCACTACTTTTTTTTTTTTATAAAAATTTATTTATTCATTTATTTATTTTTGGCTGCGTTGGGTCTTCGTTGCTATGCGTGTGCTTTCTCTAGTTGCGGTGAGTGGGGGCTACTCTTCATTGTGGTGCGCAGGCTTCTCATTGCGGTGGCTTCTCTTGTTGTGGAGCACGGGCTCTAGGTGCACAGGCTTCAGTAGTTGTGGTGCGCAGGCTCAGTAGTTGTGGCGCACGGGCTTAGTTGCTCTGTGGCATGTGGGATCTTCCCGGACCAGGACTCGAACCCATGTCCCCTGCACTGGCAGGCAGATTCTTAACCACTGTGCCACCAGGGAAGTCCAGATCACTAGCTTTTGCTGTTCAGTTAACTGTTACCGCACAGACAGGATGTGGAGATGTAACTACCCCAGCAGGTTGCCTGCTGCTTGATGGTCCTGAGGCTCAAGCCCAAATATTTGTCTGGTGATGAAAAGCTGAGCTCATAAAGAAGTGGAGAGTGCTGGGAGAAAGCATGAGCACATCCCTTGTAGGGAGGCCAAATGTTAGATCAATCATGTCTTCCAGCAACTGCAGTGACTGGGGGGAATGAAATGTTAATTTATGCTCATCACCATCAGCAGCCTGGAAATGAGTTCTGTAATCTGTCTGATTCTCAGGCCCATGTAGCTGCCGATCTGTAACCTTTGGGCTCCAGTCAGGGGCAAACCCTTTCACTGCCATGGCCATCATTGGGATTAGCAGACCAGGCCCTCCTTCCTAACTTCCTTTTTGTCCCCCATGCTCCCCCACGAGTTCTGCCTACCTTCCCCCTGTACAAATCTGAGATGCCCCGGTAGCAGGACAATAAAGAAAACTTCACATCCACGTGGAACAGTTAGTGACTGACTGAAAATGCTTTTCTACAACCCACAGGGACACAATGATGTGTGTGAAAATGAAATAGGTTTATTTCATGTGGTTTTAAGAGGTCATTTGGGACAACAGAAAATAGCACCCAGCTTTGTAGCACTGGAAGGTTGAACTTGCAGTTTGTTTATAATTTTTTTCCTCAAGAAAAGCCTATAATCTTTTTTTGGGGGGAGGGGGTTGGAGAAGAGGTCATGGAATTATCAGCAAGAAAACCTGAATTCACCCCCTAGCAATATGAATAATTGGAAGTTCTTGAATGGAAATTGGCAAGGTTACAGATGACACAACATTTGTTGATGTAAAATGGGATGTCCCCAGAGGCATAGATAGCTTTAATTGTTCTTCTCCCAGAGCTTTTATGAACCCGGAAATAAGCTGTTATTTTGTATTTTGTAGTATCTTTGTGGCAGGTGCCCTGGATAGCAACAAAGAATATTTACTAAAGTTCTGTTTCTAGACAGAGCCAGAAGACTCACAGGGCTGTACTTTGCACTGAATTGTGAGTATAATACGCCAAAGCTAATTTCCATTTGCTTTTTGTTTGTGTTCTGTCACATACAGGGCACCCTGTACAGTTTAGCCATGTGCTTGACCTTGATGAAGTTCTCTGTTCATTTCCTGATTCATTTCCTGATTTCTGCAAGTGTTTCTTCCTCGGAGGTGTTGGGAGGAAAGGTGACATGATCGGAGTTTTAGAGAGGCGGGTGGGAGGTGTTCTTGGCAGGGTGTGTGGGAAAGTCAGATTGAGCGGACTGAGTGAGGAACTCCTGCTGGGGGGACCTCTTACGCTGATGGCTCTTGCTCCAAGAGCTTGGAAAAATGTTTTGGCTTTGGGTCATGGAGAACAGGTTTGTGCCATTATTTCTAAGGCTCGTTGGCTCTTGCTGTCAACTTGCCAAGGTTCAATGATTATTCCCCAAATCACAAAGAAACCCGACCTCAAGGGGCGATCTCTGCAGTGTGTCCAAATGAGTATTCACTCATTTCTAAGCCTTCTACAGATCATGTCTCAGTAGAAATCATCTTTGAGCATACTGTATCCACTTCAGTGTGCACTTGTCTTCTCCGTGCTCTGGTACAGCAGTGAAGACATTCTCGGACTGTGAGAAGTGCATCTTACTTCCATGGCTCCTCCGTGGGCACAGACTTCAGCGAGGACTGGTCCATCTCTGAGGCCCAGACACTGCACTTGTCGCTCTTACCCACTCTCTTTGCGTTGCTCTTAAATCTCACATACTGGCTCTTTGATCTCACTGAGATGGCTACGCTCTTGATTTTCCACCTGGACTTGTCAGCACTCTGATCTCCACTGCTTGTTCTTTCCAGGCTACATTTCATGGCTCTCTCTTTCATTCAACATTCCAATTGGTGGAAGCGAGCTGTCCACCAACCTCACGTAGCTCAAAAGTAGAGGAGCCAGCACTGGAAGGCAGGCAGGCACTCCTGGCTCCAGATCACATGGTGTACGGTTTTAACCACTGTGTGGTATTAGAGCACTAACTCATTCTCTGAAAACTGAAAAACAAACAAAAAATTTGTTAACTTGAGTCACAGGCACAATGTCTTCTTCATAAAAATATATTGTTTTTGAGAAATCTCTTTATGATCTAAAAGGCAAAGTAAAGA
Source organism: Monodon monoceros (assembly GCF_005190385.1). Classification (NCBI taxonomy): domain Eukaryota; kingdom Metazoa; phylum Chordata; class Mammalia; order Artiodactyla; family Monodontidae; genus Monodon; species Monodon monoceros. The sequence continues at coordinate 40,815,454 of NW_021703777.1, forward strand.
TTGAGCATCTTTCTCAGGGTTCTGGCTGACCTGCCAAGCACTGGCAAGGCTGGCACCCGGAAGTCAGGACCCTTTGGCAGTAGGAGAAGCCTTAAGCTAGCAGGAATGGGGGAGAGAGAGCCCTGAGAGATGCATTCTTCTGTTTGGTAGGAAATATGATGAGAGATATAATGGATATATGTCCTCAAATTTATTTGCATATTTTTTTCATATCTTTCCCCTCTCAATCAAATTTTCCACTTTGCTTTTTAAGTAAATTTTAACAAATGCTTCATCACTTATTTACTGTAATTATGGATGTGGCCTAATCTCCCTGTGCCCATTTCCCCCTCTGTAATGATAAACTTACGTCAGGAATAATGTGAGGAATAAATGAGGGTGTGCAAAGCTCTTAGCATAGTGCCTGGCATATCCATTAAAAATGTTCAATAAGTGTTAGCTGTCATCATCATTATTCTTTTAAAAAGTCATGGTAAACTCTTGTGACTGATATATTTCAACATGAGCCAAGTTTGAAACATATAAGCTGATCATTTGAGTTAGAGATTTATTTCGTTCTAATTAAAAAATGTAAAAATAAAAAGAATATTTATTGAGCCTCACTGTACATCAGGCCCTCTGCTAGGAGTTTACGTATCGATTACCGACTTGATCTTAGCTAGCGTCAAGCCCATGAGCTACCTAAAGCAGAAACAAAGATTATTGCCATTTGATGTATGTGGAAACTGAGGCTAGAGAGAATAAGTGATGCCCAAAGTCATTCAGCTGATAAAAGGCAAATCAGGACTCAAATCCATGTTTTCTGACTTAAAACCCAATGCTTTCTCCATAGTACCAGCCTGCCACTCTCCCCTGACCTGCATTTGTCCATCTCTGCTGATTACCATGCTTTCCCCAAATTCTGGCTTTGGCATAATGACAACCTCAGTTCCTTTGCTTGTAGTTTCCGGGATCTGCTTTCATTCTCCTTGCTTTACAAAGAGTTTTAATTCTTAAAAAAGTTGTTTCTTTTACGTGTGAAATTTCTTGTCTTGCAATTTCTCAAATCTATAAATTCACTGTCTATATCCTGTATCTCATTAAAGAATTGGATGATGGCTATATTGAGTAATCTTTAGGGCTTATGCTGAGTAACTTGAAAAGGATCATTTGAAGATGGAGGTAAATTCAGAGCTGTTAGCTCTGCCATCTATGAGGAAGACTCAGAGTACCATAGTGCCCATGTGTGTGTTTTAGGTAATGAATGAAAATTTGCCGAGTTGTTCAGGTGATTGTAGCGAAAGGGTACATGGGAGAATGTTTCTTTACAGAGTGAAACTTTGGTTTTGCAAAACTTAGTTTAGTTTCACTTTTGGCCTGGTTTTAACTTCACTCTTGCTTTTTCTCTTCTCTGGGCACGGCTCCATCCACTGTAACTCCCAGTGTCTCAGTCTTTCTAACAGTCCACTTGCATGAATCCTGAAGAGCCCCGAACGGGTCCAGCAACAGTCAAGGCTGCTGCTGTGTGCTGCACAGTTGCACTGGCTGCAGAAATGCAGCAGCTTGAAGGGGACTCCATGTCAGCTGGGTCCTGAGAGGGATGGGGCTAACCCCCTCAAATCCCTTTGTCATAGGCTGATGTCAGAGAATTATTGAGTAATCTGGACAGTTTCTTGTCTGTTCCCGTGAGGAGAAAATGGTAAGGATCAGATACATGAGTGAGTCATTTGTATATTCATCCATTGTATATTTATCCATTCATCAAAAAGCTTTCCAGGCCTTCTATGTGTTTCTCTCTAGAATGTAAGCTCCCAATACCCAGCACAGGGCCTTACATGATAATTTTCTCTTGATTCAATGAATGAATGAGTGGAGAAAAAACACTGTGCTATGGGGCATGTAAGAGGGAGACTTAATTCCTCAGAGAAGACTCCAGGAGGAAGAGCTATGCAAGAGGAGACTTGAAGGACGAGTAGGCATTAGTCATGAAGTAAAGAAATGTTTGTTTGAGGATCTGTATCCCCCGGAGTCCTCATCATCAGAGAGGACAGAAAGTGGCAAAGATGGGCATAGCCAACCACAGAGAAACACTCCAGAATGAGAGATGCTGGCAACACAATAATAGAGCTGAACATAGGAAAAGGGGTAGCTAGATCTATTTTTTATTTGTTTATTCGACAAATACTTAGTAGCACTTAATATGAGTTGGGTATTCTATGTGCTTTATAAATTCATCCTCATAGCAAAACTATTATTCCCATTTTACAGATGGGAAACCAAGGCACAAAGGAGTTAAATAACTTACCCAAGGTCATGTAGTAAGTGGTAGGTAGAGCCAGGATCCAAATTCAAGCAGCCCGGCTGCAGGGCCCATTTTCTTAATCCCATCACCATGCTAACCCTTGTGGATGAGCAAAATAGATGATCAGAGACTTGGTCATTCAAGGCAGGAAAGGCATAGTTATACCTGGACTCCTAGAAGCTATCTTTATACAGGGTAAGGAGGTTTCCTCTACCAAAACAGATAGATACTTTGTGATAATTCAGTAACCTACTTCCTGTTGCATTTAAAGAGGAAAAGGCTCTTCTTAACCTTTTCTGACTTTTGCTGTTGTTTGTGTGAAAAGGAGGAATAAGTAGGGAGAGAGAGGAGACTGGCTATATAAATGGGGGAAATTCTAGCTCAGCGTTTTGAGTATTCAGCCAGACTCTTTGTTCATTCCCAGAAAGTGATTCCTGCCAAAGCTTGCTCCTGTGTGCCCAAATCTAGGTCTGGACGTCACTTCTGCTCTACATTGCTTCAGGAACAGTCAGAATCTCCAAATGATTTTTTTTTTTTGTATCATGGTAAGAACACTTAACATGAGATCCACCCCTCTTAACAAATTTTTATGTGTATTGTTAATTGTAGGTACATCGTTGGACAACAAATTTCTAAAACTTATTCATCTTGCATGACTGAAACTTTATACCCATTGCATAGCAACTCTCCATTTCTTCCTCCCCCAGCCCCTGGCAACCACTACCCAAATAATTTTAAAGTGTCTGAAATGGTGGTGAGCAGAGTCAGGTTCAGAGATAATTTGAGGTTTCCTTCCCCCAAATTATCTAGACAAAAGCTTGATAGACATATTTGCAAAGTTCTAATAGATAGTTGTAATTATTACCCAGAAATAAAGAATTTGCCTATTTCTGACATTTCTAGAATGATACTAAAACAATTTTTATGTTTAAATTTTTAAAAATGATGGCCAATTTCTCTTATAAACTTTTCCCCATGGAGCTCTTCTGACGTGCTGCGTTTGCCAGTGAGTGTAATGCGTGTGACAGAGTCAGGAGGAATTGCTGAAAGGCCAATGTGGATAAGATTCATGGTATGAGCCTGTTGAAGGAGCGCTGGTGATTCAGATTTGCTGGATTGACAGAAATGACTTTTGGTGAAAACAGCATGTAGCTACTGTTTCCAATAGATTTTTCTTCTAACCTGTATTTAGTGAGTAGTCCCCACAGCCAATGGTCTACTGGCTTCTGGACCCAGGAGCTCAAGCTCATTTTTCTTTCCCTAAAAGCACTATCATTTCCAGATAGCAGTGCGTGTTAGAAACCTGTTCCTGGGGCTGCTTTGTCAGGAGAGGGAGATACAGAGTCTGTCGGGAACAAACAAAGACATCATTGACAGTGGTGATTTATCTTGCTACCTGCAACATGCCCTTTGGTTTGATAGCTGCCTGGGTTGGCTGGGATTATTTATCTTGCACGCACACTGATATATGGAGGTGAGCTCCTGGCAGGCTTCCTTCTTTTCTTCCTTCCCTGCCTGGCCAGGCTCCTCCGTTCACTCTTCCATATCAGAGAGCTGTCAGCCAGCATTGTCCTGGGCAATGAGAAGGGTGGGCAAGTGCTTCGAAATATCTTAGGAGAAATGATCTTCTTTGCAAGCAGGGCTTGATCTAGTTTCTTTTTTTCTGTCGGTTCAGCCTTGGGAAATCAGAGATGCCTAGGAGAGTATCTGGCAGGTGTAAGGAATTTAGAACTGTGCCTCTCCAGCAGTGATCTCCTTTCAGCAGACCCTCCCTGTTCTTCTGCCTTTTCAAAGAATGGCTTCCTTCTGCTTGTCTGTGCTGCTTGGACTTATTTGCTAACATGTGACAGTTGCAGGAGAACCCCTGGCAGCAGCTCTCCTCCACTTGTGCCTTGGAAAATGCTACTCCCTCTGTTAAGAATATTGTCTCCCCCTTACTCCCGACTTCCCCTGGATAACTCCTGCTGGATATTACATATTCAGCTCAGGCATGACCTTTTCTCAGCATCGCTTGTCTGGTTTCCCATCTCAGACGGTGCCAAAAGTTTTTCAGGGCAATGGGAAGGTGGAGAAAGTGTTATTGTTCAGGGTCCCTGAGCATCTTTCCCCACTCCCAACACAGGGATGCAGTACAGACAGGCAGACAGACAGACAGACACACACACACACTTTTGTGCTCTGCCCCCCAATGAGAATGGGGTCATAGCCTTGCTTTAGCCTACAAATCGTGAGCCTAGGGTCTATAAATGTTATCAGGATGGCAAGAAATGGAAATTGTTCTCAAAAGAAGCTGAGCAAAGTTTAATGAAGGGAATTTCCAGCAGTGTGGGTGAATTAAGGAACCAACAAGGGGTAAAAAACTCAGGGACTGGTGACAGGAGGAAGGGACAAGCATCAGGAATAAAGCTATTGGAGCCTTGAGAGAGATGGAGCTGTGGCTGCAAAGAAGTTAAATCTCCCCTGGAAGCCTAGTGAGGCAGGGAGGGAGTAGGGGGAAATTCATATATCCTCCAAGTTGGGGAGGGGCAGTAGTAAAGGAAGCCTGGGTGGTGAGTCCATAGCGGGTCACACCTGTGGGGCACAGAGCAAGGCAGGGGAGAGTGGAGAATGCAGAACACGCGGGGCAGGGATGCAGGGGAGAGGTGGTCGTGGTGATGGAGAGTGGAAAGTAGCCAGCATATGAACATACCTTTTCTTCTATGAACCCCTTTGGCAATCTGGAATGCTAACAGATCCTTTTTCAAAATAATGTTTCTAAATGCAAGAAATAGAATACAGAGCATTACAAAGGAAACCAATTATACTGAAATACAGTTATCAAAATACTAAAAATACAAAATTGTGATACAGTAATATATAATGCTTGTTTATTAACACATGGACTACAAAATCTAGGGGCAGAACTAACAGTTACCAAGCTTTCTAAGTCATGATAAGTGTGAATTATATTTCAAGATATCTGCAACAGCTGAAATGAATATGAAAATATCTGGTGTTTTAATTGTTGATAAAATCTTAGGTACTTTTTTTTTTGTGTGTGTGTGGTACGCGGGCCGCTTGTGGCCTCTCCCGTTGCGGAGCACAGGCTCCGGACGCGCAGGCTCAGCGGCCATGGCTCACGGGCCCAGCCGCTCCGCGGCATGTGGGATCTTCCCGGACCGGGGCACGAACCCGTGTCCCCTGCATCAGCAGGCGGACTGTCAACCGCTGTGCCACCAGGGAAGCCCGTCTTAGGTACTTTTAATACTACTGTGCTTTATTGCCTACCTTCACAGTTGAGGAAAATGCTAAATTTGAGTTGAGTAGAACTTAGTGATATAGATCAATATATATAAATATAAAGTATTTATATAATATAATCAGTATATAATGTTTAGCCTAGTGCCTAGCGCCTGGCCCATGGTAAGTGCTCAATAATTTGGAACAATTATTATTAGTTAACCTCTAAAGCAGTGCACATCTAAGTTCACAGACCCTGAATTCTGTCCAAGGGCTCCTTAGGGGTCTGAAGGCCCCAGGTTGAGAGCACTTGCTTTAACTATAAGTGGAGGGATGTTAAATTCTAGTGGAGCGGTGCTGTAAGCCTGAGTGTGAGAGGGCAGCAGTGTAGCCAGAATCCTGCTTCTTCACAGGAGCAGGATCCTCCCTGTGCAGTCCCAGGGCCCTGGAAAATCCATGCTAAGCAATGATGCATCTGCTCAACCCTCTGGTCATGATCTACTTCTGTTAAATACTATATCCTTGGGTCTGCTAGAATGTAAACTTCATGAGGACGTAAAATGTTAAAAACTGGTTATTGCAGTATTATATACACAGAAATATAAATGTAAATTTTATCCACTGTGTGGCTTAATGAATTTTCATGAACTGAACACACCGGTGTAAGCAGAACCTGTATCATTATCAGCATCCCGGAAGCCTCCCTCAGGTCGCCTTCCTGACACGCCACCTCCCCTAAGGATAACTACTATTCTGATTTCTAGCAACATAGAGTAGTTTTGCCTGTTTTCGTTCTTTTTATGAATAGAATAATATACTTTTTTTTTGTCTCTGGCTTCTTTCTCTCAACGTCATACTTGTGAGATTCATCCGTATCATTCCATGTAGCTGTAGATTTTTCATTCTCATTGCTGCATAGCATCCTATTGTGTGAATATACCATAATTTACCCATTCTGCTGTTAATGAGGATCTGGAAGGTTTTGCATTCTCTGTCGTTTTCATTTTTGTCGTTCTGGTGATTGTGTATTGGTAGCTCTTTGTGGTTTTTTTCCTGGTGAATAGATACATTTTTACCCAGGTATTGGCCATTTGGATATCCTTGTCTATGAAGTGTCTGTATAAGTCTTTTGTCTATTTTCCTAATGTCTATATTTAGACAAATAATCATTCTCAGTTTCCTCATTGTTAAATTAGGACATTAATAGAACCCATGCAAAGGGTTATCATGACAATTAAGAGAGGTAGGCATGTAACATGTTTAGCCTAGTGCCTAGTGCCTGGCCCACGGTAAGTGCTCAATAATTTGGAACAATTATTATTAGTTAATCACTAAAGCAGTGCACATTGTGGATACTCTATGCTTGCTGCATAATAGAATTTTTAAAATATCACTGTAACAGCACTGTGAGTAGAATCTGCTAATCTTGGCTATAGCTGGGTGGGAAGCTCAATGGCTTGGGGATGGGATGAAGGAGAATTTCTTATTTTTTATTCTCTTTTGTACCTTTTGAATTTTGTACTATGTGAATGAATTTTCTACTAAAACACATGAAACTAAAGTCTAAAATGAATAGCTGAAATAGAAATGGAAATAATCTAGAGTTCAGTTGAATCATGTGCTATGCTACTTGTGCTGCCATGTACACCCAGGATGTACATGGAGAATGGGCATGTTTAACTCTGGTGAAGAGGAAACCTTTTGAAGAAATAAATTTAGTTAGTAAGGTGTGATGTCCGTGTATTTCGTAAAAGTTATGATAAGGGAAGGAGGAGTAAATTATGACATAGGGTTAATGTTTGAGTGACCTTAATGAGATGGGATGTGAATTTAATGTTGGGAAACAAAAAAATATCAGGAGAGAGAAGTGGGATGGAATGCCTTAGTCATGTTCAGTCCAGCCTCTCAGGGTTCCAAGAAGTTTGAAAGGACATATTTTGGTTCAGAGTTCTCGAGGGTGAAGGAACACATCTCTGTGTCTCTTGGAGCTTTGTTATGCATAAAAAGGCATTTGCCTTTCTTGGTGAATTTTATGTTGCACTTATCCAAGATAGGTCTCTTTTGAGTGACCCAGAAGGAGAAGCAACAGAACTCTATCAGGGTGTGTTTCTAAATTATTATTACTGATGACAATACTGAAATTAATGTCCTAATTTGCAGAACGTTTTTCACAACGTTTCAAGTACTGTTAAATATGTGCTCTTATTTGCTTTTCGTACTAACTCCTCAGAAAGATAGCTGTGGTTATCTCCATTTTACAGGTGGAAGAACTAAAGGAAATGAGGGAGCCAGGACTAAAAGCTAGGTTAGTGCTGGAAAAAGTCTGAAGTACAATTCATAAGGTGACTGTTACGCCTGTGACAGTCACCTTGAGACGAGCTGTTTGAATGGAGAATGATGACTGGAGAATAATGAGAATAATGAATGGAGATGTTTGAAATGGAGAGTTCAGTGACTGCCACCACCCAGAGGGATGGTTGTGGGACCATGTCATGTGGTGTGCCTCTGGGTTGTGTCCATTCTGAACTTTGATGATGTCCCAGGACAGTGACTTTGTATACTAACATTCAATTTAGTGACTTTTAAAATGGTTCTGCTTTTCTGTTTAGATAGTATTTTTGTGTGTGTGATTATTCTTAAAATGCATCATTTTAATCACCACGCTTCCTGAATCTTCTTTTCCTTTTGGATTCCTTCAATTACACCATCTCCCCTTAAACGATAATCACATTTCATTCTACCTGATTCCCCAGGCCGGTTACCCAGACTAATGGAATGATAGACCTGGGCAACAGATTCAAGATCACTTACGACAACCTCTTGAGAATTTTACAAATGAGGGAACTAAGACCCAGAGAGGCAAAGTGACTTGTCCCACATCACAAAGCTGGTTAATGTGGAGGATAGAATGAAATAAGCAGGAGGAGAGTAAGAGGGCAAAGTTGATTTTTCACAGGGAAGATTTTCTGTAGAAGTTGATTACGTTGAGTTTTCAGGGAGGCAAATGTTCTGGTAGTTCCATGGGAAGAGAAAGATTGCTTTCTGGACCAACAAGAATATTACCCCACTGGCTGCCGTGTAATAATGGCAGATGGTAGCCACAGGGTTATTGTAGGTATGGACTCATAAGGTCTTTAGTCACGGCACTCACTGATACACCGTCAGCTCAGCACTTTGATCCTGAACCAGTGCTGAAAATAGAAACTCCTTCTGAAAGGACATGGCAGAATACTGAGGTGGCCCCCAAGATTATTGCCCCCTTTTGCACACACTCTTTATAATGCTCTTCCCCCTGAGTATGGACAGGTCTGTGTATATGACCGATTTCACTCCCATGGTGAAGTTACAGTACCTGACAAAGATGAAGAAATTTTGCAGATATAATCTCAGATCAGTTGATTTTGAGTGAGTCAAAAGGGAGATTATCTGGGATGGACCTGACTGAATTGGGTGAGAGTTATTCAGAAGGGACTGAGATTCAAAGGGAAGGAGATTCTCCTGCTGGCTTTAAAGAAGTAATCTGGTATGTTGTGAGAGACTTACATGGCTAAGACCTGAGACAGGTCCTCTAGGATGAGGTCAGCTGAGGGTGACCTCTGGCTGACAGCTAACAAGAAACCAGGCTCAGTCCTACAACCACAAGGAAGTGAATTCTGCTAACAACCTGAATGAGCTTGAAGAAGACCCCAGCTCCTGATAAGACCACAGCCCCAGCTGACACCTTGAGACCTGGTGAGACCCTGAGCAGAGGACCAAGTTAGGCTGTGTCTAGACTTCTAATGTACAGAAATTGTGAGATAGTAAATTTTTGTTGTTTGAAAAAAAAAAGTACCACTTTCCTGGAATGTCCCCAAGTTCAGGAGTGTAAATTCAGGCAAGAACAGCCCCCTGGGGAATACCTTGTTTCCACCTGGGGTCAGGGCTGATGCGTTTCTTTATAGTATAACCTATTAATTATGCAGGCCAAGAACGGCAGATTTTCAGAGAGTTAGCTCATCATGATTTCATAATTTCATCAAAATTTCATAATTTCATTTTGCAGAGAAACAGTTTTCTAGGCAGACAAATCAAACTTTGTTAGAAGCTTTACTTTAGGGAAGATCATTTATCCATTAGAGATTCGAAGTACATCTTCCCCTCTCGGGTACAGCATTTCTTCATTTTAAGCGAACTCTTTGCTTTCCGATATATGAGGGAGCACACTTGAGTTTTTCTGCTCTGTTACTCTGTTTTCTAGACTACCTCTTAATTCTTACCTCTGCTTACTAAACAGGAAATGCTAAACAGTATTAGTTTCTACTTGGTGCAAGGCATACTGGGGAGAGGAGGACTGAGATGTCTGAAACGAACTGGCCTTTTTCTTCCCTTTAGACGATGCCCCTTTGTTGAATGGGCTCTCTCAGTCAACTGCATTTCTGGTCATGGCCCTGCTGCAAAGCCTCTGCTCCACGATACTGGGCCCTCTCTGTTGTGAGGGGAGAAGGGGGTTGGCAATATTCTTGCTCAGGAAGAGCCACTTGGTGGGACTTATTTGTGACATTTCCAGTACACAAATTTAGAAGCATAATTCTCAGTCATGGCTGAACACCTGTAAAGAAAAGATTGTTCTAATCATGTTCAGCCGTATCCTCCCGATTACCCTAGACGTTATGGATATTCAGCCCAAATCAAAACCAAAGGCAAACTTCCTGCTTTGTGGGTCTCACAGAATGGGGCTTTGAGGAATCATGTCTGCGATCAAGGGAGCCCTAAGATGTGGGGGCGCTGCATGCTTCCACAGTGCAGTGTCCAGGCTCCTTTGTGAGATGCAGGCGATGAGGGCAAAGGGATGAAGTGAGAACATCGCCTCTGAGGAAACATGCCAGATTAGTTCGAGTCCATTTGACAGTCAGAAATCAGTCTCTGAGTGAGAATCCTTAACAGGACTCCACCCAGGAGAGCAGGAAGAAACACTGGACTAGGCGTCCTTCCTTTGCTGTTCTACCAACCAATCGTGTAACATTTGCCAATTTATAGAATCATTCCGAGCCTCAGTGTCCTCAGACGTAAGCGTGGGTATATCTGTTAGTGGTCTTTGTCTGCAAGGAGCAGAAACTAGCTCTCACCAATTTAAGCAGAAGAGGACTATTTGGAAGGTGCTGGGCTGCTCACAGAACCTGTGGAGGCTTGAGACCCAGGCTGCGGAAGGGCAGGAAGCAGAGTGGGTCTGGGGTCTATAGAACAGGAGCGTCTGCCATGGTAGGGACCACACTCAGCCTTGGTGGGCTCTTGGTTGGAGACTCTTGGTTGGAGGCATCCTTCTTTCCCATGTGAATATAGACAGTCCAGGGCTGGTACGGAGACTTCACAGTCATTGAGGATCCTCCTTGTCAAGTCCCTGGTTTTTGGTTTCTCACTTAGTGCAGAACTTCGGATTCATGATATGAATATGTAATTTAAAAGAAAAAAAAGGTGGACTTTCCAGTCTTTCTTTTCTGGAATAATTTCTCTCCTGGAATATATGCATTTGTTCAGCAAAATTTTGATTTGATTGAAGTTAATATAGTTTCTACCAACCTGAAGCTTGAAATGTTTAATGCAGCTCTAATTTTATTATTTAATGATATAAATAAGATGGAGAAGGCTCTAGGCTTGACAAACTTGACATTTAAATCTAACTTTGCTGGTGCTGGGAAAACTGGACAGCTACATGTAAAAGTATAAGATTAGATCACTCCCTAACACCATACACAAAAATAAGCTCAAAATGGATTAAAGACCTAAATGTAAGGCCAGAAACTATCAAACTCTTAGAGGAAAACATAGGCAGAACACTCTATGACATAAATCACAGCAAGATCCTTTCTGACCCACCTCCTAGAGAAATGGAAATAAAAACAAAAATAAACAAATGGGACCTAATGAAACTTAAAAGCTCTTGCACAGCAAAGGAAACCATAAACAAGACCAAAAGACAACCCTCAGAACGGGAGAAAATATTTGCAAATGAAGCAACTGTCAAAGGATTAATCTCCAAAACTTATAAGCAGCTCATGCAGCTCAATAACAAAAAAAACAAACAACCCAATCGAAAAATGGGCAGAAGACCTAAATAGACATTTCTCCAAAGAAGATATACAGACTGCCAACAAACCCATGAAAGGATGCTCAACATCACTAATCATTAGAGAAATGCAAATCAAAACTACAATGAGATATCATCTCACACCAGTCAGAATGGCCATCATCAAAAAATCTAGAAACAATAAATGCTGGAGAGGGTGTGGAGAAAAGGGAACCGTCTTGCACTGTTGGTGGGAATGTAAATTGATACAGCCACTGTGGAGAACAGTATGGAGGTTCCTTAAAAAACTACAAATAGAACTACCATATGACCCAGCAATCCCACTACTGGGCATATACCCTGAGAAAACCATAATTCAAAAAGAGTCATGTACCACAATGTTTATTGCAGCTCTATTTAGAATAGCCTGGAGATAGAAACAACCTAAGTGTCCACCATCGGATGAATGGATAAAGAAGATGTGGCACACATATACAGTGGAATATTAGCCATAAAAAGAAACGAAATTGAGCTATTTGTAATGAGGTGGATAGACCCAGAGTCTGTCATACAGAGTGAAGTATGTCAGAAAGAGAGAGACAAATACCGTATGCTAACACATATATATGGAATTTAAGAAAAAAAAAATGTCATGAAGAACCTAGGGGTAAAACAGGAATAAAGACACACACTTACTAGAGAATGGACTTGAGGATATGGGGAGGGGGAAGGGTAAGCTGTGACAAAGTGAGAGAGGGGCATGGACATATATACACTACCAAACGTAAGGTAGATAGCTAGTGGGAAGCAGCCGCATAGCACAGGGAGATCAGCTCGGTGCTTTGTGACTGCCTCGAGGGGTGGGATAGGGAGGGTGGGGGGGAGGGAGACGCAAGCGGGAAGAGATATGGGAACATATGTATATATATATATAACTGATTCATTTTGTTGTGAAGCAGAAACTAACACACCATTGTAAAGCAATTATACTCCAATAAAGATGTTAAAAAAAAATCTAACTTTGCAAAACAATCTAGTAGGCAAGAAAAGTATTTCCTAGGCTTCCTCAGATCTGCCTGGATATGTTGTTATAATATGGTAATGAGCTTCCCTAGAAGGGACAAAATACATGACTGAAGTTGCATTTTTATTTTGTGTTTTCTTGAAATAGATTCTCTAGATCAGAGACCTTTAAAATTATGTTTTCTCTGTGCTGGCCACACATTTAGCCATAGTTAGTATTAGAATTATAATTTGGGAAATATTTATAAGGAAGTACTCTGGCACTGAATACAACAGACCCTTTTTTTTGCTCTTCTGAGAGTCAGTGGGAACTCAGTTTAGAGAAGTGCTGGTTTTAAGGAACTGAAATTCACGCCATTCATTCAGTTTACTGTATTTTTTATAAAATATTTATTTATTTATTTGGCTGTGCTGGGTCTTCATTGTGGCATGCGGAATCTTCACTGCAGCATGTGGGATCTTTAGTTGCAACATGTGGGATCTTTTAGTTGCGGCGTGCGGGATCTAGTTCCCTGACCAGGGTTCGAACCTGGGCCCCCTGCATTGGGAGTGCAGAGTCTTAACCACTGGACCACCAGGGAAGTCCCAGTTTACTGCATATTAATCACTTACTTGGGAGTTTAACCTTTCCGATCATTTTCTTCATCTAAAATGACTGAGAATACTTGTGTGCTGATGCCAGAAATATTTTTCATCAGCTATCTTGATCAGCAGGTATTAAGTAAGCACAAAGTATTGATTGCACAGATTTTTTTTTTTTTTTTAATACTAGGAGATGGGTGAGGATTACAAGAGCCTCAATTTTGGTTTTCCAGTCAGGTTTAGGAGACTGGTTTATCTATGTATCTAGTACTTTCAAACAGCATTGTCCTCCTGATCATCAGTGACTAAGATATGCTGTAGAAACGGGGTCTGTTGTTTTCCCATCAGATTCCCCAGGGAGCATCTCCCACAGGCACAGACTACCATGCATCCCTGAGTGATGGAGAGCCCACCTGATCCCCATGGGCAGAATGTGGCAGAGGGGGCTAGCTGTACCCCCAAATTCATGCTTCTCTTTCTATCGTATGTAGTTGTCCCTGCTAAGTAGCTATCCAGCTGAGGTGAAATTTCCCAGCCCTTTTTTTTTTTTTTAACATCTTTATTGGAGTATAATTGCTTTACAATGGTGTGTTAGTTTCTGCTTTATAACAAAGTGAATCAGTTATACATATACATATGTTCCCATATCTCCTACCTCTTACGTCTCCCTCCCTCCCACCCTCCCTATCCCACCTCTCTAGGTGGTCACAGAGCACCAAGCTGATCTCCCTGTGCTATGTGGCTGCTTCCCACTAGCTATCTTTTTTACGTTTGGTAGTGTATATATGTCCATGCCTCTCTCTCACTTTGTCCCAGCTTACCCTTCCCCCTCCCCGTACCTCAAGTCCATTCTCTAGTAGGTCTGTGTCTTTATTCCCATCTTACCCCTAGGTTCTTCATGACCATTTTTTTCTTTTTTTTTTTAGATTCCATATATATGTGTCAGCATACGGTTTTTGTTTTTCTCTTTCTGACTTCACTCTGTATGACAGACTCTGGGTCCATCCACCTCACTACAAATAACTCAATTTCGTTTCTGTTTATTTTCCAGCCCTTTTTGCACCTAAGCATGGCCATGTAGCTATTTCTCACTAATAGAATGTGAATGGGGATGATATGTGACACTTCCTGGCCTTAACGTTTGAGAAGCGGGGATGCTTCCTCCATGTTCCTTCTTTCCTGCTCTACTGACTGGATGCAGATGACTCCACCTGGGCACGGTGGAGCCACAGGATGGAACAATTGTGAGGAGCAGCGCCACCTGTCAGCTGGGAACATCTACCTTTTATTCTTACCTGAACAAGAAATAAATTTTTATTGTGTTTGAGATTTTGTACTTCTGTAGGTCTATTTGGTATACCTACTAGCATTACCGTATTATAGGAAATAGATTCCCTTGGGTAGACCTCTGATCTTGCTACCCTATATTTTTTGAGTCTTTGAAATCCTTTGTCATTTTGAACTTACAGTGGAAAGAGAAGACTAGTCTACATCTTCTGTGCTTGTCAGATCTACAGACGTATGATTAAAAAATTGGCACTTCCCAGATTTATAAATCATCTTCCTAAATTCTCCTGAAATTTTAGCCTGTTGAGAGACAGTGTGACCTAGTGGTTAAGTGTGTAGAAGTGTGTAGGCTATGGAGCCAGCACGCCTGGGTGTAAATACTGCCTCTGTTGCTTACTATCTCTGTGAACTTGGGTAAATTGCTTAACCTTTCTGTGTCTCTGTCTCTTCATCTGCAAAGGAGGGATAACAACACTGCCTACCTCAAATGGTTGTTATGAGGATTAAATGAATTAGTATAGCTTAGTGCTTATGGTGGTTTCTGGCTTGAAGTAAGCACACAATAAATGTCATTTCTTATGATTATTGAGGGTCCTTGTTGTGGTTTAGCCTAGGATTTCTAAGGACCTTTGCATTTATATTTGGTTATTTCACCTTAGTGTCAGGAGAATCCAGGAAGCTTATATATGAAGCGTGATGCCGTTGTTAATGGCATAGAGGCAAATCTAATATTAAATAAAATGAACTACAAACACTAGCTACTTTGTGGATTAGAAGATCTAAAAACATGATGATAGTTTATGTTTTATAGTGCATTGTAAGTGTTAGGCATTGTTTTAACTTTGCATATATTAGCTTATGTAATTATCACAGTGACCTTTTGAGTAGGTATTATCATTTTCCCTATTTTAAAGATAGGGAAATTGAGGCAGAGTGAGGTTAAATTATTCATCTCAGGTCACATAACTAGTAAGTGGCAGAGTTATTGCTTCAAATCCAGGCAGTCTGACTGCAGAGGCCATGCATGGGAAACTCCTATTCACCTTTAATGCCTAGTCAAGGGGCCCCTCTTCTGTGAAGGTTTCTGTGAGGTCTTTCCTGACCTGTTCAAGAGGTTGTTCACTGCTTTCTATGGCAGTCACCACTCTATCTTGGACTGACTGGATTGCAATTGGAGCTGTGCCGTATTGTAGTTATATGTTCATGTTTCTGTGAGATCCTTGTGCGCATAGACTAGACTAGTGCTTCTCAAACTTCAGTGTGCCTGTGAATCATCTGGGGAATCTTGTTAAAATGCAGTTTCTGATTCAGTAGGTGTGATGGTTAATTTGAGGTGTCACCTTGACTGGGTGCACAGATATATGGTCAAACACTATTTCCGGGTGTGTCTATGAGGGTATTTTTGTATGAGATTAATATTTAAATTGGTAGACTGAGTAAAGCAGATTGCCCTCCCCAATGTGGATGGGCCTCATCCAATCCGTTGAAGCCCAGAATAGAACAAAAAGGTTGACTCTTCCCCAAGTAAGAGAGAATTCCTCCTGCCTGATTGCCTTTGAAATTGGACATTGGCATCTTCCTGCCTTTGGACTCAGATTGAAACATCAGCTCTTCCTGGGTCTCAAGCCTGCCATCCTTGGACTGGAACTACACCATTGGCTCTCCTGTGTCTCCAGCTTGCCAACTCACTCTATAGATCTTGGGACTTGTCAGCCTCCATAACTGTGTGAGCCAATTCCTTATAATAAGTCTCTTTGTGGGCATGTGTGTGTCTATATATATTTATCAATCTCCTATTAGTTCTGTTTCTCTGGAGAACTCTGACTAATACGGTGGATCTGGGTGGTGTCTGAGATTCTGCATTTCTAACAAGTTTCCAGGAGACACCGATGCTCCCAGTCAGTGGACCATATTTTGAGAAGCAAAGACAAGACTGTCTCATTCACCTTTTTACCCTTGGTCTCTCATACAGAGGGCACCTAGTGAATTTCTTTTTCTTTTCTTTTTTTTTTAATAGATGTGTATTGGAGTATAATTGCTTCACAATACTGTGTTAATTTCTGTTGCACAACAAAGCGAATCAGCCATATGCATACACATGTCCCCATATCCCATCCCTCTTGAGCCTCCCTCCCACCCTCCCTATCCCACCCCTCTAGGTCATCGCAAAGCACCGAACCCATCTCCCTGTGCTATGCTTCTGCTTTCCACCAGCCAACTATTTTACATTTGGTAGTGTATATATGTGGATGCTACTCACACTTTGCCCTCCCACCCCATGTCATCAAGTCCATTCTCTATGTCTACCTCTTTATTCCTGCCCTGCAACAAGGTTCATCAGTACCATTTTTTCTTTTCAGATTCCACATATATGTGTTAGCATGCGGTATTTGTTTTTCTCTTTCTGACTTACTTCACTCTGTATGACAGACTCTAGGTCCATCCACCTCACTACAAATAACTCAATTTCGTTTCTTTTTATGGCTGAGTAATATTCCTTTGTATATATGTACCACATCTTTATCCATTCATCTGTTGATGAACATTTAGGTTGGTTCCATGTCCTGGCTATTGTAAATAGTGCTGCAGTGAACATTGTGGTGCATGTCTCTTTTTGAATTATGGTTTTGTCAGGGTATATGCCCAGTAGTGGGATTGCTGGGTCATATAGTAGTTCTATTTTTAGTTTTTTAAGGAACTTCCATACTGTTTTCTGTAGTGGTTTTATCAATTTACATTCCCACCAACAGTGTAGGAGGGTTCCCTTTTCACCGCAGCCTTTCTAGCTTTTACTGTTTTCTAAATTTTTTGATGATGGCCATTCTGATCATTGTGAGGTGATACCTCATTGTAGTTTTGATTTGCATTTCTCTAATAATTAGTAATGTTGAGCATCTTTTCATGTGCTTCTTGGCCATCTGTATGTCTTCCTTGGTGAAATGTCTATTTAGGTCTTCCACCCATTTTTTAACTGGATTGTTTGTTTTTTGATATTGAGTTCCATGAGCTGTTTGTATATTTTGGAGATTAGTCCTTTGTCTGTTGTTCCATTTGCAAATATTTTCTCCCATTCTGAGGGTTGTCTTTTTATCTTGTTTATGGTTTCCTTTGTTGTGCAAAAGCTTTTAAGTTTAATTAAGACCCATTTGTTTATTTTTGTTTTTATTTCTGTTACTCTAGGAGGTGAGTCAGAAAAGATCTTGCTGTGGTTTATGTCAAAGAGTGTTTTTCCTATGTTTTCCTCTAAAAGTTTTATAGTGTCAGGTCTTACATTTAAGTCTTTAATCCATTTGGAGTTTATTCTTGTGTATGGTGTGAGGGGATATCCTAATTTCATCCTTTTACATGTAGCTGTCCAGTTTTCCCAGCAGCACTTATTGAAGAGACTAGACTGTATTTTCTCCATTGTATGTTCTTGCCTCCTTTGTTGTAAATTAGGTGCCCATATGTGCGTGGGTTTATCTCTGGGCATTCTATCCTGTACCATTGATCTATATTTCTGTTTTTGTACCAGTACCATACTGTCTTGATTATTGTAGCTTTGTGGTATAGTTTGAAATCGCGGAGCCTGATTCCTCCAACTCCGTTTTTCTTTCTCAAGATTGCTTTAGCTATTTGGGGTCTTTTGTGTTTCCATATGAATTGTAAGATTTTTTTGGTCTAATTCTGTGAAGAATGCCATTGGTAGTTTGATAGGGATTGCACTGAATCTGTAGATTGCTTTGGGTAATATAGTCATTTTCACAATATTGATTCTTCAATCCAAGAACGTGGTATATTTCTCCATCTGTTTATGTCATCTTTGATTTTTTTCATCAGTGTTTTGTAGTTTCCTGAGTATAAGTCTTTCTCCTCCTTAGGCAGGTTTATTCCTAGGTATTTTATTCTTTTTTTTGCAATGGTAAATGGGAGTGTTTCCTTAATTTCTGTTTCTGATTTTTTGTAGTTGGTATATAGGAATGCCAGAGATTTCTGTGCATTAATTTTGTATCCTGCAACCTTACCAAATTCATTGATTTGTTCTAGTAGTTTTCTGGTGACATCTTTAGGATTTTCTATGTATAGTATCATGTCATAGGCAAATAGCGACAGTTTTACTTCCTCTTCTCCAATTTGTATTCCTTTTATTTCTTTTTCTTCTCTGATTGCTGTGGCTAAAACTTCCAAAATTGTGTTGAATGATAGTGGTGAGAGTGGACAACCTTGTCTTGTTCCTGATCTTAGAGGAAATGGTTTCAGTTTTTCACCATTGAGAATGATGTTGGCTGTGGGTTTGTCATATATGGCCTTTATTATGTAGAGGAAAGTTCCCTCTATGCCTACTTTCTGGACGGTTTTTTATCATAAATTGGTGTTGAATTTTGTTGAAACCTTTTTCTGCATCTATTGAGACGATCATATGGTTTTTCTCCTTCAATTTGTTAATATGGTTTATCACATTTGATTGATTTGCTTATATTGAAGAATCCTTGCATTCCTGGGATAAACCCCACTTGATCATGGTGTATGATCCTTTTAATGTGCTGTTGGATTCTGTTTGCTAGTATTTTGTTCAGGATTTTTGCATCCATGTTCATCAGTGATATTGGTCTGTAATTTTCTTTTTTTGTAGTATATTTGTCTGGTTTTGGTATCAGGGTGATGGTGGCCTCATAGAATGAGTTTGGGAATGTTCCTTCTTCTGCAATTTTTTGGAAGAGTTTGAGAAGGATGGGTGTTAGCTCTTCTCTAAATGTTTGATAGAATTCACTGTGAAGCCATCTGGTCCTGGACTTTTGTTTGTTGGAAGATTTTAATTACGGTTTTAATTTCATTACTTGTGATAGGTCTTTTATATTTTCTAATTCTTCCTGGTTCAGTCTTGGAAAATTGTACCTTTCCAAGAATTTGTCCATTTCTTTGTGGTTGTCCATTTTATTGGCATATAGTTGTTTGTAGTATTTTCTTATAATCCTTTGTATTTCTGCACTGTCAGTTGTGATTTCTCCTTTTTCATTTCTTATTTTATTGATTTGCTTCCTCTCCCTTTTTTTCTTGATGAGTCTGGTTACGGGTTTATCAATTTTGTTTATCTTCTCAAAGAACCAGCTTTTAGTGTTATTGCTCTTTGCTATTCTTTTCTTTGTTTCTATTTCATTTATTTCTGCTCTGATCTTTATGTTTTCTTTCCTTCTACTGACTTTGAGTTTTCTTTGGTCTTCCTCTAGTTGTTTTAATGGTAGGGTTAGATTGTTTATTTGAGATTTTGCTTGTTTCTTGAGGTGAGATTGAATTGCTATAAACGTCCCTCTTAGAACTGCTTTTGTTGCATCCCCTAGGTTTTGGGTCATTGTCATTTTTTTCTATGTATTTTTAAATTTTTTTCTTTGATTTCTTCAGTGATTTCTTGGTTATTTAGTAGCTCACTGTTTAGCCTCCATGCATTTGTGGTTTTTTTGTTTTTTTTTTTTTTTTTTTTGCGGTATGCGAGCCTCTCACTGCTGTGGCCTCTCCTGTTGTGGAACACAGGCTCCGGACGCGCAGGCTCAGCAGCCATAGCCCACGGGCCCAGCCGCTTCATGGCACGTGGGATCCTCCCGGACGGGGGCACAAACCCGCATCCCCTGCATCAGCAGGCGGACTCTCAACCACTGCGCCACCAGGGAAGCCCAAATTTGTGTTTTTTATAGTTTTTTCCTGTAATTGATTTCCAATCTCATGGTGTTGTGGTCAGAAAAGATACTTGATATGATTTCAATTTTCATAAATTTTCTGAGGCTTGATTGGTGACCCAAGATGTGATCTGTCCCGGAGAATGTTCCATGTGCACTTGAGAAGAAAGTGCATTCTGCCACTTTTGGGTGGAATGTTTTCTAAATATCAATTATATCTATCTGGTCTATTGTGTCATTTAAAGCTTGTGTTTCCTTATTTATTTTCTGTTTGGATGATCTGTTTGGTGTAAGTGGGGTGTTGAAGTCCCCTACTATTATTGTGTTACTGTCAATTTCTCCTTTCATGGTTGTTAGCATTTGCCTTATGTATTGAGGTGCTCCTATGTTCGGTGCATAAATATTTATAATTGTTATATCTTCTTCTTGGATTCTTCTTCTTGGATCCTTTGATCATTATGTAGTGTCCCTCCTTATCTCTTGTAACAGTCTTTATTTTAAAGACTATTTTATGTGATATGAGTATTGTTACTCCAGCTTTCTTTTGATTTCCATTTGCATGGAATATCTTTTTCCATCCCTTCGCTTTCAGTCATATATATTGGTCGTGTTTTTGTATCCATTTAGCCAGTCTGTGTCTTTTCGTTGGGGCATTTAATCCATTTACATTCAAGGTTATTATCGATATGTATGTTCCTGTTACCATTTTCTTAATTGTTTTGGGTTTGTTTTTGTGGGTCTTTTTCTTCTCTTGTGTTTCCCACCTAGAGAAGTTTCTTTTACATTTGTTGTAAAGCTGGTTTGGTGGTGCTGAATTCTCTTAGCTTTTGCTTATCTGTAAAGCTTTTGACTTCTCCATTGAATCTGAATGAGATGCTTGCTGGGTAGAGTAATCTTGGTTGTACGTTTTTGTCTTTCATCACTTTAAGTATATCCTGCCACTCCCTTCTGGCCTGCAGAGTTTCCACTGAAAAATCCGCTGATAACATTATGGGGATTCATTTGTATGTTATTTTTTGTTTTTCCCTTGCTGCTTTTAATATTTTTTCTTTGAATTTAATTTTTGGTAGTTTGATTAATATGTGTCTTGGTGTGTTTTTCCTAGGGTTTATCCTGTATGGGACTCTCTGTGCTTCCTGGACTTGGGTGACTATTTCCTTTCCCATGTTAGGGAAGTTTTCCACTATAGTCTCTTCAAATATTTTCTCAGACCCTTTCTTTTTCTCTTCTTTTTCTGGGATCCCTATAATTCAAATGTTGGTGCATTTAGTGTTGTCCCAAGGGTCTCTGAGATTGTTTTCAATTCTTTTCATTCTTTTTTCTTTATTCTGCTCCTCGGCAGTTATTTCCATCATTTTGTCTTCCAGCTCACTTATTCGTTCTTCTGCCTCTGTTATTCTGTTATTGATTCCTTCTAGTGTATTTTTCATTTCACTTATTGTGTTGTTCATCTCTGTTTGTTTGTTCTTTAGTTCTTCTAGACCCTTGTTAAACATTTCTTGTATTTTCTCAATCTGCGCTTCCATTCTATTTCTGAGATTCTAGATCATCTTTACTATCATTACTCTGAATTCTTTTTCAGGTAGATGGCTTATTTCCTCTTCATTTTTTTGGTCTTGTAGGTTTTTACCTTCATCTGTGATATAATATTTTGCTGTCTCATTTTGTTTTGTTTTTTTTAATGAGTGGGATTGTGTTCCTGTTTTACTGGTTGTTTGGCCTGAGGCTTCCAACACTGGAGTTTGTAGGCTGTTGGGTAGAGGTGGGTCTTGGTGCTGAGATGAGGAACTCTGTGAGACCTCACTCAGATAAATATTCCCTGGGGTCTGAGGTTCTCTGTTAGGCCAGTGGTTTGGACTCGGAGCTCCCACTGCAGGAGCTTCTGCCCGACCCCAGGCTTGTGAGTCAACATCCCCACAAGCTGCGTGGGGTGGCCAAAAAAAAAAAGAACAAAAAAGTAAAAAATAAAATTAGACTAGGAAACTAGCAGATATGTTAGAAAGAATATAAAAATAAAAATATATATGAATCAACAACTGGAAGGTACATCAGTACCACAATAGTAAGAAAGAGGAGGAGGGAAAAAGAAAATAAAAGAGGGAGAAGGCCTTCACTGTGCAGAGCGGGGGCCTAAGCAAGGGCAAGGTTTGGGCAGTGGGTGGGGCCAATGCTCTGGACCCACAGGGCTGGAAAAGGCCCTGGGGGCTGTGGGAGGTGGGGCTTAGGCACAAGGAACAAAAGGGGCCCAGGCGTGACCCCACCCCAGTCTCAGAGGGTGGGGGACCTCACCTGGGAGCCTAGCAGGCTTCCTGGGCTCGAGTGGGTGGGGCAAACATCCTCCTCTCCTCTCCTGCTCCTCAGGTCTGGGGTCTGGGAGGGCCCCTCCCGCCTACCTCTCCTGATCTCCCTGGCCTCAGGGGCGCTGATCTTGTCTGGCCTCCACTTCTCCTCCCCGCTCAGTACCCCTGCATCCTACCGGTTCACTCTGGGGTTCCTCCCGTCTCCTTGGGGATCAGAGTCGCCAACCAGCAGCTGGCAGGCACCTTAGTCGTGGGGAGATGCTAACTCTGTGTCTTCCCACACCGCTGTCTTGCCAGTGAATTTCTTTTGAATGTATTGGATGAAGTTTTCTTACCGGGTGAAAGATTCTGTAAATGAAAAGTCAAGGCAATAATGATAAGATGAAGTGATTTTGAAAACGATGACTTCAACTTTAATATAGGCCAAATTTGACTTAAATAAAGAGGAGAAAAGAGAAGGGAAAATCAGGAAAACAGCAGATTGTAAGGGCTAAACATCTAGGAAATGGAAAGTAAGATTAATGAGACTGATTGGAACTGACTGACTCTATCAGCATAGAGCACAGAGAAGATGAAATTAGTTTTAGCACTTGTGGTTTTAATAGCATGGATTTGAAACTATGCACTGCCTGTGTATCTTAATGTTATAGAAAATTTAGTTCCTTGCATTCATGCATTGAAAGTCATTTTAATCATTTGTAAGTATGATAATGTATCCATGAAGTTTGAGCCCGATAACCTTCAGTTAGTTTCATGGGTCATTATTTTCTGATGTGGAGATGGTGTGGCTCATTGGCCGTGTTTCCTCTTGGAACTTTGTTCCTGAAGTTTGGTTATGCTATAATCAGCTCAACAAATGCAGGGCTTAATTTCTGTATAGTAAGTGTTGACAACATGTTTCATCGTTGCCTTCACTTGTTTTCTCCTAGTAAGTAAGGTTTATTTACCAGATTTACAGACCTGTGACTCTAAGATTGAAATTTCCCCAGAAAGCACATAAAGGATAAAAGTGCTAAAACAACAACAACAAGTGAAGACAGTAGGGGTAAGACACACACACAGACATACATATACAATTTAAGATGCTTTGATTGTAAGATGTATCATTAAGGTATGTACTGCTAAAATTGAAAAAAAATGCTGCACTATAATAATTATATTATGTTATAATAATGTCACATTATTAGATTATAAGATACATTCCAATTTCAGAGATGCTAACATGTGAAAAGATGTGCATTTTAGAATTTTTGAAATACATTGTGTGTTTTCGTGTACATATACATATCAGTGGATACATAAATAAATTAATATATATATATTTATAGATACCCACTTAGATGTATAGGCAATATTAAAAGCTATATGTCTCTATATGTTGAAGACCAGACTCTGTCTAGAAGGCTACAGATACGCTATGCAGAATGTGTAGAAAAATGTGTTTCCTCTGATTCTCTAGAGCTAGAATAGGAGACCACTAGTGATATTTTTAGCTTATTTTAAATGTTGGGAATGATTGAAACAGAGTCCCACTGTAATGTTCCTAGGGCTTAAACTATTTTAGGCTTCAAAAGTAAATATTCATTTTGACCTATGAGATTGAGGATCTCTAGTTAACAAAGAAAATTATAACTCAAATAAAAGCTATTTGGTTATTCATATGAAATATATGCTCTGTGATGTCTTTATGCTATCTTGTTTTTTCCAGACATTTCAGTACAAATCTGCCACTTTGTAAAATCATATTTGATCCAAGGTGTCACTGACGTTGACCCTGTTAATGAAACCAAATTGCCAAGGCTTTCACTGCCTGACCTTGGTTAAAATTGCAGGGCAAGTTCAGAATTGCTTCACACATACAGAGCTCCCCGAAGTTCAGTAATGATCTTTAGGGTATGTGGACTTTGTGACAAGTAGCAATGGACTTTATGTGAGAAACAATTAAAATAGCATCAACACCTACTAATATCTTGCACCAAGGGATGAGAATTGTGAAAAAGCTATGAACCCTAGGAGCATGATGGATATCATAGGCAAACCACAGTTGTCATGGAAAAGGTAATGATCATTATTTTTCACAGATAAAACTTACACACTGCCAATAAAACCTTTCAGATGGTGGACATGTGTCCCCCAGGAAACATGTTTAGGCATTGTTAGAATCTGTTTTCTTTCTTTTCTCTCCCTAAAGTCCCTTTAAGAGATTATTTAATGTTGAGCCTTGTTTTATTTCATGTTGCTTTCTGTTGATATCTTGTATTTGAATTAAGACTAGCTTATTTACTGCTAAAGCAGGAGATAGAAGAGGAACCTTAAGGGGCTACCAAGGTAGTAAGACTATAGAGGTCAGTAACAATAAAACCTCATTTTTAAGGAGAGAAGGACCATGGGAATTTTGTAAAATATTATTATGCAAAGTAAAGGGTATTTTTGGTCTTGGAAAAAGAATCCAAACTATTTGAATAACTATAGGATATGCAATGTATTTGTAATTAACAGGAATTGAGAGTTTCCTGTGAGCCAGGCACTGGCAACAGTCTTGTAAGGCAGATACTCTTATTAGACTGGTTTTACAGATGCAGACATTGAAGCACAGAAGCATTAGATAACTTACCTAAGTGTGTCAGTTAAGGTTCTGGCAAGAAACACAGTCAAGTTGGGTAATTATAGGAGAGTTTAGTAAAAGGATCATTTACGAAGTATTGGCAGGGTTTAGGGAAACCAACACAAAGTTAGCAACATCGGGGGTCATTGCTGCTCCTAGGATTGAGGGGATGGGGGAAGGAACAGCTCCTGGGTCCAAAGCTGTATAGAGAGGACTACCTGACAGGATCTGTGGATTTTGGGAGAGATTTTGCAGGAAGGGAGCTGGGGAAATAAATACCCAACCTTGCTCTCCTTCTGCCCTTGGATATCCTGCTGGTGCCTTCCATTGACTGAATCCCACTGGAGCCAGAGGGCAAAAGACCCTATTGATGCAGTCAGTCCCCATGGCTCAGCCTCCTGGAACACAGAGTAGGGTGGAGTGTGGTCTAATTCCAGGACCAGTGCTTTTAACCACTGCCTCGTGGCAGACGCCTTCAGTTCACCTTCAGAATGAATCTAGGATTAAAAAAATTCCATAGAAATGTCTTAGCCACCCCAAACATCATAAATTTGTTCTTTATTTTTCACTTAAAATTTTATTGAGCTTCTATTCTAGTATTACAAAGAACACTTTGTCCTTCTTTCCCTGGGTTGCATGAAGCTCAGGTTTATCTTTGGCTCTCAATGACTATGTGTTTTGTTACTTCTTCATCCCTTTGTGCAGTATTCTTTTATTTTTGGAAGCTCATTCCTAATAATTATTTTAGTTGAGAAGAAATAAGTTCTTATCTTAAAGTGCTCTATAAGCCAGGTAGGTTTGGGAGTATTTTGCAGTGTCAAGAAAGTGTTTGTGGGCTTCCCTGGTGGCGCAGTGGTTGAGAGTCCGCCTGCCGATGCAGGGGACACGGGTTCGTGCCCCGGTCCGGGAAGATCCCACATGCCGCGGAGCGGCTGGGCCCGTGAGCCATGGCCGCTGAGCCTGCGCGTCCGGAGCCTGCGCTCCGCAACGGGAGAGGCCACAGCAGTGAGAGGCCCGCGTACCGCAAAAAAAAAAAAAAAAAAGAGAGAAAGTGTTTGTTTCTAAAAAAGACAAGAAATTGCCTTTAATGTATGTGTCAAAAAGCTAAACTGTCTGGAAAAAATAATCCAGATAAATGATTATCCATTTTTGTATTTTAGTTATTTCCATAGATACCTGATTCATAAGGATTATTTAGACAGTTGTGTTTTCCAAAGTCTACTTGAATTTTATTTGGCAATAGTATAATAAACTTCTAATTTCTACTCAAATACTTCATGTTTTTCTTCAAAAAATTAATACAGATTGGTTTAATAAATTCAGCTTTCCATTTTTATATTCCCTTGCTACAAGATTCATTCTGGAAATATATTAGAGCTAGTTCGTTACAATGATCTGATTTTTATATTTTTATTGTTGAAAAAAGTGTAATGAAGATTTTATATGTTTTATATGTTGATTAGTTACAAGATCTTGATTTTTATTTTTTTTATTGTTGAAAAAAGTGTAATGACGATTTTATATGTTAAAAAGGGGTGGTATTATGATGGTGTTTTGACCAGAGCAAGCTATTCTTTGTAGGAAGTGGGGAGCCCCTGGTTACCCAGCAGTCTACATCTGGCCTTGGGCTGCATGGTAGTCACAGAACTTAACATGGCTTCTGGTGGCCCTGGTAGACTGCCAGTTTAAGTCCTGCTTAATATTAGTAATAACTAATATTTTTATACAGCTTTAAAGCTTACAAGGTACTTTTACATGCATACAGTATTTGATCTAATCTTCAACCTTGTGAGGAAGTTAAGTTTTTATCATTAAAATACAAACAAGGAAACTCACTGTTCAGTTTTACAGCTAGTAGATGTTAAAGCCAGAATCCTAACAAGTTTTCTGACTCCTAAGTTTGGATCTCTTTCTGATTGTCTAACACTGACTCATGAAGTATCACCAACCCACCCAACTGATCAGACAGACCTGAATTTATAGCTCATCACAGTGAAGAATACCATCTCAACAGAGCCTTGGCCGTGTCTCCTTCAACCTTGCCATGGCTGGGATTTTATTGAGAATTGGAACTGTGGTTTAAGGTGGGTCTTTCACTGAGGGCATTTGATTACGATTGAGTAAGGATGGCAGTATAATAGTTTAGGACTGGTGAAAGCAGCAAGGTGAGGGGCTCCAAGAGGTTGATACTTACTGAAGAAGCGATGATCTTTTGGGAGATTCTTGTGATGAACAGTCAAGGTACTTGTAGCCTCAGCAAGTGTCCTCTGGGATAGTAAAGTAATGCTAATGAGGACAGTGGACTAGACAAGTCATGTTAAGTGTAGACAGCTGTGTGTGAAAGTAGGTAATTCCAAGACATTTCCTTCATGTCCAAGTTGTGCATTGGACGTACAGTTATTCCCACTTATCTGTGGGAGATACGGTCCAGAAGCTGTGGTGAAAGCCTGAAACCATGAATAGTACCGAACCCTGTATTATACTATGGTTTTTCTTATAGATGCATACCTATGATAAAGTTTAATTTATAAATTAGGTACAGTCAGAGATTAACAACAAAAACTAATAATAAAATAGAATGATTATAACAGTATACTGTAATAAAAGTTGTGTTAATGAGGTCTCTCTCAAAATACCTTTTCCATCTTAACTAACCACTTATCATGCACTGTGGTCTTAACTTTTACCCTTTGAGGTGCGACAGCAAAACTAGCATGAATTTCTTTTTTTTCACAATTTCACAGATAGAAGATTTGTTCTGACTGTAGATCTTAGCATACGATTTTTTTCTTTCCTTATTAAGTTGAGAACTTTCACCTTTTCACTTAAAGGAAGTACTTTATGGCTTTTCTTTGGCACATCCAAATTGCCAGCATCAATACTCTTGCACGTCGGGGCCACTATTAAGTAAAGTAAGGGTTGGTTGAACACAGGTACTGTGATACTGTGACAGTTTATCTGATAACCCAGATGGCTACTAAGTGATTAAGATGCAGGATATGCTGGACCAAGGGAGAAGTCATGTCCCAGGCAGGACGTGTGAGATTTCATCATGCTACTTAGAACTGCATGCAATTTAAAACTTAGGATTGTTTATTTCTGGAATTTTCCATTTAATATTTTCAGACTGTGGAAGACCTTGGGTAACTGAAACTGCAGATAAGGGGGGGGGGGACTACTGTAGGTGGTTTAGGGTTCTTGTGTCCCCCTTGTGGCCATTCTTCAGCCTGAACTGAAAGATAGGTCAATTATATCTGGGAGTGTGATCAATCTAGGTCTTCACCAGTGTTTGCAGTATCACATTTGCATATCAAGTATCTGGAGGTGGTTGTTTCTACTTCTGTAAGTATCAAGTTTTCCCACTCTTTTTGCTCAATGATCGCTTGTTAGGTCATGGGGCAGAGGCTGCAAAGCAGCATTTAAGACCCTGGAGATCACACATCTGAACACTGTGACACAAATACCAAAAGAAGGCTTGTGGTCAGAGTTTGTAGTCTGCTTCTCAATCAGAAGTCCAGAGTGCCCAGATTAATCCAAAAGATTAGGTCCCATACCAAATGTGAAGAGCCCACAGCACCAGATATGGGGTTATTATCTCCGTTACCAAATTTCCTTTGCTTCCTGGATCTTTTTTAGTGCTATTAAAGATCCAAGAGAAGTCTGTAAGGATGTAAGTACAAACTTCTTCCCCTGTAACAGCACGTGTCCCCCTCAAAAGGCCAATATTATATCTCAGGCAGTCCTGTTCTGAACCACTGTCTGTCCAATTTGTTCTCTACTCTTGGTCTCATTGTCTAACTTTCCTGCGAGTCTCTGAACCATGGCATCTAGGATTCTTCTTACTTTCCTGGACTCTTGTAAATCACGATGTGGAGAGGTTTGAGAAAAGGAGAAGGCAATCAAGAATTTCCCTGAAAAGTTATCATTTTAGTTCTCATATTGGGGTTCAGTTTTTCTCCTTTTTCTTAGAGTACGAAGTTGATGGGTTAGAATGGACCCTGGGTGACATCAGGGACAATCCTGAAAGCAAGCATTAGTTTACTAAAGTAAGAAGTTCCTGTTCAGTTCCTGGGTAGTTGTCAGTAGCTTATCTTCCACAAGTACAGGACCAGTCATTAGGGGCTACACAATTATCTACTTTTGGCCAAAATACTCCTATAGAGTTATGAAATAATATTGTAACATTTTGGTGCCACTCAGGTAGAATTTAGCCTCACACAATGAAAATTTGTTATATTGAGATCATTAGGTAGGTGTGAAGCAAAAAAAAGAGAAAAAAGTGTCATACTTGTAAAATTTGTGAAAGGGAGACAACTTCCAAATACACACCAATTTACTAAACCACAACTACCTGTCCTAGTGGTGAATATCTCTCAGAAAATGAAGTAATTTTTTCCCCGAGAATTCACTTATGCTTTCAATTAATTTGGGACTTTTTGAAATATGTCAGGCATTGCATATGTTGCAAAAATAATTGTCCAAGACCTTTTTTTCCTTTTTTATCATACTGGAAATAAGTAGGATAGCTAGTGAACCCTGCATGTAGTACAGCCCCTTCTGCTGCTGTTGTGACCCTGATACATGCTCCTCTCCCAGCCCTCTTTGTGTTCCCATGGCTGCCCAAGTACTTCAGAATCCTGCAGTATACTTATGTGGGTCTGTGCTCTTGAAGCTGTATGTATTTTCAAATATGTGTTGATAATTATTTGGGAAAGGGAATTGACAACTGGGGAGGGAAAAAAGAGATCAATTGAAGAAAGGTGGAAGATGTTTTCACAACGCAGCATTAAATCATGGAAAGAAACTGAGGTCTTGGGACAGTATTCCTGTCTTTTAGGACATAGCCTATGTGAAGCAATCTAGTGAGCCACATCAGAGTATCTTTTTTTTTTTTTTTTTTTTTCGGTATGCGGACCTCTCACTGTTGTGGCCTCTCCCGTTGCGGAGCACAGGCTCCGGACGCGCAGGCTCAGCGGCCATGGCTCACGGGCCCAGCCGCTCCGCGGCATGTGGGATCTTCCCGGACCGGGGCACGAACCCGTGTCCCCTGCATCGGCAGGCGGACTCTCAACCACTGCGCCACCAGGGAAGCCCCACATCAGAGTATCTTGCTATATTTTGATGTGTTCTTAAAGGAAAGTATCTTGGGCTGAGTTACAGCTAGAGAACTTGTGTATTCAAGAGTGGGCTGGAGAAATATCATGAAGGCACATGCAGATTACACCTTAGCTAACAATACTATTACCACCACCACTGCCTTAACAACTATCATCTCTTGTCTGCTTGCTCTATGCCAGGAAACGTGCTAAGGGCTTTATGGCGTTTTCTCATTTAACCCTATAGCAACCTTATGAAGTGGCTATTATTAGTACTTTCATTTTACAGATGCAGAAATCAAGGCCTAGAAAGCTTAAGTAACATAGTCAAGAACATACAAGCAGAAATATGGTAGAGCTCGTGTTTGAGGACAGGTCTCTCTGGCTTGGCAAAATGTATGAATATAATCCAATTTGAGCATCCAAGTGATGGTATCTGGGAGCAGCCCCTATGAGATCCGAAAGTGAATCTCAATAACTTGGCATAGTTAGCAGGATCCCTAAACTCATAGCATGTCTGCAGTGGTGTCATAGAAGTACCAAGTGGGCTTTCTGGCAAAAGGGAGGTTTTAGGTAAATAACTGGGGAATTTATGTTTAGTGGCTAAAATTCCTCTGGGAGTCCTTTACAGAACTGATGTCTAAATGGGGTTGGATGAAGGACAGCTGTGACCCCAAAGCCAAATCAAAGTGTTTGAATCCAGAAAAAGTAGAATCATCTTTTACACCATTGGAATAGACCAACAAGCAGAATTTGTAGGAAGTGGTGGACATACATCAGTCCTAAGAAATTGCCGTATAGGTGGGAGTGGAAGTCTGATACTGAGATTTATGACTGGAGAAATCCAAATTGAAGTTTTATTATAGAGTAGGTAGCAGAGGAGTGGATATACTTCAGAACACCAGGAATTTATTCTACTTTTGGGGTCTCTGAGCCCTTGTGAAATTTGTGGGGACTACTCTGATGTAGGAAGAGAACCCCTTGTGAAGAACACGAGATGCTTCTATTGGATACTTTCAGAATCTAGACTTCGTGTGCATTTCTTTCCATCATCTTGAGTGTTGGAAGAGGGAGCTACAGTAGTGAGAGCATGGAAGTACTGGCCACAGCATATTGTCATCTATCCTTTTAAGAAAACATAGGTTTTATTATTTGGTACTCACATTAAATTCTCCAACTAATTAAACGGGAAACTTAGAAGATCAGTATCTACATTTCAAAGGATCCTGTGCTTTAAAGAAAAGATTTACTGTAGGATTTTTTTTTACACAGAATTATTCCTTGGGCATTCAAGTATACATTTATGTAGCATTAATTAATTCAAAGTGACTAAGGAGAAAAGGAACCTAAATGTGAAGCTTTAGGACCTATTATTAATTGGAGATCGGTTATAAACAAAGATAAGTTTCTCTTAAGGCAAAATGTGCGTCCATAGGAAAACCAGATTTGATTTACAAAAATTCTATTCACATAGCTTATCAAGCATACTTGTGCTGGTTTTGTGTAATGCTGTTGCTGAGTACCTTTCTTTGTCTTGGTGTTTTTTTGTGGTTGATTCCACAAACTATTATAGTCAGGAATGGGAAATCAGCTTTCAGTAACAGTACATTAAGGATCCCCTTCTTGGGTAAGGAGACTGCCCCTAAGATAGTTATAGATCTATCATCTGTTTTTATAATTTCAAGTCAGTAGTCAGTACTGACAGCTTATGGAGTAGAAAAATAATACTGCCCTACCTATCTATAATCTATATTTATGGAATTTCTACATAGGATTCTCTACAGACGAGTTCAGTGTTGTGGTTGGAACTTTGTATTTCCTACATTTTAGTCATTTATAAATAATACAGAGACTGATAATTAGTCACATAAATAATACAGAGGCTATCCATGACCTTATTTCTTTTTATTACCATTTTTCCTACTTAGACCATTATAATATATATTTGAAGGAGAAATGGAATTAGTCCCTACACTGTCGAACCCCCTTTGTTTATTGTCACAAGGGAAGACGTGAAAAATAAAAACTGAAATAGCCTTAACCATTTAAAAAAACAAGTGAAATAACTAAACATTAAGGCAGCAGTCATTGATTTACCAGGCATTATGTTCAAAAGGTAATCTGCCTGTTTGACTTCTCCCCTGAGATGCCTCACAAACATCTCAAAAGCAGCATATCCTAAATGGAACTCTATTTTCTCCTCCAAACCTATCCCCTTATCTCCAGTTTTCCGTTTCCACAAGTGGCACACACATCCACCCAACTGTTCATGTAACTGTTTCTGATACACCTCAAATACAATCTATAAGCAGGTCCTGCTGATTCTGAAATGTCTTGACTCCATAAACTTGATCCATGGACATTGCCATTTTCTTAGTCTAAGACATTCTTATTGTCCATCTGTACTGTTACCTTAGTGTACTAACTGGCCTCCCTTCTTCACTCTTGGCTGCTCGCGTCAATTATCCACCCACAGAGAGGAATGATTTTCCAAAGATATTTATCAGCCCATTTTATTCCCCTGGCTATAATTCGTTAATAACTTCCCATTGTACTTGGACTAAAATCCAAAATCCTTTTAAGGGGCTACAAACTCTTACATGATATGGCTCTTCTCCTCAACCACTCACTTTCTAGTCTTCAGCCAACCCTGTCAAGTATCTTGAACACATCATGGGCTCTCTGCCTTAGGGCTCTGCTGCATCCCCCCATCACACACCCAGTGTACACGTGGCTCACTGCTTTCCATCCCGTAGGTCTTGGCTCAAGTGTCAGCTCTTCAGAGAGACATTGCCTTATAGTTTTCTCTTT
The DNA here is from genome assembly GCF_005190385.1 of Monodon monoceros. Classification (NCBI taxonomy): domain Eukaryota; kingdom Metazoa; phylum Chordata; class Mammalia; order Artiodactyla; family Monodontidae; genus Monodon; species Monodon monoceros. The sequence goes on from NW_021703777.1 coordinate 40,848,352, forward strand.
TACTCTCTTTCTCAGTTTCTTGTTGTTTCATTTATAGCACATAACATGTTTGTAATTTTTTTTTGTCTGCTTGCTTATGTATTTCTCACTTCCCAACCAGTATGTAAATTCCACAAGAACAAAGTCTATTCCTCTTGAACAAGTTCCTTGCTTAGTGTCTCGTACACAGTAGGTAACCAGTAAATATTTGTTGAGTGAATCATCTTGGAATTCACTGTCCCACAGAAATGTTAAAAACCATAGCTCATTTCTCAGGCACCTCATAAAAGCCTATTTATTTCAAAGATGTAATTTATCCATGGCTCTAGGATTAGCAGCTTGAGTTATGGGTTCTGAGAACTGGGGCTATGAAGTGAGGCTCAAGAAAAGGAGAAGGATAATTTGCTTTCATTTTCTTTCTTTTTCCTTGTGATGAAAATTTTTCAGATTTGCTCTCTCAGAAACTTTCAAATATACAATATATATTATTAACTCTAGTCACCATGCTGTACATTACATCTCCACAATGTTACTAATTTTATAACTAGTTTATACTTTTTAACCCCCTTCACCCATATCATCCTCTCCCATCCCTGCCTCTGGCAATCACCCATCTGTTCTTTGTACCCCTGAGCTCATTTTCTTTTTTTGTTCTTGTCTTTTTTAGATTCCATGTATAAGTGGGATCACACAGTATTTGTCCTTATCTGTTTGAGTTTTTTCACTTAGCATGATACCTTCAAGATCCATCTATGTTGTCGCAAATGGCAAGATTTCCTTCTTTTCTATGGTCAAATAATATTACATTATATATATAATGTAATATTACACACACAGACACACACACACACCACACCACACCTTCTTTATCCATTCAGGTTTCTTCCATATCTTGGCTATTGTAAGTAATGCTGCAACGAACTTGGGTGTGTGTGTATCTTTTAGAGCTAGTTTTTTTTTTTTTTTTTTTTTCAGATCTATATCTAGGAGTGGAATTACTGGATCATATGGTAGTTCTCTTTTTAGTTTTTGAGGGACCTCCATACTGTTTTCCACAGTGGCTGCAGCAATTTACATTCCCACCAATGGTGTACAAGGGTTCCCTTTTCCCCACATCCTTGCCAGCAGTTATTTTCTCTTATCTTTTTGATGATATCCATTTTAACACGTGTGAGGTGATAATTCATTGTGGTTTTGATTTGCATCTACCTGGTGATTAGTGATATTGAGCACCTTTTCATGTACCCATTGGCCATTTGTATGTCTTCTTCGGAAAAATGTCTATTGCCCATTTTTAATTGGATTATTTGGGTTTTTTGCTACTGAATTGTATGAGATCCTAATATATTTTGGATAATTTGCAAATATTTTCTTCCATCCTGTAGGTTGCCTTTTCATTTTATTGATGGTTTCTTTTGCTGTGCAGAAGCTTTTTAGTTTGATGTAGTTCCAGTTGTTTATTTTTGTTTTTGTTGCCTTTGCTTTTGGTGTCAAATCCAAAAAATCATCACTAAGGCTGATGTCAAGTAGCTTACTTTCTTCTAGGATTTATATGGTTTCAGGTCTTATGTTCAAATCTTTGATCCATTCTGAGTTAATTTTTGTGTGTGGTATAAGATAGGGGTCCAATTTTATTTTCTTATATACAGATTTAGCTATAGGCAAATTGTTAAACTGATTAAGTTTGTCTTCAGCATCTTTATAATTCCTTCCCTGCAGCCTTCTTTATTTTATATTGACTGTTGTAAGGGACAGAGGTCTATTCATGAAAGGCCAAGAAAAAAGAGGTTATATAATGGGCAACCAAGGAAGGAACTAGATCTCAGAGAAAGAGGAACTGGGAAGCCATTGAGAAAAAGCTCAGTTTCTCTCTTTCTCTCTGTCTGTCTCTCTCTCTCTCTGTCTCTTGGGGCCCCAGCTATTCTCTGTCATATGTTCCATTCTCTGCTGTCTTGTTTATTCTGCTTACTTATAACTTGGGTTTTTAAAAAGTCATCACAGCCAACACTTTCTAGGATCCTTTTATACTGTAACTCTTAAGCTTTAGTTCCAATTGTGTACTAACTACTTCAGACTGCGTTCTGAGAGAGAGACAGAGACAGAGACAGAGACAGAGAGAGTGAAAAATCTTATTGGTCCTCTTCATTTTTCTGAGTCAGGCTATAGGCTGCTTTCTAGCTTATTTGTTGGCTTCCCATTGGGTTACTTGTCCATCCTTGGACCAATCATCTGTGCCTGAGGTAAGGTGTGAGGCCATGTGATGCGAGCATGGTCATGGAGGCAGCAGGTGTTGTGAGTTGTTCACACTCCCTTAGAAAGGAATATGCATGGACAGGAAAGATCTACATCTCCAATACCATGTCTCAATTCATAATGCCCTCTTTCCAACCTACCAGCTCCCTTACTCTGGCCTAAGCATCCATTCCAAGCCCTCAACCTAAAACCTGCCCAACAGGACCCACAAGTACCCACCCTTTTCGTTCAGTTTTACTTTACCTAGACTGGTTATGATCCCTATGTGATAGGCACTGTACTAGTCACTTGAGATAGAAAATTGAATAGAATATGGTCCCTACTTTCAAGGAGTTTGCAGTATGAATTAAGGGGATGGTCCAGTATACCATCAACTATTTTTTAGTGTGCTCAATGGTACTACAGATTGGTATAACTAAAGTGTGTTTTCAGAGTCCAGTGGTGAAGGTTAATAATTCTGCAGGAGGAGAAAGAGAGAGCAGGATAAGACTTCACAGAAGACCTGACACTGCAAGTGGGTTCTGAAAGATGAGCTGGAGTTGAGAAGGGGATGAAGTTATTAGCAAAGCATAGAGCTGTAAGTCACAGCTTGTTAGACAACAGCTCTGTCTGATGTGTGAAGTACATGGAACAGGAGTTCTACTAAGATATGGGCTGGAAAACTGGGGTGGAATCCAACTACTGGTCATGGTGCAGCAATAGGTGCTTATTAAACTAACAATAGGTATTTACTAAACATCTAATATGTATCAAAAAAGAGCTCAGAAGAGAGCTAGATTTATATGCCATCATATTTAAACACACGGGTGTGGATGATATCTTCCAGGAAGAGCATGCAAAGAAAAAATGAACTGGGGGTGATGTGGAGGAGACACTGACATTAAAGATATCACAAATAGCATATTGATAAAGTAGGAGAGAACCAGGGGAGAGTAGAGGTAGAGGCCCTGGGAAGAGATTCAGGAAAGTAGGAGTAGTCAGCAGGGTCAGGAGCTGCAGAATGATCAGGTAAGATGAAGACTGCAATTTGGCATTTAGGAAGTTTATTATGAGTGAGACATACAGCAAAGAGGCAGTGGGGACTCTGGGGATAGAGGGTAGCAGGTAGTCACCTCCCAGTTTTGCCTGGAGCTGACCCTGCACAAAGGAGTCTCATTTAAGTCAGTTTAAATACTTTGTTAGCAGCTCTTGGAAAAGGTTTGTTGAGGAAGGAGATTGAAGTTCTTGGCTTAAATGAAGGTTCTGGATTATTTATGGATTTAATTTATCCCTGTGACCCATGTCCCTAGTTGACACAAGCTATCAAGAGTTAGCTGCATTTTTTTCTTCTTGTAAAAGTAGGAAGAATATTTAATCACAACTGAGCTACAGTAATAGAGATTTTAATGAAACTGGGCTGGGCTAGGACTGGGAGGTTGCATAAGCTATCTGAGAGTAAACATTCCTCTGGGTGCACTCTGTGCACGGGCATAATTCTTAGGACTGAAACATACTATTTAATCCAAAGAGCTCACGGGGTTTTCATAAATGCAGTTTAAAGTCCACGCAAATATGCATAGTACATAAACAGAATTTTCTGGGAATTTTAAGCCTCTGTATAACTTAGATAAAACGTAAAAAGAAAATGTTCGATAAATTTGATAGCATGGGTTTTTCCCTGGCAGTCCAGTGCTTAGGACTCTATGCTTCCACTGCTAAGGGCCCAGGTTCGATCTCTGGTCGGGGAACTAAGTTCCCACACGCAAGATGCACAGCATGAGAAAAACAAACCAACAAACGTGAAGTCTCACCAAACAAAGAATATCAATAAAGATAAAAACTATTAAAAATTTTTCATAGCTGGCTCATTAAAATTAGTTTACCTTCCATGGAAATCAAGGTAAAGACTATTGACTGAAACCCCGCCTCCCCTTCTACATATTCAGCCTTTCTTTGAGGATAATTGAGAGGGTCTGAAGAATTGTCACCATCTGGAGCTTAGGGAACATTTCATACAGCTTCCCCATTTTGCAACAAGGAACCTGAGGGCCACAGAGGAGAAATGATGTGTCCAAGTGCCTACTTGTTTCATGCCAGAGCTGGAGAAAGAATTGAGTTTAGGGTACTTGCTATAGGGTGAAACCCACATTCCTACTGATGCTAGCAATAAAAAAGCAACAAGGGTACAATCCTATTAACTATCCTAACTCCTCTCTAGGCCTCTTTAATACTGCCAGAGTTTTCTTTCCAAAACAAATCTGTCTGTGTTATTCCTTCTGTATAAAATTCTTCAGTGGCTTCCCACTGCCTATGGGATGAAGTCCAGATTTCTTTGGATAATAAACGCCTACCTATTTCTCTGGCCCTGGGGGCCCACTTCCTGCTCCTCCAGCTGTGCCTTTCAGACACACTTACCTGTGGGCAGTCCCAGACTCACGTTATCACACCTTTTCTCTATCCCTTTCTGGGGTCCCCCTGCCCCTCCCAGGGCTTACCAATGCCTGGTCATTGACCAAACTCAGCCGGAGCACCACCGCCTCCCAGAGGCCTTCCCGTAACTTTTCCCTTTGTGCTGTCTTTCTAGGAGGTTGCATATCTCTGTATAATACCTGCCACATTGATTGGAAGTCATTGGCTTATATGTTTGACTATTCGACTAGTAGATCCTTGAGTTCAGAGAGAATGTCTTACTCATTTTCACATTCTGAGTGCACAATGCCTGGGATGTGTAGGTGCTCAGTACATGATTGTGGAATTGAATTGAACAATAACAACAAATCCAGTAGTCGTGAGCCCCTGATAGAAAATTTAGGTGAGATTATCCCATGAGCCCTTACCAGTTTGAAACTGCCCTACTTTGCCTACCTCTTCCATCTGTTCTTCACAACCTTATGGAGAAATTGGTCAACTCGTTATTCTCCAGGGACACCACATGCATTTCTTCCTCCCCACCGTGCCCTTGTCCGTGGTGTTAGCCCTGCCTGGCAGGCCCGTCTCCTTGTTTATCTAGGAGTTATTGACTACCTATATGTCTGACGTTGTGCTCGGCTCTTATCTTCACCTGTCTAAATAGGACGCTGCCATTCCAGGTCACTTCAAGTCCTATTCACACTTGCATCTTCTAACCAATGCCCTCTTTATCACTTTATCACTTCCTATAGGTCCTGTGTATTTGATATTTAATATAAACTATCTTTTATGCTTAATTTTCATTCTGGGACTATTACATACCTATTCAACTAAGTTATAAGACTCTCGAGGGCAGGAACTGTATCTTCAGCTCCTAACTTTAGGAAGTGCCTTAATAAATGTTGGCCAGTGATTGAGAGGACTCAAGGGACTTTGTGATTTTGCTACTAGATCCAGCTGAGTGTGATTCTCACGGAGGCATTTCAGGCTGGCCAAGGTCAGGGGTTCTGGAATTGAAGGGTGACTTTCAGAAGCATAATTGTCCATGTTCATTAAAACTAAATATCTCCCAGATGGGAAGACTAGATCATGTAGAGATTTTTCCAATTTGCAGTGACTTATAGGCATAATACAATAGCAATTAAAATCTGATTGGGTTGGAGAGAGGAGTTTATCTGAAACAGCCAGAATTTACAAAAGAATTTCTATTTTTGAAAGGCTATCCCTATTAGATCTTAAAGCACAAAAAGTTATAGTAGTTAAAATATTTTTGTACTCATCCACAGATTGAAAATATATCAGTGTTTTGTTGTATGTATGTTTCATATTATACTATAATGCGTATGTAAAAAATGCGTGGAACTGGTCTCATCTTGCTCTCAGTCTTCACTGGAGCAATAGTGGAAAATACTTTTTCCTTTCCCTTTCCTAGGGACAGCAAGGGAAGGAAGCAGATTATCAAAGAAAAGGTATTGGGAAGTGTTCCAAAAATCCATGTCCCTTTCCCATGAAAATTTAGTTATATGAGTCGAGAGATAACATAAAACAGTGGCAAAGGGCACTTTTTTCTTAAAAATATTGTTGAGATGACTGCTTTAGCAATTTGAGGGGATTAATTTAAGCTATCTAGTAAAATAAGTACCAAATAGAAAGTACAAAAACAAAAAAAAGTAAATATAAAAAAATCAGACCACAGTCTAGCATGAAGAAAATAACCTGAAGATTTATCGAACTTTAGAGGGGGGTGTATTTTATGTGTTTGGGGTTTAGAATGGCTTAATGATGACGCTGTAGCATGTAAAGATCTACAGTAATTGTCCTGCCTATCTGGCACCGTGTCCCTAAGAGCACCTGGAACAACGTGGTTCAGTAACTACTTGTAGAAAGTGGGGACACATGGATGTCTGAGCGAGTGTGTGCACCCTTCAGTGTGATGAGCTGTGCGAGTTCTCTGGGTGCCTGTTTTGACTCCATTTGAACCCTGGAGAGAGGAGGCGAAAAGACCTCATGGGGCCATCAGGCATCACTTCTGACCCTTCAGGGCTGTGCTAGTCTTCATATTCTATGGGAAGAAGGCAAAGGAGGATGGGATCTTGGAATCAAAAGATAAAAATAGGGCTTCCCTGGTGGCGCAGTGGTTGAGAGTCCGCCTGCCGATGCCGGGGACATGGGTTCGTGCCCTGCTGGGAAGATCCCACATGCCGTGGAGCGGCTAGGCCCGTGAGCCATGGCCGCTGAGCCTGCGCGTCCGGAGCCTGTGCTCCGCAACGGGAGAGGCCACAACAGTGAGAGGCCCACATACCGAAAAAATAAAATAAAATAAAATAAAAATAAAAATATAAAGCTCTTTCAAGGATGTAGGATGGGGAGGGAGTAGATTGGTGGATGAGGTGAATTTATTAATACCCTTTAATCTTTTTTTTTAACATCTTTATTGTATAATAATTGCTTTACAATGGTGTGTTAGTTTCTCTACAGCAAAATGAATCAGTTAGATATATACATATGTTCCCGTATCTCATCCCTCTTGCATCTCCCTCCCTTCCACCCTCCCTATCCAACCCCTCCAGGCGATCACAAAGCACAGAGCAGATCTACCTGTGCTATGCGGCTGTTTCCCACTAGCTACCTACCTTACGTTTGGTAGTGTATATATGTCCATGCCTCTCTCTCGCTTTGTCACAGCTTACCCTTCCCCCTCCCCATATCCTCAAGTCCATTCTCTAGTAGGTCTGTGTCTTTATTCCTGTCTTACCCCTACGTTCTTCATGACTTTTTTTTTCTTAAATTCCATATATATGTGTTAGCATACGGTATTTGTCTCTCTCTTTCTGACTTACTTCACTCTGTATGACAGACTCTAGGTCTATCCACCTCATTACAAATAGCTCAATTTCGTTTCTTTTTATGGCTGAGTAATATTCCATTGTATATATGTGCCACATCTTCTTTATCCATTCATCCGATGATGGACACTTGGGTTGTTTCCATCTCCGGGCTATCATAAATAGAGCTGCAATGAACATTTTGGTACATGACTTTTTTTGAATTATGGTTTTCTCAGGGTATATGACCAGTAGTGGGATTGCTGGGTCATATGGTAGTTCTATTTGTAGTTTTCTAAGGAACCTCCATACTGTTCTCCACAGTGGCTGTATCAATTTACATTCCCACCAACAGTGCAAGAGGGTTCCCTTTTCTCCACACCCTCTCCAGCATTTATTGTTTCTAGATTTTTTGATGATGGCCATTCTGACTGGTGTGAGATGATATCTCATTGTAGTTTTGATTTGCATTTCTCTAAAGATTAGTGATGTTGAGCATTCTTTCATGTGTTTGTTGGCATTCCGTATATCTTCTTTGGAGAAATGTCTATTTAGGTCTTCTGCCCATTTTTGAACTGGGTTGTTGGTTTTTTTGTTATTAAGCTGAATGAGCTGCTTATAAATTTTGGAGATTAATCCTTTGTCAGTTGCTTCATTTGCAAATATTTTCTCCCATTCTGAGGGTTGTCTTTTGGTCTTGTTTATGGTTTCCTTTGCTGTGCAAGAGCTTTGAAGTTTCATTAGGTCCCATTTGTTTATTTTTGTTTTTATTTCCATTTCTCTAGGAGGTGGGTCAAAAAGGATCTTGCTGTGATTTATGTCATAGAGTGTCCTGCCTATGTTTTCCTCTAAGAGTTTGATAGTTTCTGGCCTTACATTTAGGTCTCTAATCCATTTTGAGTTTATTTTTGAGTATGGTGTTAGGAAGTGTTCTAATTTCATACTTTTACATGTACCTGTCCAGTTTTCCCAGCACCACTTATTGAAGAGGCTGTCTTTTCTCCACTGTATGTTCTTGCCTCCTTTATCAAAGATAAGGTGACCATATGTGCGTGGGTTTATCTCTGGGCTTTCTATCCTGTTCCATTGATCTATCTCTCTGTTTTTGTGCCAGTACCGTACTGTCTTGATTACTGTAGCTTTGTAGTATAGGCTGAAGTTAGGAAGCCTGATTCCTCCATCTCTGTTTTTTCGTTCTCAAGATTGCTTTGGCTATTCGGGGTCTTTCGTGTCTCCATACAAATTGTGAAATTTTTTGTTCTAGTTCTGTGAAAAATGCCAGTGGTAGTTTGATAGGGATTGCATTGAATCTGTAAATTGCTTTGGGTAGTAGAGTCATCTTCACAATGTTGATTCTTCCAATCCAAGAACATGGTATATCTCTCCTTCCTTTTGTATTGTCTTTAATTTCTTTCATCAGTGTCTTATAATTTTCTGCGTACAGGCCTTTTGTCTCCTTAGGTAGGTTTTTTCCTAGATATTTTATTCTTTTTGTTGCAGTGGTAAATGGGAGTGTTTTCTTGGTTTCACTTTCAGATTTTTCATCATTAGTTTATAGGAATGCCAGAGATTTCTGTGCATTAATTTTGTATTCTGCTACTTTACCAAATTCATTGATTAGCTCTAGTAGTTTTCTGGTAGCATCTTTAGGGTTCTCTATGCATAGTATCATGTCATCTGCAAACAGTGACAGCTTTACTTCTTCTTTTCCGATTTGGATTCCTTTTATTTCCTTTTCTTCTCTGATTGCTGTGGCTAAAACTTCCAAAACTATGTTGAATAAGAGTGGTGAGAGTGGGCAACCTTGTCTTCTTCCTGATCTTAGTGGAAATGCGTTCAGTTTTTCACCATTGAGGACGATGTTGGCTGTGGGTTTGTCATATATGGCCTTTATTATGTTGAGGAAAGTTCCCTCTATGCCTACTTTCTGCAGGGTTTTTATCATAAATGGGTGTTGAATTCTGTCGAAAGCTTTCTCTGCATCTATTGAGATGATCATATGGTTTTTCTCCTTCAATTTGTTAATATGGTATATCACATTGACTGATTTGCTTATATTGAAGAATCCTTGCATTCCTGGGATAAACCCCACTTGATCATGGTGTATGATCCGTTTACTGTGCTGTTGGATTCTGTTTGCTCGTATTTTGTTGAGGAGTTTTGCATCTATGTTCATCAGTGATATTGGCCTGTAGTTTTCTTTCTTTGTGATATCCTTGTCTTGCTTTGGTATCAGGGTGATGGTGGCCTCGTAGAATGAGTTTGGGAGTGTTCCTCCATCTGCTATATTTTGGAAGAGTTTGAGAAGGATAGGTGTTAGCTCTTCTCTAAATGTTTGATAGAATTCGCCTGTGAAACCATCTGGTCCTGGGCTTTTGTTTGTTGGAAGATTTTTAATCACAGTTTCAATTTCACTGCTTGTGATTGGTCTGTTCATATTTTCTATTTCTTCCTGATTCAGTCTTGGCAGGTTGTGCCTTTCTAAGAATTTGTCCATTTCTTCCAGGTTGTCCATTTTATTGGCATAGAGTTGCTTGTAGTAATCTCTCATGATCTTTTGTATTTCTGTAGTGTCAGTTGTTACTTCTCCTTTTTCATTTCTAATTTTATTGACTTGAGTCTTCTCCCTTTTTTTCTTGACGAGTCTGGCTAATGGTTTATCAGTTTTGTTTATCTTCTCAAAGAACCAGCTTTTAGTTTTATTGATCTTTGCTATCGTTTCCTTCATTTCTTTTTCATTTATTTGTGATCTGATCTTTATGATTTCTTTCCTTCTGCTAACTTTGGGGTTTTTTTGTTCTTCTTTCTCTAATTGCTTTAGGTGCAAGGTTAGGTTGTTTATTCGAGATGCTTCCTGTTTCTTAAGGTAGGATTGTACTGCTATAAACTTCCCTCTTAGAACTGCTTTTGCTGCATCCCATAGAGTTTGGGTTGTCGTGTCTCCATTGTCATTTGTTTCTAGGTATTTTTTTATTTCCTCTTTGTTTTCTTCAGTGATCACTTCGTTACTAAGTAGTGTATTGTTTAGCCTTCATGTGTTTGTATTTTTTACAGAGCTTTTCCTGTAATTGATATCTAGCCTCATAGCGTTGTGGTCGGAAAAGATACTTGATACAATTTTGATTTTCTTAAATTTACAAAGGCTTGATTTGTGACCCAAGATATGATCTATCCTGGAGAATGTTCCATGAGCACCTGAGAAAAGTGTGTGTTCTGTTGTTTTTGGATGGAATGTCCTATAAATATCAATTAAGTCCATGTTGTTTAATGTATCATTTAAAGCTTGTGTTTTTTTATTTATTTTCATTTTGGATGATCTGTCCTTTGGTGAAAGTGGGGTGTTAAATTCCCCTACTATGAATGTGTTACTGTCGATTTCCCCTTTTATGGCTGTTAGTATTTGCCTTATGTATTGAGGTGCTCCTATGTTGGGTGCATAAATATTTACAATTGTTATATCTTCTTCTTGGATCGATCCCTTGATCATTATGTAGTGTCCTTCTTTGTCTCTTCTAATAGTTTTTATTTTAAAGTCCATTTTGTCTGATACAAGAATTGCTACTCCAGCTTTCTTTTGGTTTCCATTTGCATGAAATATCTTTTTCAATCCCCTTACTTTCAGTCTGTATGTGTCTCTAGGTCGGAAGTGGGTCTCTTAAAGACAGCAAATATATGGGTGTTGTCTTTGTATCCATTCAGCCAATCTGTATCTTTTGGTGGGAGCATTTAGTCCATTTGCATTTAAGGTAATTATCAATATGTATGTTCCTATTTCCATTTTCTAAATTGCTTTGGGTTCGTTATTGTAGGTCTTTTCCTTCTCTTGTGTTTCTTGCCTAGAGAAGTTCCTTTAGCAGTTGTTGTAGAGCTGCTTTGGTGGTGCTGAACTCTCTCAGCTTTTGCTTGTCTGTAAAGGTTTTAATTTCTCCATCAAATCTGAATGAGATCCTTGCTGGGTAGAGTAATCTTGGTTGCAGGTTTTTCTCCTTCATCACTTTAAATATGTCCTGCCAGTCCCTTCTGGCTTGCAGAGTTTCTGCTGAAAGATCAGCTGTTAACCTTATGGGGAATCCCTTGTGTGTTATTTGTTGTTTTTCCCTTGCTGCTTTTAATATGTTTTCTTTGTATTTAATTTTTGACAGTTTGGTTAATATGTGTCTTGGCGTATTTCTCCTTGGATTTATCCTGTATGGGACTCTCCATGCTTCCTGGACTTGATTAACTATTTCCTTTCCCATATTAGGGAAGTTTTCAACTATAATCTCTTCAAATATTTTCTCAGTCCCTTCCTTTCTCTCTTCTTCTTCTGGAACCCCTATAATCAAATGTTGGTGCGTTTAATGTTGTCCCAGAGGTCTCTGAGACTGTCCTCAGTTCTTTTCATTCTTTTTTCTTTATTCTGCTCTGCAGTAGTTATTTCCACTATTTTATCTTCCAGGTCACTTATCCGTTCTTCTGCTTCAGTTATTCTGCTATTGATCCCATCTAGAGTATTTTTCATTTCATTTATTGTGTTGTTCATCATTGTTTGTTTCATCTTTAGTTCTTCTAGGTCCTTGTTAAATGTTTCTTGCATTTTGTCTATTCTATTTCCAAGATTTTGGATCATATTTACTATCATTATTCTGAATTCTTTTTCACGTAGACTGCCTATTTCCTCTTCATTTGTTAGGTCTGGTGAATTTTTATCTTGCTCCTTCATCTGCTGTGTGTTTTTCTGTCTTCTCATTTTGCTTATCTTACTGTGTTCGGGGTCTCCTTTTTGCAGGCTGCAGGTTCGTAGTTCCTATTGTTTTTGGTGTCTGTCCCCAGTGGCTAAGGTTGGTTCAGTGGGCTGTTTAGGCTTCCTGGTGGAGGGGACTAGTGCCTGTGTTCTGATGGATGAGGCTGGATCTTGTCTTTCTGGTGGGCAGGTCCACGTCTGGTGGTGTGTTTTGGGGTGTCTGTGGACTTATTATGATTTTAGGCAGCCTCTCTGCTAATGGGTGGGGTTGTGTTCCTGTCTTGCTAGTTGTTTGGCATAGGGTGTCCAGCACTGTAGCTTACTGGTCGTTGAGTGAAGCTGGGTGCTGGTGTTGAGATGGAGATGTCTGGGACATTTTCACCATTTGATATTATGTGGAGCTGGGAGGTCTCTTGTGGACTATGTCCTGAAGTTGGCTCTCCCACCTCAGAGGCACAGCACTGACTCCTGGCTGCAGCACCAAGAGCCTTTCATCCACACGGCTCAGAATAAAAGGGAGAAAAAGTAGAAAGAAAGAATTAGTAGAAGTAGAAAGAAAGAGAGAAAGAAAGAAAGAAAGGAGGGAGAGAGGGAGGAAGGAAGGAAGGAGGGAAGGAAGGATAAAAAGAAAGAAAGATGATAAAGTAAAATAAAATAAAGTAAGATAAAATATAATAAAGTTATTAACATAAAAAGTAATTATTAAGAGAAAACAAAAAATCGGACAGATGGAGTCCTAGGACAAATGGTGGAAGCAAAGGTATACAGACAAAATCTCACACAGAAGCATACACATACACAGTCACAAAAAGAGGAAAAGGGGAAAAAATCATAAATTTGCTCTCAAAGTCCACCTCCTCAATTTGTGATGATTCGTTGTCTAAAGGAGGGAAGGATGGAAAGAACGAAGATAAAGTAAAATAAAATAAAGTTATTAAAATAAAAAGTAATTATTAAGAAAAAAATTTTAAAAAAACGAAAAAACAAAACAAAAAGACGGACGGATAAAACCCTCGGACAAATGGAAGCAAAGCTATACAGACAAAATCCCACGCAGAAGCATACACATACACACTCACAAAAAAAAAGGAAAAGGGGAAAAAATCATAAATCTTGCTCTCAAAGTCCACCTCCTTAATTCGGGATGATTCGTTGTCTATTCAGGTATTCCACAGATGCAGGGCACATCAAGTTGATTGTGGAGCTTTAATCCGCTGCTTCTGAGGCTGCTGGGAGAGATTTCCCTTTCTCTTCTTTGTTCTCACAGCTCCCAGGGGCTCAGCTTTGGATTTGGCCCCGCCTCTGCGTGTAAGTCGCCGGAGGGCGTCTGTTCTTCGCTCAGACAGGACGGGGTTAAAGGAGCCGCTGATTCGGGGGCTCTGGCTCACTCAGGCTGGGGGGAGGGAGGGGCACGGAGTGCGGGGCGAGCCTGCGGCGGCAGAGGCTGGCGTGACGTTGCACCAGCCTGAGGCGTGCCGTGCGTTCTTCCGGGGGAGTTGTCCCTGGTTCCCGGGAGCCTGGCAGTGGTGGGCTGCACAGGCTCCCGGGAGGGGAGGTGTGGAGAGTGACCTGTGCTCGCACACAGGCTTTTTGGTGGCGGCAGCAGCAGCCTTAGCGTCTCGTGCCTGTCTCTGGGGTCCGCACTTTTAGCCGCGGTTCGCGCCCGTCTCTGGAGCTCCTTTAAGCAGCATTCTTAATTCCCTCTCCTCGCGCACCAGGAAACAAAGAGGGAAGAAAAAGTCTCTTGCCTCTTCGGCAGGTCCAGACTTTTCCTGGACTCCCTCCCGGCTAGCCGTGGTGCACTAGTCCCCTGCAGGCTGTGTTCATGCCGCCAACCCCAGTCCTCTCCCGGCGCTCCGACCGAAGCCCGAGCCTCAGCTCGCAGCCCCACCCGCCCCGGCGGGGGAGCAGACAAGCCTCTCGGCCTGGTGAGTGCAGGTCGGCACCGATCCTCTGTGCGGGAATCTCCCCGCTTTGCCCCCCGCACCCCTGTTACTGTGCTCTCCTCCGCGGCTCCGAAGCTTTTCCCCCTCCGCCACCCGCAGTCTCCGCCCGCAAAGGGGCTTCCTAGCGTGTGGAAACCTTTCCTCCTTCACAGCTCCCTCCCACTGGTGCAGGTCCTGTCCCTATCCTTGTGTCTCTGTTTTTTCTTTTTTCTTTTGCCCTACCCAGGTACGTGGGGTGTTTCTTGCCTTTTGGGAGGTCTGAGGTCTTCTGCCAGCATTCAGTAGGTGTTTTGTAGGAGTTGTTCCACGTGTAGGTGTATTTCTGGTGTATCTGTGGGGAGGATGGTGATCTCCGCGTCTTACTCTTCTGCCATCTTCCTGTAAGCCAGTACTGGGTATTGTCAATACCCTTTAATCTTAATCCTCTTCTTTTTGTTGTGGTAAGTAACACGCTCATGTCCCCTTTTCTTGCTAAAATAACTAATAGAGCTAATAGAGTGGGGCGAGCGGAAAAAGGCATTCCTTCGTCTGGATTTTTGTTAGTTTCATGAATAAGTGCTTACTTTGTACCTTCAGAGAGCTAGAGAGAAGAAGACAGACATAACCCTTGCTTTGGAGTTTATCATGTGAAAGTAACTGGTCTTTATTAGTATTTTCCTTGTGGCATTGTGTTTTCAGAGAATGCTCAGTGTTAGACTTCGGCACATTCATTAGCCTTGGAAGCGTATGAATCCAGAATACATTATAGTCATTTGTCTTGGCCTTGTTCGTGTGCTGCGTTCATCATTGTTTTATTTTTGAACACGGCTCATTCTTTCCCTCCTGTCTGTAGCGTTATTAATAGCAGTAGGAGCTTCCTGGCTTCAGTCAGTGGCGTGCCTGAGAGGGACGTTCAAAAGTGATAGGAAGGATTCATCTCCCAAGTAATTGGTGTGCTGGGGAGTACCACTCCTTAGAAACCCTGTCCTTTGTGGTTCCTGATAGGGCTGGCATAGAGGGTGAACCATGGCCACCAGGGTAGACAGGGAGAAACTGGACCTTAGAACGAAAGCCCTCCTTTCCGCTCCTTCCCGGGTAGACAGGTGCTAGGAGAGCACCAGTAAGAGGCACCAGCTGACAGTGGCAAGAAAGAACAGGCAGGTAGGCAGACCACGGCGCCCAAGCCGGGGCAATCCCGGAGGAGGGTGTGAATGTAGAGAGCAGGCAGCGGGGCATATGGGAGTTGATTACATGCAGTGGTTAGGAAGGGCAGCTTTTAGAAGCAACACAAATGTCCATCAACAGATGAATGGACAAAACGTGGTATATACATGCAATGGAATATTATTCAGCCTTAAAAAGGAAAGCAGTCCTGACATATGCTGCAATGTGGATGAACTTTGAGGACATTATGCTAAGTGAAATAAACTAGTCACACACAGAAAAACACTGTATGTATTATTCCGCTTATATGAGGTTCCTAGATTAGTCAAATTCATAGATAGAGAAAGTAGACTAGTAGTGGTTTCCAGGGGCTGGGGGAACTGGGGAAGGAGGCATTATTTTTTTTTTTTGCGGTACGCGGGCCTCTCACTGTTGTGGCCTCTCCCGTTGCGGAGCACAGGCTCCGGACGCGCAGGCTCAGCGGCCATGGCTCACGGGCCCAGCCGCTCCGCGGCATGTGGGATCTTCCCAGACCGGGGCACGAACCCGCATCCCCTGCAACGGCAGGCGGACTCTCAACCACTGCGCCCCCAGGGAAGCCCAGGAGGCATTATTTAACAGGTGTAGAGTTTCAGTTTCACAAGATGAAAAAGTTCAGGAGCTCAGTTGCACAGCAATGTGAATGCACTTAATATTACTGAACCATACACTTAAAAATGGGTACTATGGTAAATTTTAGGTGTGTTTTACCACATTTACAAATTGGAAAAAAAATCAGAGATGATCTAAAAGGAAAAAAGGAAGGCAGCTTTGAAGACAGGCTGCCTGAGTTCAAATCCTGGCACAGGCACTGACTAGATGGGTGCCTTTGGGCAAATCAGGTAACCTCTCCGAGCTTTGGTTTTCTTTTTCAAATGGGACTGACAATAATAGTACCCATACTATAGGATTTGTTGTGAGAATTAAATGAGATACTATATGTAAAGCCTGTGGCACTTAGAAGAACACAACAGTGTTAGTTTTCACCATGATTATCAGAATAATATGTGACCTTTTAAGTATATAAGCCTGCAGTTTTCTTTAGGACGTCTGTCAGCATTCTAAGGGCATAGGGTCCCAGATACCAGGCTCAGATTGAGGGATATGACTTCAGTTCTTAGTGGGGCCTATAAAGAACAAGGTGTGATCTCATGCCAGAGTCAACAAATATTTATGGAGTACATGCTAGAGGTTGGGTTCTGCTCAAAGTGTAGAAAGACAATAATATAATCCTGCTCACAGTATGGTGGGTGTATTGTCAAGTTATTAAAGGGAAAATCCAGTTATATGAGTTATGATACCTAATAAGGACTTAGATATATTGTAGAACCCCAGTCAGTTATTAGAATTATACCACAAGATAAAAATTAGATTAAAAACAAAGGTGATGCTATTTATTAAGATTTTGCCAATTCCTAGTGCCATAAATCCCAGCTGAAACTAGCTTGAGCACATAATTTAATTTATTGCTTTACATAGTGAACATCTGGTTGTATACCTGGCTTCAGGCATGGTTGGACCCAGGTGTTCACACATTTTTCTTAGGCAGTTCTTTGTGATGGGGGTAACATGGCCACTAATACCCTTGGTTTATATTCTATAAAATCAACACTCGTGTTCTTCCTCTTTCTGTTTCTTTTCTTCTTCCAGTCTTTTCCTTTCCCTTTCTGAACCATTCCACTTAAAAGCCATTAAGTGGGGCTGAGCAAGCTAAGAGTCTGCTGGGGGCAGGGGTGGAAAGCCGAGGTGGCACAGAGCAGGGTGTTGGACCCAGTGGGGGTGAGGAGGGCATCCCAGAGGGAGGCTGTTCTGTGCAGGGGGGGCATAAGAAGAGCATCCAGTAGGACGGCTGCTCAGTGTATTGTGTCAAAGCCTGAGTGAGGTGAGGAGGTGTCCATCCAGTGCAGGTACTGGAGATCAGGCAGCATGAGGAGGGGGTCCAGAGCAGAGGATGGCCTGGCATGGCGTGTTGGAGCCCAGGCGGGATGAGGAGGGTGTCTGTGGACAAAGGTGGCCCAGAGTGAGGTGTCAGCACCTGAGAAGATTGACAAGGCTCCCCCTGTGCAGGCAGGCAGCTTCCGGAGAGGGTCCGAGCCCAGGCAGGGCGAGGAGGGGCCGGATTCCCGCTGTGAGAGAAATGTGGTGCAAATATGGAAAGGGGGAAAGATAAAATCAACCCTGTGACACTGGATTGGAACTGGAGGTATTGGTGTGGATTCGTGATTTTCTGGTTGTGGATGGATGGATGGATGGATAGATAGATGGAAAGCTAGAGATGTAGAGTAAAAGATCAATATAAATGTAAATGTATGTCTATGCAGTAGATATTGCTTTTTAAATATAAATATCCTATGGTTTCTAAATACCATTCTCCACTGAAAGGAGCCAGGGATTCTTGGAGAAATGGCTGATTGAAGGGTTGGGCAGGGAAGGCAAAAGATGAACCTGCAACATTTTGTGCGTGAAAGTAAGGAAGCACTTAGAGAGTGAGAGGAGCATGTCCAAAGGACTCAGGAGCAGTTTGAAGGGCTCCACACGCCACATCTGGGACAATTTGAGCTTCAAAAATAAATAACGACACTAAGAGGTTAAAACCCACTGAATAAAACAGGGAACCGTGAGTTCAAACTGACACAGATTGAACGTTGGTGAAGAACTATGAAAAACAGACCTATTCATAGTCTCACCACAAAATACTTACCCTTACGAAGGGAAAAGGCACGGGAAGGTGGCGAGTCCTAAAGAAAGGCTGAAGTGCTGGTGCTGGAGATGTCCCGTTGCACTGGGAGGCTGACTTCTACAGACTCTTTAAGTCCCTCGTCCTCTGGCTTCCACCCGCGTTTGGCCGATGGATGGGCTGTGGCGGCAGGTGCTGGGAGGGTGAGGGGTAGACTTCTCTGCCTCTTTGCCAGCTGGGTTGTGGTGTGGAAGCTGCAGCGTTCCCCATAGTGCTGTCTCCTGGGCTACAGCTCTCCCTTCGGTCAGCGGTGATAATTACTGACCACTGATGTTAGCTTGGGGTGCATCCCCGCCACCCCTTACTGCTTTCCCTTGATCCTGTCTACACCTCCGTGCAACATCCCTCCATTAAACTCTCGCTAGAGTGCCCTCTGTTTCTTGCCGGGAGCCTGACTGATACAGACATATGGCACTGTTACCAGAGAGAAGGGCAGACAAAAGTTCAGCAGCAACGATGGTGACTCACCACTGCTCCTAGATTAGACCATCCAGTCATCTCCCTTCAGATGGGGTTGGGTCCAGTGACCCAAGGTGTGAGAAGAGAATAAAACCAGAGAAAGGGAATCTAGAAGGACCTGACAGCAGCTCAGTGACCAGAGAGGAATTTTGTCCCAGTCATTTATACCGGAAAGGAAGGACTCCTTAAACTTCTGTTGGAGAGTGAGATACTTTCCCTCTCCCTCAGTTAAGGAGGCGGGGCCCTACATTATGAAGAATTGCATTTCAGAGCATCATAGACCTTTTGAATTCAACTGTCTTTATGATTTCTTCCAAAGAGGATCCGATTAAGAAACAATCCACAGGGCAGGGGAGTATCTTCTTTTAATGACTGCACTGTTATCACCTGGCAAATCATTATGTGGCAGACGCTCTTGTTTCTGGAACCTTTCTGTTTCAGCCATTTCTTCTTTTGTGTTCTGGAAGGCAAGCACAGACAAGGATGTGAAGTGGGAGGACTTTTAATGTCACATCAATTCAGAGGTGTCCCTTGTTCCAGCCTCTGAACATGGGGTGACACTTCTGAATACAGCCTGCTAAGAGAGCCGGCTTGGACTCACATGATTTATTGGGTTGCTAATCACCCCATTTGAGAGTGAGCCCATTAAATTAGCCTGCAGCTCCAATTAAGGGAACTCAGACCAGAGACCATATTTAAGAGTGCTCCCTTGTCAGTTTCATCAGGGGTTTAAACTGAATTCTTACTGTTGGTAGGGAAAACTGAAACATGTCCTAATTCTGCTAAAAGTAGCAGAGAAATCACATACTGGGGTGCCTTTTCTGATGTGGGCAGGATTGCTCGTGGGGAGAAGGGGTGGTATTTGCTGGGAGAGGTCACTTACATTCCCTTTTGGTTTCCATTCAAGTCCTGCTTGCTATGTACTCAATCACGACTGCAGACTTAGATGTCAGAATGCTCGTTTTCATAAATAAGTCTGGAAAACAGAAGCACATTCATCTCTTGCTGTTTTCAACTTCGGAGTAACTTTACAGAACCCACTGTTTTAATTAACACTGACTTAACAAGAGTTCAGGTCAGAATTCGAGGACAACTTGGTCTAATTTGACTATAGAAGAAAATCAAGGATTTCTTTTATAAGGTTTCCTTCAGCTGCTGCTGTCACTTTTTTATGTACGCTGTGTGTATGTGGGGTGGAGGGTTAGCCTTATGAGGTAGGCTATTTTTATTTAAATGTCTTGAAGACTACAATAAAATACCATGCAGGCATTCCGCAGATGAGGTGCACCTGATTTGTGAATGTTTGTTGCAGATGTGGTCCAGTTAATTAATAACCCTTCCCCTTCCTGCCTCACCACAAAGCCGCTCTGCTCTCCTTCCCTTCTGCCATTTGCTGCCTCTAGAGAACATCTTGGGGTCCTTGGCCACTGATGCCAGCTCAAGTCTGACTTGGGTACATTTCTGATCTACTACCTTTTCCCTACAACTTCCTTTCTTTCTCTTGAAGCGATTGTTGTGCAGCACAGTTTCTGGGTATTCTCTGATTTTCACTACTCTAGACTCTGCTAAATTCTTCCCTGGGCAATTATTCCCATATAAATAGTGTAGTAGTTTTTAAGACCATGGGCTTTGAATCAGACCAGCTAGTTCACGTCTTGGTCCTGCCACTTAACAGCAGTATGAGTTTGGGCAAATTATTTTGCTTCCTATGCCTCAGTCTTCCCCTCTATAAAATTGAGATAATAATATAATTATACCTATCTCTTAGCCATGTTATGTGGGTCACGTAAAAGATGTAAGTTGGATGGTGTGCTGGGAACACAGTGTAAGTGCTCAGAAAAGGTGAGCTGCTGGTGTTTATTATTTTTACCTTAGTTTCTTCTTTATCTTTCTTCCTTCCCCATCTTTCCTCTCTTTTCAATTTTACTCATTTATTTGAGGAAAACAAGCTTTCCCCCCCTTTTGATTGTCTCCCCTGATTCTGTGTTGGACCACAGGTGACAATGGGCAATAGTCAATCCCCAGTGAGGGCTAGCCTGGGCACAGTGTGCCCTGCCACAGGGAGATGCTTAACAACCACTTTGTTTTCCTGCTTTTCTTCACCCCTTAGTAGTCCTAAGTGACCCTATTCATAGATGCTACAGAGCAGAGTAATGCTGGGTTGCACTTGAATCAAGAAAAGCAAAACCATCTGCTTGGGAGGGGAGGTGTGGGGGGAGCATCAAACATGAGCCGTCACGCGTTAGCAGTGAATACCATGTCCTGAAATTTCTAGTAAGGCCACTTCGGAATTCCAGAGTTTCTACCTTAGTCTCCATCTTCTTCAAATTACACATACTTTTTTATTTTTCAAGATGTATAGAAAAGCAAAATGGTTTCTTAATTGATTTTTAGTATGTTTATGCTTTGTATAGGTGTTAGTACTGTGATAGTATACTTTTTTTTTTTATTATTGAACTTGCAGAGCATTTTGCTTATATCAGAGGTTAAATAGGGCTTTGTGTTGTAGCCTATAAAATTACTTCTGGGCTTCCCTCGTGGCGCAGTGGTTGGGAGTCTGCCTGCCGATGCAGGGGACGCGGGTTCGTGCCCCGTTCCGCGAAGATCCCACATGCCGCGGAGCGGCTGGGCCCGTGAGCCATGGCCGCTGAGCCTGCGCGTCCGGATTCTGTACTCCGCAATGGGAGAGGACACAGCAGTGAGAGGCCCGCGTACCGCAAAAAAAAAAAAATTACTTCTATGTGGAAATAAGCTCTAAGTCCTTAACACCTAACTAATGAAAGAAATTTTTAGAAGGCCACACTTTTGTAAGTGTGGACTTAATGTATAGCATGATACATACAATGCAGGTGGTATTTTACCAGGTCCAACCTCCATTCTGTCTAGATAAGACATTTGCAAGAAGAGATCAAAGAACTCATTTAATGTCAAATGAAAATGTTATTTCTCTGGAACTGGATTGGCTTTTGTATTAATCAGGGTTCTCCAGACAAACAGAACCAGTAGAAATATATTTCTATATATGTGTATATTTCTATATATGTATATATTTCTCTCTCTCTCTCTCTCTCTATATATATATATATATATTTCTTCAAGGGCAGGAAAAGATGGACCTCCCAATTCAAGAAGATAGGGAATTTGTTCTTCCTTAGCCTTTGCTCCCATTTGAGGCCCCAACAGTTTGGATGGTGCCCACCCATACTGGTGAGGCTGGACCTCTTTTCTCAGTCTGCTGAATCTAACGTTAATCTCTTCCAGAAACATCCTCACAGATATACCTAGAAATAATGTTTTACCAGATATCTGAGCATCCCTTAGCCCAGTCAAGTTGACGTAAAACTAACCATCACAGCTTTTAATCCCTTTTATAAATGGAAGTCTTGTCTTTTAGGTCATGTTTGCTATTATGACTTTGAGTTGAGTATAAAGGCCATACTCACAGATGTTTATGCCATTTAATATGGCATAGAAACCCAACTAAATTTCTAAAAATATACATAAACACAGAATCTGTGTGCTTATGTTTTTAAACTGGAGAGGCTAAAGAACCGTTGCAGATCTGCTTTTGGAGTAGTTTGAGTACTTTACCAACATTCAGCCTGTTTCAGTTATCCTGTGCCACCCACTGGTTCAATCAGATTAAGAATTTTAACACCAGGCATTTAAAAGAGAAAGGGAAAAGAGGTTCATTTATTTGTATTCTTCAAAGAGAAAGAGAGAGAGCATTAACGCCATTTTCCGTATTTTCCTACTTCTCATCCCAAGTTACCACCATTCTTCACAGGCAAGTGGTCCTCAAGTTGTAGTTAGTGGACCATGTATCTATTTGAATTTCCTTAGATGCTTGTTAGCATGCACATTCCTGGGAGCCACCCCAGACCTCCTGACTTGGAGTTTCAGCAAATTACATGGTTAAGAGCCCCCTAAATGATCTTTGTGAACTCTATAAAGTTTGAGAACCACTGCTTTCCAGATGATCCAATGCATGATGCTACAAACATGTGTGGGTGAAAAATCTGTTCAAAGTGCAATATAGATCAACCAGTTTTTATGTAACAGAGTATAAAAAGTTCATTGGTATGATTTATTCTACATAGTCACTAACCTTTAAGAAACTACCAATTGTCAAGTTTTGAGGTCATATCAGAGAAGAATATTCACAATTATTTGAAAAGATTATTACAAATACTTTTTCCTTTTCCAACTACATAACTGAGCGAGGCTGAATTCTTTTCATTTACTTCAACCAAAAACATATCATATCAAAATAGATTAAATGCAGAAGCTGGTATGAGGATCTGTCTTCTATTTAAGCTAAACATCAGAGATTTGCAAAAACATGAAAAATATACCATCTTCTCACTAATTTTTTCTGTTTAGGAATATACCTAAAATACATAAAAATATGTTATTTAACATGTAGTGGGTTTATTATTGCTATTTTAAAATGAATTAATAAATGCATATTTAAAAAAATTCTCATTTCCAGTTGCTAGGACAGTGATTGTCAATGGATATAACCCACATAAACAAAAGCTCTTTGGGGACCCCTATAATATTTAAGAGTGTAAAGTAATCCTGGGATCAAACAATTTGAGGACTACAGACTAGGCTTTTTTCTAGGCACAGTGTAGTAACTGGTTTAGAGTTAACTTTGATTCATCGTACACTTAATGCCATATGTATTCACCATCTGAATGCTAAACATAGTAAGCTTGATTTTGCTTTTTTCTCATTGGGAGAAAAATCATAATGGTATCTATACCAAAATATTCTTAATTAATGCTTGTTTTACCTTTCCTGATTCCAAATAAGATTAGATAATCTTGAACAAGTTGGAAAATAAAAAGCCCTCTATTAGAACTAATGTTTTTGAGAGCTTCGTTTCCACCTACTGAAAATACATTTAAATTAGCAGAGATTAAAATCTTCTCTATTGAAATGCTCTTGGAAATCTTGCCATAAACGTGCCCTTTTCTTCATTCTGCCTCTATTTTCTCTTTTTCCAATTTATAGAGCATTTTTTTTTCTTTTCTCTCCTCTTCTTTCTTCCTTTCCTCTTCTTTTGTTCATTTCCCCTCCTTTCCTTTTGCCTTATTATAGCTGGAAGTTATTTGCTCATGCGTTGCAATTTTCAGTTTCTGCTGGTGTCCTCTAAGAAAGATGCTGAGTTGGTAAATATGAGCCAGGCATTGACAAAGTGTAGGTGCATCTTTGCTGTCTCAGCTCCAGGACTTAAACAGTCTTCCATTTAGTATGTAAAACTCAACACTGGAGTCTATGCTCTGCTTCTATTCTTAGATTTCCAGAGGCTGTGAAAGAAGGCTAGGGGAAAGGATTTTTAAAAATTAATTAATTACTTTTCTTTTGGCTATTAAATGAAAACTTATACCTTCTACAAGAAATGACTTCAGAATAAGTTCTACCATTATACTGTGTTCTTCATAAATTTCTTTCTCATTTTTCCTCTAGTCCAAAAGTCACTCCCGAGTTGGCCTGAAATCAAGCACCAAGCAAAAGGTATGCTATTTTCCCCCTCTGCATTGCTCCTTTAAAAAAAAAATTAGTTTGCTGACTGCTTATGTTTTTTCCTGAAAAGAATGATTTGTTTTTGGAAGGCAAGGATTACCCAGAAACAAAGTGTTTTTGGTTTTCATTTACTTTGCCTCCATAATTGCAATAATGAAATTGGAGAGAGATCCTTGAATTGAAATGGAATCTAGCAGCCCAGTGACAGAACCTCGGAATTGCCATGGCTTACAAACAATTCTGAAAGCAAGGTCAGAAGGTACTCTCCCAGATTCAGCTCTTTATTTTCTTAGCCCTTCGCAGTGAAGGGATTTGTTCTTGTCTTAGTTCATATTTTTACTAAACTTCATTCTCTCAGCATCTGCTGTGGAGAATGACCCTCACCTATGACCTGTGGTGAATTGGCTAAATCATGAGCTCCGTGAGTCAGAAAGAATTGGCTTCAATTCCTGATTCTGTCACTTTACTAGCTATGTGACCCTGGACATATTTGTATGAAGATGATTGTACCTCTTAATGTAGTACATTTTAAGGATAAAATGATATAATATATGTGAAAGCACTTATAACCCAGTGCCTAGCACAAAATAGGCACTTAGTAATTTTTAAAATTCTATAATATTTCATTGATATTTTAGATGTACAAAACGAGAAAATTTGAAATTCCAAAATTTTAATCCTTAGATGCACACACATTTTTTTTTTTTTTAGAGATGGAGTTGGGCTCTTGGTCTGAGGCTAGCAGGCTGCCGCTCCTTCTTCTTTTTATTTTTAAATTTAATTTAAATTTTTTATACAGCAGGTTCTTATTTGTTATCTATTTTATACATATTAGTGTATACTGTCAATCCCAATCTCCCAACTCATCCCCCCCCCCCACTTTCCCCCCTTGGTGTCCATATGTCAGTTCTCGACATCTGTGTCTCTATTTCTGCCTTGCAAACTGGTTCATCTGTACCATTTTTCTAGATTTAACATATATGTGTTAATATGCGATATTTGGTTTTTTTTCTGACTTACTTCACTCTGTATGACAGTCTCTATATCCATCCATGTCTCTACAAATGACCCAATTCGTTCCTTTTTATGGCTGAGTAATATTCCACTGTTATATATGTACCACATCTTCTTTATCCATTCGTCTGTCTATGGAAATTTAGGTTGCTTCCATGACCTGGCTATTATAAATAGTGCTGCAATGAACATTGGGGTGCATGTGTCTTTTTGAATTATGGTTTTCTCTGGATATATGCCCAGTAGTGGGATTGCTGGGTCATATGGTAGTTCTATTTGTAGTTTTTTAAGGAACCTCCATACTGCTCTCCATAGTGGCTGTATCGATGTACATTCCCACCAACAGTGAAAGAGGGTTCCCTTTTCTCCACACCCTCTCCAGCATTTGTTGTTTGTAGATTTTCTGATGATGCCATTCTAACTGGTGTGAGGTGATACCTGATTGTAGTTTTGATTTGCATTTCTCTAATAATTAGTGATGTTCAGCAGCTTTTCATGTGCTTCTTGGCCGTCTGTATGTCTTTGGAGAAATGTCTATTTAGGTCTTCTGCCCATTTTTGGATTGGGTTGTTTGTTTTTTTAATATTGAGCTGCATGAGCTGTTTATATATTTTGGAGATTAATCCTTTGTCCGTTGATTCATTTGCAAAAATTTTCTCCCATTCTGAGGGTTGTCTTTTTGTCTTGTTTATGGTTTCCTTTGCTGTGCAAAAGCTTTGAAGTTTCATTAGGTCCCATTTGTTTATTTTTGTTTTTATTTCCATTACTCTAGGAGGTGGGTCAGAAAAGATCTTGCTGTGATTTATGCCAAAGAGTGTTCTTCCTATGTTTTCCTCTAAGAGTTTTATAGTGTCCGGTCTTACATTTAGGTCTTTAATCCATTTTGAGTTTATTTTTGTGTATGGTGTCTAGGGAGGGTTCTAATTTCATTCTTTTATGTGTACCTGTCCAGTTTTCCCAGCACCACTTATTGAAGAGACTGTCTTTTCTCCATTGTATATCCTTGCCTCCTTTGTCATAGATTAGTTGACCGTAGGTGCGTGGGTTTATCTCTGAGCTTTCTATCCTGTTCCATTGATCTATATGTCTGTTTTTGTGCCAGTACCATATTGTCTTGATTACTGTAGCTTTGTAGTATAGTCTGAAGTCCAGGGGCCTGATTCCTCCAGCTCCGATTTTATTTCTGAAGATTGCTTTGGCTATTCGGGGACTTTTGTGTCTCCATACAAAGTGTGAAATTTTTTGTTCTAGTTCTGTAAAAAATGCCATTGGTAATTTGATAGGGACTACATTGAATCTGTAGACTGCTTTGGATACAATAATCATTTTCACATTATTGATTCTTCCAATCCAAGAACATGGTATATCTCTCCATCTGTTTGTGTCATCTTTGATTTCTTTCACCAGTGTCTTATAGTTTTCTGAGTACAGGTCTTTTACCTGCTTAGGTAGGTGTATTCCTAGATATTTTATTCTTTTTGTTCCAATGGTAAATGGGATTGTTTCTTTAATTTCTCTGTCTGATCTTTCATTGTTAGTGTATAGGAATGCAAGAGATTTCTGTGCATTAATTTTGTATCCTGCAACTTTACCAAATTCATTGATTAGCTCTAGTAGTTTTCTGGTGGCATCGTTAGGATTCTCTATGTATAGTATCATGTCATCTGCAAACAGTGACAGTTTTACTTCTTCTTTTCCAATTTGTATTCCTTTTATTTCTTTTTCTTCTCTGATTGCTGTCGCTAGGACTTCCAAAACTTTGTTAAATAAGAGTGGCGCGAGTGGTCATCCTTGTCTTGTTCCTGACCTTAGAGGAAATGCTTTCAGATTTTCACCTTTGAGAATGATGTTGGCTGTGGGTTGTCACATATGGCCTTTATTATGTTGAGGTAGGTTCCCTCTATGCCCACTTTCTGGCGAGTTTTTATCCTAAAGGGTGTTGAATTTTGTCAAAAGCTTTTTCTGCATCTATTGAGATGATCATATGGTTTTTATTCTTCAATTTGTTAATATGCTGTATCACACTGATTGATTCATGTATATTGAAGAATACTTGCATCCCTTGGATAAATCCCACTTGATCATGGTGTATGATCCTTTTAATGTGTTGTTGGATTCTGTTTGTCAGTATTTTGTTGAGGATTTTTGCATCAATATTCATCAGTGATATTGCTCTGTAATTTTCTTTTTTGTAGTACCTTTGTCTGGTTTTGGTATCAGGGTGATAGTGGCCTTGTAGAATGCGTTTGGGAGTGTTCCTTCCTCTGCAGTTTTTTGGAAGAGTTTGAGAAGGATGGGTGTTAGCTCTTCTCTAAATGTTTGGTAGAATTCACCTGTGAAGCCATCTGGTCCTGGACTTTTGTTTGTTGGAAGATTTTAAATCGCAGTTTCAGTTTCATTACTTGTGATGGGTCTGTTCATATTTCTATTTCTTCCTGGTTCAGTCTTGGAAGGTTATACCTTCGTAAGAATTTGTCCGTTTCTTCAAGGTTGTCCATTTTATTGGCATAGATTTGCTTGTAGTAGCCTCTTATGATGCTTTGTATTTCTGCTGTGTCTGTTGTAACAGACAACAGTCTGTTGTCTGTTCTCCTTTTTCATTTCTTATTTTATTGATATGAGTCCGCTCCCTCTTTCTCTTGATGAGTCTGGCTAATGGTTTATCAATTTTGTTTATCTTCTCAAACAACCAGCTTTTAGTTTATGGATCTTTGCTATTGTTTTCTTTGTTTCTATTTCATTTATTTCTGCTCTCATCTTTATGATTTCTTTCCTTCTACTAAGTTTGGTTTTTGTTTGTTCTTCTTTCTCTAGTTCCTTTAGGTGTAAGGTTAGATGGTTTATTTGAGATGTTTCTTATTTCTTAAGGTAGGATTGTATTGCTATAAACTTCCCTCTTAGAACTGCTTTTGCTCCATCCCATAGGTTTTGGATAATCGTGTTTTCATTGCCATTTGTCTCTAGGTATTTTTTTATTTCCTCTTTGATTTCTTCAGTGATCTCTTGGTTACTTAGTAACATTTAGCCTCCATGTGTTTGTGCTTTTTACATTTTTCCCCCTGTAAGTTATTTCTAATCTCATAGCCTTGTGGTCAGAAAAGATGTTTGATATGATTTCAATTTTCTTAAATTTACTGAGTCTTGATTTGTGACCCAAGATATGATCTATCTGGGAGAATGTTCCATGTACAGTTGAGAAGAAACTGTAATCTGCTGTTTTTGGATGGAATGTCCTATAAATATCAATTATATCTATCTGGTCTATTGTGTCATTTAAAGCTTGTGTTTCCTTATTTATTTTCTGTCTGGAGGATCTGTCCATTGGCATAAGTGAGGTGCTAAAGTCCCCCACTATTATTGTGTTACTGTCAATTTCCTCTTCTATAGCTGTTATTAGCATTTGCCTTATGTATTGAGGTGCTCCTATGTTGGGTGCATATACTTAAAATTGTCATATCTTCTTCTTGGATTGATCCCTTGATAATTATATAGTGTCCTTCCTTGTCTCTTGTAACATTCTTTATTTTAAAGTCTATTTTATCTGATATAAGTATTGCTACTCCAGCTTTCTTTTGATTTCCAATTGCATGGAATATCTTTTTCCATCCCCTCACTTTCAGTCTGTATGTGTTCCTAGGTCTGAAGTAGGTCTCTTGTAGACAGCATGTATATGGGTTTTGTTTTTGTATCCATTCAGCAAGCCTGTTTCTTTTCGTTGGAGCATTTAATCCATTCACGTTTAAGGTAATTATTGATATGTAAGTTCCTATTACCATTTTCTTAATTGTTTTGGGTTTTTTTTATAAGTCCTTTTTTTTATAAATTTATTTATTTTGTTTATGATTTTTGGCTGTGTTGGGTCTTTGTTGCTGCATGCGGGCTTTCTCTAGTTTTGGCGAGTGGGGGCTACTCTTCGTTTGTGGTGTGCAGGCTTCTCATTGCGGTGGCTTCTCTTGTTGCAGAGCATGGGCTCTAGGGTGCACGGGCTTCAGTAGATGCGGCACATGGGCTCAGTAGTTGTGGCTCACAAGCTCTAGGGCGCAGGCTCAGTAGTTGTGGCACACAGGCTTAGTTGCTCCATGGCATGTGTGATCTTCCTGGACTAGGGCTCAAACCCACGTCCCCTGCATTGGCAGGCGGATTTTTAACCACTGCATCACCTGGGAAGCCCTGTAGGTCCTTTTCTTCTCTTGTGTTTCCCACTTAGAGAAGTTCCTTTAGCATTTGTTGTAAAGCTGGTTTGGTGGTGCTGAATTCTCTTAGCTCTTGCTTGTCTGTAAAGCTTTTGATTTCTCCGTTGAATCTGAATGAGATCCTTGCTGAGTAGAGTAATCTTTGTTGTAGGTTCTTACCTTTTATCACTTTAAATATATCGTGCCACTCCCTTCTGGCTTGTAGAGTTTCTGCTGAGAAATAAGCTGTTACCCTATGGAAGTTCCCTTCTATGGCATTTGTCATTTTTCCCTTGATACTTTTAATAATTTTTCTTTGTCTTTCATTTTTGTCAGCTTGATTACTATGTGTCTTGCCGTGTTTCTCCTTGGGTTTATCCTGCCTGGGACTCTCTGCACTTCCTGGACTTTGGTGGCTATTTCCTTTCCACCGTTAGGGAAGTTTTCGACTATAATCTCTTCAAATATTTTCTTGGGTCCTTTCTCTCTCTCTCTTCTCCTTCTGGGACCCCTATAATGTGAATGTTGTTGCGTTTAATGTTGTCCCAGGTGTCTCTTAGGCTGTTTTCATTTCTCTTCATTCTTTTTTCTTTATTCTGTTCTGTGGCAGTGAATTCTACCATTGTGTCTTCCAGGTCACTTATCCGTTTTTCTGCTTCAGTTATTCTGCTATTGATTCCTTCTAGTATATTTTTTTCATTTCAGTTATTGTATTGTTCATCTCTGTTTGTTTGTTCTTTAATTCTTCTAGGTCTTTGTTAAACATTTCTTGCATCTCCTCGATCTTTGCCTTCGTTCTTTATCTGAGGTCCTGGATCATCTTCACTATCATTATTCTGAATTCTTTTTCTGGAAAGTTGCCTATCTCCACTTCATTTAATTGCTTTTCTGGAGTTTTATCTTGTTTCTTCATCTGGTACATAGCCCTCTGCCTTTTCCTTTTGTCTATGTTTCTGTGTATGTGGTTTTCATTCCACAGGCTGCAGGATTGCAGTTCTTCTTGCTTCTGCTCACACACATTATGCTTAAATCACGTTAATTGCTGGTGACACATAGGACAATGATGTAAATAGGTTTTTAGGATTTGGAGAAGTTTATGCTAAAAAATTATTCTTCTGGTGTAGATGTTTGCACTCTTTGGAGACCTTGCCTAACCCTCTCAGGATAATGGATACCTTAACTCAGAATACCTTTCTTGATGTCAATTGATAGAGGAAAAAACACTTAAGAGGTGTTTAAGAAGATTAAAACAGGTAACATCTGTGAACGCACTAAGCCTAGTCCCTAAGTAGGTGGTAGCTATTTTTATTAGAGAAACATCATGTTGACTGGAAGAAGATGGACAGACATGGGCTCTAACCCAGCTTCAACACTTTGAAAGTAACCGCTGACCTTGATATGGCCAATCCTATGCTCCAGGTACAGTTATGAGCACTTTACAAGGACAAACTCATTTGATATTCTTAGGTAGGTGTTCTTGTGTCCCTCAGGTTCAGCCAGGAGAGTAAAATCATGCCAATAATTTGAACAGAGTGAATTTGATATGAAGAACTGTTAAGTGGTTATAAAGTTGTGAACCAAGTAATAGAGTGAAAAGAGAACTCTAAGGTATAGGGTAGGGGTAGCAGTTCCAGGAAGCAGCTATTACCCGCAGGGCTGATGGAACAAAGGAAAGAGTAGGGATTACTAAAACTTCTTAGCTACTTAGAGGAAGGGCCCCACTGAGCTGAAATGCAGTCCTCTGAAGTGAGGGTGCTGGCCAGCAGACTCTAAGGCTGATTCTACAAGAACAGTACAAACTGGATTCAGTGGCTCTGCAGGAGGGAGAGAAGGGTGGGGCCCCTGATTGAGGAAACACCCAGGAAGGAGCAAGTATCTTCTAGCTCTTCCAGCTTGGCAGCCCTCTCTAGCGCCCTCTACTGACAGAGCTAACAGGAAGCTAGCTGACTAAGCAGGAATGTGTTTTGTAGAGTCCCTGGCCTAGCATCACAGATCTGGTCACAGAAAGATGGGTTTGGCCATGAGAGACTGGTACACTTACTAGCTCCACATGTGCTAAGCTGTGTTTACTCAGTGCTATAGTGTGAATGTTTGCATCCTCCCTCCAAATTCAGATCCTACCCTCCAAAGGTGATGTTATTAGGAGGTGGGGCCTTTGGGAAGTGCTTAGGTCATGAGGGTGGAGCTCTCATGAGGGGAATTAATGCTTTTATAGAAGAGACCCTTCCACCGTGTAGAGACACAGCGAGAAGTCTGCAACCCTCACCTGACCACGCTGGTACCCTGATCTTGGGCTTCCAGGCTCCAAAAATGTGAGAAATAAATTTCTGTTGTTTATAAGCCACCCAGTCTGTGGCATTTTGTTATAGGAATGGACTAAGACGCCCATCTAGGAAGAGGCAGGGTCAGAATTTAAAGCTAGGCAGCTTGGCTCCAAAGTTCATGCTTTTCAACCTCTTGAACAAGTGACCATGGGTAAAAACACTTCTCTAAAGTTTACTTTTAAAATCTGCAAAATGAGGATGATAATTTCTAACTTGTAAGGTTGTTCTAAGGATTAAATAAACAATGTAAATGATGTGTGTATCATATTTCCTGGCACATAGCTTACTATATATGGCATTTTTCTTTCTTTGTGTATTCATTTTGCCTCAGTGAATATATGTGTAGTTTTGAAAGTATTGCCTTTGCCTTGGGGTGATCCCATCTCAAATGGGTTGTTTATTTAGTTGATTATCTCTCCAGCTTAGCATAGTTGGGTGTTTACATTGGAAAGTGAACAGCAGAGAGAATTTAGTGCTGGAGATGGATCAGTGGAGGCTTTATTGATGATGTCCTTAAAATCAGAGAGTTTATCAGGGCCTGTATCAGAGCACTGAGTTAGTCTTTCTCTTTGGATGTTAAGTGGTGGGGGAAATCATTGAATGCATTCATTCATTCCTTAATGCAACAGTTATTTATTGTGTACTTAATTGCAGCAGGCACTGTGCTAGGCATGGGGGTGATATAAGCAGACATACAGACCCTGCCCTAAAGGCTATTTCTTCCAGTCCAGGTGGAAGAGTGATGCAAAAATTCAAGTGCTCATTTTCCCTCACTCCTCCTTGGCTTTAATAGGTGTGCATGTATGTATGTTTCTTGTTACATAGATATAATGCCATCATGTGGATAAAATATCTATTGGGCCTACTATGGAGTCAACCAGTATCCAAGGGAGATTGTATGGGGGTAGAGGTGTGAGGGGAAGGAAGGCCTGTCCTGAAGGACAAAGTCACTCAGTAACCAGGGGAGAGGCAAGTCTCAGACCAGACACAGGGACTGAGTGGGAGGCTCTGGGAGGCAGCAGCACTGGAAAGCTCTTTGGTGGCTGGTGGAAAGTCATAAGGTGTTTGTGTGCAGGGGTATGAGAGTTAAGGGCTCCAGGGTGTGTACTGTGATGGAATATGGGCCCTTTTTCTCTAGAGTGTTCTAGAGAGAGCCTGGAATGGGCAGGGCCTTAGAGCCCCGGAAGTAGCTAATTGGTGGGATCAGGAGCCTCTCCTGTTTTTTTTGCTTTATTTCCCCTCTATGTTTATTTTCTTTTTGTTTATAAGTGCAGAATATCTTAGCATCCCTAAGGGAAATAAGGGAAGGGCTTTATGTGTGTGCTTTGGCCAGAACTTTAAGGGGAAGCTGGCCTTGGAGGCTAGCATGGTAGTAAAGGCATTCAGGATGCTCGTGAGAGAACCCCAAGGTCGTGGTCATGTATTCAAGGTCATGCTAGGTCTTGTTGACCTTTCTAGAAATTCTGGTGAAAACTAAGTAGGTTAGGTTATATTGAGATATGTTTTGTAGGACATGGGAATGCCAAAACCTGTTCTTGACCCCCTCAGCTCAAGAGAATCAGAGGAAAATAAATACTTAGAGGGCATAGACAGGCAAATGAATATTCTATTACCCCAATGTAGAACCTTAGTGAGCTTTGCTGAAATAAATAGAAGACTCTTTCGTCTTGTTCCCATAAAACTTTCTGCTCTCCAAGTATATTTTCAAGATTAATAACAATATTAATGGTAAAAATAACATTCAATCAACATTCTGGTTGCTTTGCAAACACTCAGTGGTAGCACTGTTTTCCTTAGATTTTAATCAAAAAGAAAATTGAACTGCCAAAGCCTACAGTTAACAGATTATTTTAAATATTCTCAGCCTCCTGCCCAAACATTTCTGTGGCGTTCAGTGATCTCAAGTTTACTATATCCTTGCTTCCATCAAAGCCATCTCCTCAGATCTGAAAAATAAATTCACAGTAAGTTACACTTGAATTATATGGCTTAAAGTATAATCTCTCCTAAGAGTATTTGCATTTTAATAGGTGACAGAGCTAATGAAATCGAGTCGAAGGGGTGGAATTCATGGCATTAGCAAACAGGGAACAATTTTTCTTTGGTAGAAAGATCTTATCCTTGCTCCTAAAATTACATCGTTTACGTATAAGACTGATTTAGAAGGAAACACTAACTGGTTAGATGACCTAGGGTCACGGATGTGTATAGTTGGTAGGGAGTCAGTGCTCCAGTTTGGAGCGCGGAGGCCGGCCCTAGTCTGTTCAGCCCATGATCATCTCTTCCTCCCATCGCATTCCCCACCAACCTCATTGTTAATGAGTGTAATGTCCCTCTTTCCCACGGAACTGTAAGCTCTCCTCCAAACACAAATTGTGTTTTCTTAATATTCGTACCTTTCCTCTACCCCCTTCTCTGGCACCTGGTTTCTGAGAGCTTCCTAAATGTTGATAAGCATACTGAAAAACACCCCGTGCCCCATTTACACCTGAGCAATCCATGCCATGGCCAGTAATGGAGCTCAGTGTTAATCTCAGGTCCCTGGAGTAGTAGCTTCCAGCTTTTCCTGCTACAGAAGAAAAAAGGCTCTTGAACGTTTTCCGTGGTGTGGTTTTCATTTGCTAATTCTATCTTCACGCTCCACGGTGTTCTCTTGTCCTTCTGATTCCTCCATTCAACTCCCCACCCCCCACACCCCACAGCAGGAACGGCCTCCCCAGCTATCAGTATCCCGCACCACAGTGGTCCATTTGTTATGATTGATGAACCTACACTGATGCCTCATTATCACTCAAAGTCCATAGTTTATTTTGGGGTTCGCTCTTGATGTTGTTCATTCTATGGGTTTGGACAAATGTATGACATATATTCACCATTGTAGTTTCACATAGAATAGTTTCACTGCCCTGAAAGCCCTTTGTGCTTTGCCTGTTCACGTCTCTACCCCCAACCTCTGGCAGCCACTGATCTTTTTAGTCTCCACTGTTTTACCTTTTTCAGAATGTCATGTAGTTGGAATAATACAGTATATATAACCTTTTCAGATTGGCTTCTTTCACTTAGCAATTTAATGTTCCTCTGTCTTTTCATGGCTTGATAGCTCATTTCTTTTTAGCACTGAACAGTATTCCATTGTCTGGATGTACCACAGTTTGTTTATCCATTCACCTACTGAAAGGATAAAACTTGATTGCTTTTAAGTTTTGGCAGTTATGAATACAGCTGCTCTAAACGTCCACGCACACATTTGTGAGTGGATATAAGTTTTCAACTCATTTGGATAAATACCAAGGGGTACGATTGCCGCATCCATTTTTCTTTATAATTTTCTTCTCACGAATGACTCTCAGCCTTTGCTTGATTGTCCTCAAGTGTCTGCCCCAGCTTGTGTGTTTTCCCACTTGTGCTTCCTGTTCTTGGCTGGGTATTTCCTGAATTGTGCCTCTGGCATCCCCAAGAATGATCTGTGCCCCACTTGGAGGAATATAAGGAAAGAGAGAAACCCTATGAGAAAATAGCATAGAGAAGTTTTTAATGTAGCAGCTAGATTTGGGCAACTTAAGAAGAAGAAGCCATAAGCTGAGTTTATAGCACCCAAGAGTTAAATTCTGTCTGCTCATGCAGTACTTACTGGCATCAGAAAGAGTCATTTGGGCCTTTTACATCGCTGTGAGGATCTGAATGC
Source organism: Monodon monoceros (assembly GCF_005190385.1). Lineage (NCBI taxonomy): Eukaryota > Metazoa > Chordata > Mammalia > Artiodactyla > Monodontidae > Monodon > Monodon monoceros. Next base: position 40,883,571 of record NW_021703777.1, read on the forward strand.
CAAATCTAGCTTAAGGGAAATTAAAAGTCACTGCTTTCTGGTAGTGACAATTCCCCTTGAAAGTCCTGACAGGCGATGGAAAGGAAATCAGGCTCCCTGAAGTGGAGTCCATATTATCTTTCATCCATGTTATCTTTTCGTGGCTGTGAAAGATGCCCAGTGGCTTTCTGGAAGATGCAGCCTGAATAACAAATGACAAAACCAGCAAGATGAATTTAAAAGAGATGGAGATCATCTCTACAGACTCACAACAATAGGGATTTTAGGAGAGTCTACAATTTTTTTTTCCCAGTAAAACAAACAAATCAACCTGAATTAACATTTTTATATTTCAGTTTTAAAAAAAGACTATTTCATTTTTCTGGAAAGAGGGAAGTTTTTGAGACAAATATTGTTTAAAGGACCAAAGGCTATGTGTGTCAGACACACTGACACTAACTTTTACAGTCATCTCATTTCTGAATTTTAGCCATAGAAGACCCAGACGAACAAACTGGGCATTTCAGCAGTGTAGGTCAAATTCTATTGCCATATGCTCCGGGGGACTGGCTGCCCAGTGCCTTTCTTCCTCTTGAACTTGTATTATATTGAACAGTATTTGGCAAATATGAGCTTTGGGCTGAGGCTTTGGGAGAATATCATGGATTTTTATTGTGATGGTATCTGTTAAGTGGATATTGGAATCTTCACTTGTCACTTCTTCCTTTTCTTTTCTCTCACCTTGGTGGAGAGCAGCCTGTCTTACCAAAGCTTGTATCCCTCCAGGTCTCATTCCCCCGTGGTCCAGATCAAGGGCTCCCTTCAGTCCTGTCTTCTCGTCCTTAATTCTCCAGTACCCTGAGACATTCCAGAGATAGAATGCACGCTCAAGCTTGCTTTGGTTACAGCTTAGCATCTCAAACTCAAAAGAGTCAGCTTCAAGGGTGGTGTACGTCAATGGTTTTAAGAATCCCTTTCATCAAAGAGCAAATGTATTCGTATAAATCCTGTGGGAGGTGAGGCCTGAGTGGAATTGCTCAAAACATCCACCTTGTATTTCTGGAGCAAAGGAAAAATAATAATGCCTCAGAGTGTAGCTCTCTTTGTTAAGTATTAAATATGGTCACGGCCCAACTCCCCTGCGGTTCTCTGAGTTTTGTTAGGTCTAATGGGCTTTTCTAGCCTGTGAGTTACACCCAGTGTTTTGGAATGAGAGTCATTCTACAAGGAGAACCAATGAGCTTAAACCTAATAAGAGGTAGAGACTAGGTGAGTTTTTCTGGGACATGACACAAAGGATCTGTAATGCAGTCCAAATGCAATGCAATCGCTTCTCTTCACCGAAGGGAATATTAGCTCTGAAAAATTCATGGCACTTCAACCTAGAAAAGTTGGTCAAATACCCTTGTGTCAGGCTGTTCGGAAGTCAAAACTTTGATTTTGTGTCCGCAGTGTCCTCTAAGTGGCCTTTTCTTTTAGGTTCACTAAAGCGAAGAAGGTGTTTTGATTTGCAAATATTAAAATCTTCCACGCTTCAGAAATGCTCTAGATAGGATTTCAGAAGGAAAGAATAAAAATGTATCCTTTTCTCCCTTTATAACAAAGATGACTCTCTTTGCGGAGGTTGGAAATTCACAGCTTAGTCGTGTTTTGTTTTGCCCATTTGAGTGATTTTTTTTAAAGTACTGAGCCAATATTTTAAAAGGTGAGTGTTTTCACATCAATATCCGCATTTCGGGCTTGTCCTGAAAAATTGGAATATCTGGCACCTTAGTAAAGATTTCCAAATGGCAATAATCTCCTGGAGCTAAGGGGCCACTGCGCCCCCTGAACAGCGCACGGCACCTCCGCTTCACCATGTGCCTCACCTTCCGCCCCCTCCCGTCTTCCCCACACCCTCCAACTCATGCCTTTCACTGCTTTCCTGGCCTTGAGAGGCATTTGAGGTTTTGACCTGTATTCTAGGAGATAATATGCTACTTCTTTCCTTGAAGAGTTCTAAGTCCTTATATATCAATAGATATTTTAACTGAGATCAACCCCGGGCTGTTTTGCAAACACATCCTATTTAGCAAATTCATTAATTAGGGTTCAAGTTTTCTTAGCAATGAGTTAGGCTTCAGCAAAGAGTTACTTTAAACATTCTTTGGCTTAAACTTATTTTCTTCTAAAGTATTAATGACATTTAGGATTTTTTGGTAAAAGATAATTCAGTTTCATAACTCTTCCATTTCCTATCAGGCACTTGACTTAAGAACAGCAGTTCTGCATTCTATTTAAGCTAAGAATAAATTTCCTTTAAAATGAAACTAAGGACAGGTGTCTAATACATGAATATGCTAGCTTCCTACATAATGACATTAGTCCAAGCCCAGACATTATTCCAGATACAAATTTTGCAAACAAAAATATTCTCAAACCTCAATAACTCAATTACACAACAACCAAGATAGGGATAAAATAGGACAGAGAAATAAGATAGTCCACAAAAGGAAGGCGTAGCAAGGGAAATCTAGACATTAAAATGCAAATGATTCTGGAAGGCTCCTGCCTGAACCGATGGTTCCAGAAGCACAGCGTCACTGCCATAACCAGGTCCAGATCTACAATGAGGTGACTGAGGCAGGCACAATATTTAAGAGGGTGCCAAAGAAACTTAGCAGTCACGATAAATACTTTAATGTAATATTTTAAAATGTTAATGCACTATTTTATACATCGAAATTAATGCAAAAAACCCATGATGGATAAATGGTCTTGTTGGCCCACAGGCTGAAGTTTGGCCAGCATTTAGGAGTTACTCACCCAATGCCAGGTATGGCGCTAAGCATTTTTCATGCTTTACAAAAATTCAATATACAGAACAGCTCCATGAGATCAGTTCTATTATTTCCTATCTTTTGCCACATTTTATAGCTGAGAAAGCTGAGGCTTACAGATACTGAGTAACTTTCTCAGGTTAGAGCTAATAACTGACGGGGCCAGGATCCAGGCAGCTTGACTCTAGCAACTGCTCATGTCCACGGCACTATCCACCTCTGTGGGGATGGCTCAGCCCCCAGGTCATCAAGTTCTGTCATGCTGACATGCCTCCACTATCCTGGCGTTCCTCCTGGATCGAGGATAGGCTCATGACCTCAGAGCAGCCATATGTAGGGAGAGAGAGAGAATCCGGAAACACACACACACACACACACACACACACAGAAACCTAAAGACAGTGAGGACAAGACAATGAGTAAATACCTGCTGTTGGGGGAGGCAAGAGCAAAGAGGAAGAAGCAGTTTCACCATAAAGTTCAAGCCCAGTGTGGAGAACAAGGGAACCCTGCAGCTGAAGGGAACTCAAGTAACTCAGCCTTAGAGCTGTAGTGAAATGATGCTCCAGTCTCTGCGAGTATGCCTGAGTTCACTCAGACCTGTTTTCTGGCTTCCTTACTGTGTGTTCTTCTCTGCTCCTTCTCTACACATCCTCATCACAATATACAGCTTGAAGTGTTCACTACAACCTGAAATAGCCCAATGGGCCCTCATTCCCAATTTCCCAGCCCTGTCCTCCCAGTCTAAATTGTCCTGTCTTACTATCCGTTCACTGCCTTCCCTCTTTTCCTGGCCATCCTGCCTCTTCTAGCTGTCACTGCACTTTGATGGAAGAGCATTCGTCAGTGGAGTGACATTGGCTTCTTCTTTCTTGATGGCCCAGTTGTGTGTGATTCTTCAGCTGACTCTCCAGGTGCTTCATTATCTGTCAGTTTCTCCATGCCCACAGGGCTGGAAGCAGAGGGTAAGCAGCTGAGAGGGCTGGCCAGGAAGGGAGTAGTGTCTGAGACCGAATGCATGGAGAGGTAAGAAAGAAGTTCAGTTAAATTAGCAGTACCCTGTAAGCACATCTGCCTACTTTATTAGCATATTTCCCATAGAACATTTACCTTCAACTTCACGCTTGCTGCTACTGCTACAACCAGATTTCATATACATAGGATAGATTTTCCAGTACCACTCAGCTCACTAAAAATAATAATTAACCGTCTAACTGAGTGGTTCTCTGTCCTATCCGATCCAGTGATGCCTTTTGGAAATAAATGCTTAACAGACATTTTGTAATGATTCCTGTATTATGTGTGTGGCTAATATAACCTGTTTACACATACTTTTAAACAATGCTCTAACTGTACAAAAAAATGAAGAGAAAGTAAACTAAGTAAAAAAAAAATAAAGTAAGTGTAAATTCTTGGGCAGGACTATACTAGAGACATACATACAAGGTTGTCAGATATTTTCAGCTCTTTTTCAGAGGCACTGAGAAGACTGTGAATAATGCAGACTGAGGCAGGTGTTTCATATTAGCCACTCAAAACCCACGAGTGGTGTGACAGTCAGTGACATGATTTCCCCAAGTGGTAGCTGTGGTAAGCAGAATAATGGCCTCACCGAGGAGGCTCATATGCCAATTTCTAGAAACTGAATATGTTACCTTGTGTGGTGTAAGGTGCTTTGGAGATATGGTTAAGTTAAGGATCTTGAGCTGCAGAGATTATACTGAATTATCCCAGTGTGGCCAAGGTCATCACGAGGGTCTTCATGAGAGAGACAGGACTCTGACATGACTCCTTATGTCAGAGTCAGAGAAGATGTAACAACGGAAGAAGAGGTTGGAGTGGTGCAGGGCCATGAGCCAAGGAATGTGGGTAGCCTCTGTAGATGAAAAAGGGAAGAGAATGGATCCTGCCAGAACCTTCAGAAGGAACACAGCCTTGATGACCATAAAATCGTCAGATAATACTTATGTTTTGTCTTAATCCACTAAGTTTGTGGTAATGTCTTACAGCAGCAAAAAGAAACTAATACACTGACCAATTCTTATAAAATTCCAAACTCTTGAAGTTCAATCGTTATAAAACTTGTACGATAGTTTCCTTTCTGGAAAATTTATTGCATAGTCGAAGGGTGCAAAAAGTACTTTGTGATTATATGTAAAATGGAGCTCAATTCTAGACTGAAATAAGTATAAACATAGTTTTCACTGTGTTCCCAGGTCTTCTATTTTCTCACTCTTTTATCCTCTCCCTTCTCTTCTCTCACTCAATTGCAGTTTTTGGTTTATGTTTCGTTTAACTTCCATCTTGTTGTGCGGTCTCCTTGCTTTGTGGCTTCACCTTCCCTTTTCAGGGTAGCTTTTCAAGATGTTTTCCACAAACACCGTTCCCTCCAAAAGGCTGCCAGCTGTTAATATTCTTGTTCCAGGAACACACTCTTCCTCTAGCCTAAAATGACCTTCAAAATGACCTTCCCTAGGTTTGATAGATGCCTGGTGGATCCTTCCAAAACTCAAGAGCCCTCATTTCCAAGCAGCTTCTTTGATCTTCACTGTCACTGGTAGTCTCCCTCTTGGGTTTTCATTGGTCCCTGAATTTAACCTTTATCAACTATTTTTGTTCTTTCTATGTGCAGACACTGTGCTAAGCACTTCAGATATATTTTGTCATTTGTATCATGTACCAATCCTATGGGTTAGTTATTATTTATTCCCATTTTACACATGGGGAAACTGAGACCCCAAGAGTAAACATTTAAAATGTAAAGGTTAAAAAAAAAAAAAAGGATTCTTGCTCTTAGAATTCTTTATGTTCCTGAAAGATTAAATTTCAGTGGATTACATTAAAAAGCATGAAATGTTTATAACTTCTACTCATTAGTAATCATTTATTATGCTTATATATACATAGAGAAAAGTTTCCAGACTGTGCCCCAGATGCTTCAGGATGCCTGTTTTTAGAGTGGGTGAATGGTTTACTTTATGCATTTGCATCATTTGAACTTTTTACAGTGGTCAATTAGTGAAGTCAAATTTATTTGTCTTTTGTGTATAAATTCTAAATAAAAAAATTTTAAAAGATAAAATTTTTATGGTAGTTTAAACCTCTTCTAGGCCAATTACTTGTGTTTATGTATAATTTTTCATATGTAGGTACAAATTTAATTCATTCACATATTGATTTGTTCCATACTTACTTACTGAGTGTTACTCTGAACCAGTTTCTGTTCCAGGCACTGAGGATGTGGCAGTGAGCAAGAAAGACCAGGGAACTCACATTTTAGTGGGGAATATATTCAACAATACATCCAGTACCATATACTAAGAAGAGAAAGAAAGCAGGATAAGGTGATAGAAAGTGGTAGGGAGTTCTCATTTTATAGTCAAAGAAGACCTCTCCAAGGGGCTGTTATGTGAGCATCTCCCTGAGTGAAATAAGGGAGAAAGCCTTGTGACTATCTGGTCAAATGTGTTCCAGAAAGTAATTTGTAATTTTTATGCAATAGTTTGGGTTTTATTTTAAAATCAGAGTTAATCATGTCAAAAGTACTTATTGAGCATGTACTAGGTGCTTGGTGGGCTGTTGGATAACAAGGAAATGCGAGATCTGACCTTGGCCACCTCATTTACAACCTTGATGGGAATTGAGAACAACACACAAAAATATCAAGTGGTAAAACAGTATAGAGTTATTTGGTGCTAAACTGTGTGACACAGATTCTAGGTTTTGGGGGTCCCCTTTGGGTCTTGCATCTTCAGAAGTGAAAGTCTAATTTTGCTAGATTCAAACATTTTTAAGGACAAGGCAGTAGACTGAAACCAGAGGTGGAAAAAAAGTCGTTTCATGCAACTTTAGTTCTCACTCCTGTAGGGATTTCCTCCTCTTAGGAGGTGATTTATATTTAGAAATACAGTTCTAATTGGGGATGGCAAACTCTGTTGGGAATCCAGACAATTGATTTACTGCTTATGGCATCCTAAGAGGTGGTAGCATTCCTTGGGCTACAGGATGTTGCTACAGGATGGTGGGAAGGGTAGCAAATGCATTCTTTTCCCTGCTTCTCTCCCCCATTGCTCTCCTGTGCTGTGAAGTAGGAGTTGCCATCTTGATTTAGACTTACAATCAGATTGAGACTATCCATCGTCTAGCACAGAACTCTCAATAATTGTTCCCATTCTGGGCTCTCAATAAATGGTTTGTGACTGGAATACCAATATGCTGCCAGTATTTGGACTAGTGGAATTATGACATTTTGGCTATTTTCCAAGTTTTCTGTTTTCCACAAATCCCAATTTCTCATAACACAGTTTCTGATTGTGCTTCAGTTTCTGATTCTATTACCATTGAAATTTTTAAAAAGGAAAAAATACTGTAATGATTCAAACAAATCATTGGATTCATTACATTAAGGAGTGCTTGTTCAGTTTGCACAATAGACTTTTCTCTGCTAAATTGTTTGTGCTTCAAATACTCATGCTTGAATAAACTTTTTCTTTTATTTTGATCATGAGTATCACTGCAAGCATTAATTATAATACCTAGTGTTCCCACTATGATTTTCAACCAAAACTGTAGAAACATATTTTTAAATTCAGTAATCCCTTAAGCTTAAACCTAGGCAGCAACATTTCTTACATTTTATAGAAAGGCTTGGAGGTTAGGTGACTACAAGAACAACAAACCAGATACATTTTTCTTCGACCTGATTGGAAATACATTTTTTTTGCAAAGCTGCCTAGTCTGTTTCCCAAAGCTGTTCCTAAGGATGCTAGTGAGAAGCTTTTCTGAAATAACATTTAAGTGCTGCTACAAACCTGAGTCAAAAGGCTTTCCCTGTGGTTTTGATTTATAATTTCATTAGCTGCACAATCAAAGACTAGATTCGCCCTTGTTTTATTCTCTGGTTTTAGAATTCCTGGCAATGACCTTGACGTGCTGCTTCTCGCGTGGGGGACCTTTGATCGTTTCAGATCTTTGTTGCAACGTTTAGTATGTCGATGTGCTGTGTCTCGTTTGCCTGCGTGTGGCTTCCTTGCCCTTCCTCTGCTCTGCTCCCTGTGACAGGGATTGAACCTGGCAGGCTAGATTGATTCCCAGGCTGCTTCTTGTCAGTTGGTCTTTGGTAGGGGTCCACCAGTTGGGGGGACCTGAAGGTGGGAAGAGGGCAGGGCACCAGCTCCTCCAGGGCACCCCAGCTGCTGCCTCCTTCCTTCATCCCTCTCACCTAGGGCTGGTCGTGCCTTTCTGCTGCTGTTAGTCTCTGGGCTGCCTCACTTTCCTATTCGGTTTCTCAACAGCTCTTCCATCGCCTGTGCCCCTCACTCACCGGCTACTAAAGTCCCTGTTTTAGGTGTGTAAACTAGTTTCTGATTTCCTTTAGACCTTGATTGATACAGGTATCAGTTGTCAGGGATGAGTGTTAGCAGAATGAACCACTGTCTTTGTGAGAATTCTCAGAAAATTAAAGTTTATAAAATTTACTTCATTTTAGACCTCAAGGAACAAGATAACATGGGAAAACTGAGAAAATAACTTTATCATTTTGTAGGCATGTACTTCTGAGCTGATGAATTATTTTATATACTGCTATCAAAGGAGACATGTTAATTACATCAACCTGTGAGTTTCTTTATTGTCCCTCTTGGATATGTAACACTTTGTAATTAGTGAAGGATATAAAGCATGCTGCTAAAGTATATTAACTGAAATATTTAAAAGTTTATACCTATTGTACAACATGGAGAATATAATCAATATTTTGTAGTAACTGTAGATGGAAAGGAACCTTTAAAAATTGTATAAAAAGGGCTTCCCTGGTGGCGCAGTGGTTGAGAGTCCGCCTGCCGATGCAGGGGACACGGGTTCACGGCCCGGTCTGGGAAGACCCCACATGCCGCGGAGCAGCTGGGCCCGTGAGCCATGGCCGCTGAGCCTGCGCATCCGGAGCCCGTGCTCCGCAACGGCAGAGGCCACAAAAGTGAGAGGCCCGTGTACCGCAAAAAAAAAAAAAAAAAAAAAAATTGTATAAAAAATTTGAAAAATTAAAAAAAACGTTTATACCTGAAAGCACCATATCTTTGTCATTACTTGGCACAGACACACTTCTTAGTAGTGTTACTATAAGATATACTGAGAAATAAGTTTATGTGATTTTTCTGAGACAGAGGAAAAACGTCTATCCTGGATGAGTGACCAGTATTAATAAGTAAGGGGATAGTATGTAGTGTCTTCTACATTTCTTTAACTACGTGACATTCGGCAGTGGGGAAACCACCAGACCATGAATCATAAAACATAGATCTTATCTTAGGTTGGGTTCCCGAGAAACAGGGATGTGCAAATGATTGATTGAGTGAAGGACCAGTAAGGAAGTGAGAGGACAGGACAGGAAAGGGGAAGAAGATGAGCAAAGGTGAAATCTATAGCCTCGGCCTGATCACATGGGGAACTTGGGAGCATGAATGACACCAAAGTGAAGTCCTACCTTGGACAGGGTGGTTGGGCTTTGGTAGTCTTTATCAGTCATTCACCGCGGGAAGCCGTAGAGTTGGGTAGAAGTACATACCCTCCCAGGCATATCTGTCCGAGGAGGGCAAGCTCTGGGGAGAGGTGTAGCTATGAGCTCTTAGCAGCAACACCTACAGCAGCTGAGAAATGGAGAAACTGACCTGATAAAGGAGGTATGTGTGGGGCACCCACAGCATCAACTGTCAGTATCAGGACACAGAGCACGCTGTCCCCGCCTTGTACAAACCCTTTGGTGCTGGAGAAGGCACGTAACCTCTCCAAGCCTCAGCTTCCTTATTTGTTCAAAAATGAAAAAGGCTGGGAGTTGGTAATAACAACCACCCTATCGCTTTCCTTATCACTCATAAGTGTGCTTTTTCTTTATTTGAAAGAAGTAAAGTGCTGTGGAAGTGTTATTTCCCTGAGTAGCTAGCCTGCACAGGGAGAGGAGATGTAAGTTTGTAAAGTTAACTTGAAGATTCCAGTTTAAACACGATCACAGTCTTCCCCTGGATTCCTGAAAACAAGGAGGTAGTTTACTTTGGAGGCAACCCTAGCAGGCAGGACCGAGGGGCTGGGGAGGGTGAGCCAGGGACAGAGGAACAGCCAACTTACAGGTGTGCCATGGGGGCCTGCGGGGCTGCGGGTTGAGCTCAGTCACACACTGAGCTGCCGTCAGCAGGAAGCGAGTTAAGACCTGCCTGTCGCTGTTCACCCAGCACACCAGAAGTGTCCTGTCTGCCACGCCGTGCTCTCGGCACTGCTCTGATCCAGTGATGCTCTTCATTAATTCCACTGTCACTGTTCTTCAAGGACTAGGCTGATCCGTGCCTCAAAGGAGAGATTTAGCAGTGTAACAAGCCACAGTCCTCCTTGCTGCGGTGGATTCTGCGGCCACAGTTAAAATCCGTCATCCTCCCTTATGCCCTCTAGACTGCCCTCACCCTCAGTTCTGAGGTTGTTGGGTCAGTAGGTGACCCAGACCCTCACCCTGGAGGGGTCTGAGACTGGGTTGATTGACTTGCTGCCACTGCCTTTTCCCTGTGATCAGTGGGTACAAAACACCAAGAGATGCCCCAGGGAATCCCTCGAGATCCAGACTTTCATTTCCCTTTTTTTTTTTTTTTTTTTTTTTGCGTTATGCGGGCCTCTCACTGTTGTGGCCTCTCCCGTTGCGGAGCACAGGCTCCGGACTCGCAGGCTCAGCGGCCATGGCTCATGGGCCCAGCCACTCCGCGGCATGTGGGATCTTCCCGGACCGGGGCACGAACTCGTGTCCCCTGCATCGGCAGGCGGACTCTCAACCACTGCGCCACCAGGGAAGCCCTCATTTCCTTTTTTCCCATTGTGCAGCAGTGACCCTATCTCCTCAGATTATCACAGTCAGTTTCTCTGCCAATATAGAAACTCCATTCTTTGCCCGTGGTCCATGGGCATGAAGAGCCTGAGTGATATGGTGGAGTCACAGCTTCTGGCTCAGTGTCCCGTGGAGAGACGCCCTCTAAGAGCCAGGACCTCTATTCTAGCAAAGTTTAGAGGTGTGGAAACAAGCAGTCCAAGTTAAGCAATTGTGTTATGGGGAGTGATGTTGAGAAGAGCCAACCAATGCGTGCACCCCTTGGTGCCCAGACCTTTGTTTTCTAGCTTTGGGGTACGCAGCACCCTGTAGTGGCTATTGTTTCAGTGCACACAATGCACCCTGGAGAACAGCATCCCAGCCCTGCCGGTTGTAGGCATGAGTGGTGCCATCGCTAGGCCAACGTGAGGCCAATCTAGTATCCTACTAGGCAGGGTCCTTCTGGGTGATGTGATATATGATAGGACTAGCGGATCCTGGCGTCATATTGGGCTGGCCAAAAAGTTCGTTCAGCCTTTTCCTTATGATGTTATGGACAAATCCGAATGAACTTTTTGGCCAGCCCAATACATCCACTGTTGCATCATCCCTAGGAGAGGTGGCCACTATAAGGCATGTCTAACTCACACAAATGTCCACCTCAACCATGGCTGAAATCAGAGGTGAACCCCAAAGAATGTCAGTCGGGGCACCCATGTGTGTCTACTATAGTCACTCTCACAGATCTTTGGTGAGATTCCTCCTTGTGTGTGATGCTGGGCTAGGGACTGATCTCAGGAAGTGCTCCGGGAAGCACTGTTTCTGCCCCCTTTGATCTTCTATCCCATTCACATATCACTGAGGAAATAGCAGGTAACTCTTACGTGCCAGGTTCTGTGTTAGGGATGCAAATATGAGTTAAGTAAGTTTCTATTCTTTGGGAACTCACCGCATAGCACAAGGAATAGATATAAGTAGTGAACTATATTTTGTAATTGATATTTTAAATATAGAGAGCACCAAAAAGAGAGTAATTAATTCTTCATGGAAAAGTCTGGGAAGGCTTCAGTGAGGAGGTGATATTTGAGTAGACCATTAAACGGTGAATAAATTTCCAAAATAGACCTTAGTAGATAGAATGCTGGCTGGGTGGATAAAACAGCATTGGCAAAGGCATTGAGACACGAAGGAACATGGCAAGGCTAGGGTTGACAAGGAGGTTTAGGGACTAAGTAAAGCGTGTGTGTTGCTGGTCGTGTGGGAGATGGAAGAGGGTAGAATGTTGAGGAAGAAGGAAAGGCCGAACCAGGCCAAACTGAAAGGGTCTGTATTATATTTAAGGAATTCGGACCAGACAGGTATCTCCAGGTATGTGTATAGACCATGTTGTCAGCATACTGGAAACGATACGCCAGATGTGCACGGGTGGACAAGGCAGAGTGTTGGAGTGAGGGTTTCAGAGCCTGTGCTGCAGCACTGACAGACGGTGCAGCTTGGAGGGGCCTCCATTTTCAGATGTGTTTCAAATGAATCCTACGGTGGAAGTCAACATGGTCTGATGCAGTCAGAGCTGTTCTGATTGAAGCAGTGAACGCAGTGGGGGAAAGGGAGTTGGACCGGAAGGGCCCCGAGACCTATCCGAATGTCCCTTTGCTTTCTTTGTTTACCAGGGGATAAAAGAAAAAGTCCCGTGAAATCCTGTGTGACTCCTCTCAGGCTAGAACATGAAATTTTGAGAGTCCGAAACCCTTTCGCCTTATATTCTGGTTATATTCTTCAGGTATCAAAATGTTGTGTTGTAGTCTTCAGAATCTCAAATGACACGTGTGAAATTTTATTTCATAAAATGTGGAGTGGTAGTGAGCGTCCAATCAATGTTGGGTATCCTTCTTTTTTTAAAATTTTAATTAACCCAAGTACTCAAACAAGTATGTTTTGGAAGCACGTAAGGGGAAAAGTGAGGGAGAAATATGCTGAGTCCCTGCTTGGATGGGCCTGGGGAAGGGAAATGGGAGTCCCTAGTGGTGGGAAAGTTGTCAGAAGTTGTCTCTGATGTGCTATATTCCCAGCATCTGAAATTATTCCACAGTCTCAGCAGTAAGCTTGGAGAATCAGCAAATGATGTGGAACTGGTGGTGGTGGAGGCAACTTATAAATACTGCGTCCCAGTTGCTCTGAGTCCTTATCTTTTGCCCTGTGGTGACATCTTCTTAATTTGATCCCTAAACTAGTTATCTCTGTTGGCTGAGAGGAGCAGAGGGGGGAGGGAAAGGGAGAGGAGGAAACACACCTGTGGGGGGTGGGGAGCAGGACACAGGGGCCTGCCCGAATTACCTGGGGATTTCTTCACACAACCCACTGTTCTTCCTCCATGAGCAGAAATGCTAATCACGCCCCCCTGTGGCAGAGGGGAGCTGACTAGCGAGTCACGGCAGAGTAAGCCCTGTCTCCTAGGCGTGGTGGGGAGAAAAGAGGTTCAGAACCCCTGATTTAACTCCTGCTTTTCCCTTATCTCTCTGGTAGATTCTGGGGAGAATCCTGTCTAATTTCATGTTCTTCATAATATCAGACAACTGCTAGCTCCCATACTTGTTTGTGTATTATAGCCCTTGTAGTTTATAATTAATTCTAATTAATGATAGCATGATAAAAATGATGAATATCACTGCTAAAAGTCTTAGGCTCAGAAGGCAGTCAGTTCAAGACAGAAGTCCCCATTTCTTTCCTGTTTTAGCAATGGAGAATGGAGTAAGAGGAAGGAGGTTTCATATGTGTTTATTGTGATACTCTGTCATAAAGGCACCCCCAGTGTACTGAGTCATTTTAAACGCCTACAGTTATGGGTGAATAATAACGATATGAAAAAGAAAGATGACTGCAGAGGGCTTTGTATTTTGGTAATTGGTGAGCCATAGGGTGGATGAGGGGGAGGGATTAATAATTTACTACCAAATCTTTTAAATAAAATGGTTAGTACAAATGTGTAGCTTAGTTCCAGGAATGAAAAAGGTTTTTATTTCCCCAGTGTATTTTAGACATATTTAAGTTATAAAAAGAAAGGGCACAGTGTTAACTGTACTGTAATTTCATCCAGCTTTTTAAACTTAACATATATTTTTAAAATTTAATGCACAAATACATGCGCTTGGTTTTAGAAGCCAAATGATGCTAAATGTGTGTATATATATACACACACACATACATATATGTGTATATATAAATATAAAGTAGTAGTCATTCCCTCCCTCAGTCAATGCCATTCTCCAGAGGCAATTAACTGCTCTGAACTCTTTATTTGTTCTACGACTTCCTATTTTACGAAGCCAGAATTTTTAGTCTCATGCCCTATCTTCTCACCTCCTGTGTCCTTTCAGTACAGTTATTTCACAATTTTTGGCATGGTTTTTAATATTTTTACTAGGAAAATATTTTTTCTGAGCCAAATAGTAGGCAATGATTACATTTGCTTTATTTTTAGTTTTCCTGAAATTAATAATTGCCTCATTCATTGGTTTCATTTGCTTCACTGCCTTCAAATTTCTGGCCCAACTCTTTCCCCATACCCTCCAACAGCTTTGTAAGATGCCTTTCTTAAAGTTTTTCTTAGAGCCAAACCTATCGAACAATCATAGCCTGTCTTCCTTTTTATTTTTATTTTTCGAGACATATATTCTGTCACCCTCAGGACTCTGTTCCATCCTAGAGTGGTTGCTTCCTGCTGCAGAATTGCCGTCCTGTGCCCAATTCACTTTGCTTCTCTCTCTTGTGCCAGGATTCATGTCATTTTCTCTCTTAGTTTATTTTTCCCTCCTCCTCAGTTTCCTGAAAAGCCATGGGAGGTAAATTTCCTGAGACTTTATATATTTGAAAAAGAGTATTTACTTTTACACTTGATTGTTTGGTTAAATCTAGGATCTTTGGTGGCAAATTATTTTCTTTCAGAATTTTGGAGCTATTCCTACATTGACTTCTAGGTTATAATGTTTCTTTTGAGAAGACTGTTGCTTTTCTTATTTCTGAGTCTGCCTGTGACCGGTCTCTCCTTGCTGGAAAACTTTAAGATCTCTTTAGATCTGGTACGCTCGCTCAGCTTTTACACTGCTATCCTCAACATGAATTCCTTTTCATTTATTTTGCTGTCTTTTAAGCAAGAAATTTATATCCTTCAGTGCTGGTAGGTTTCCTTGAAATGTTTCTTTGAGAACTTCTTTATCAGTGCTTTCTCTGTTCTCTTTCTGGCACTCCTATTGGTTGAACTGAACGTCTAACCTTATTAAGTTTTTTTGTCTTATTTTCTATCTCTTTTTCCTTTTGTCCTACTTTCTAGGTGAAATCCTTGACCTAACCTTGTTGTCCTTTTACTGTTTCTTATTTTTAAATTTTAGCAATACTTTTAATATATAAAAGAATTTTCTTTCTTAACGTTTATTTTTATAATGTGTTTTTATTGCATGGGTGTAGTTTAAAACATTATGTTTAAATTGCCTATTTCTCTTCCTCTGTCAATCGAGAGTTAATATGTCCCTTTGGAGGGGAGGAAGGAACTACTGTGCCTCTTAGGGATGATGTCATATCCCTTAGCATGCTGGGAGAACAGCTTCAGAACTCCTGAGGACATTGAGTAGAATGTCTTTGTAGTTTTCCATTTCTTCCTGCATTGTCTCTGTTTTTTCTGAGTTCCTTTTAGTTTCTCATTATTTGTTTGCTTGTCTCACTTTAATATTGCTGATTTTCCTCAAATGCCTAGAGTTCTTGGCTGTCCATTCCTATTTCTGAGTGAATCTTTAGAAAGCTGATTGGAAGTTCTGTGTCTATTCATTGGACTTTTCGACGGGTGGCTTTCGCTGTAGGGTCATTAGGATGATACAGCTTTTTCATCAGAGACCTTCAAATGTCAGAATTTGTAGTATTTTGTCAGTGGGTGGTTCAGTTTTTCTAGAGAAGATTCTTTCAATCTTCTGCAACTTCTCTCTGTTCAGTCTGCAGACTTTCATTTAATCTCCCTGTTTTCATTTGCGAGCCTCACCTCCACTCTCCCTTTTACTTCTTGTCTCTGAGTCTGGCCCCTCACTTTCTCCTGCAGGGGTGTGGGAGGAATAGTCAGACCCAGCTTTACCCCACCTTCTGTGGTACTTGTGCTCCTAGCCTGTCTGGATTCTGTAGGTATTTTTGACTTGACTCTCATCATTATGTTCCTTTGCAAGCACTTAGATTTATTCTTCCTTCTCTCTAGCAAGTCATTTTCTTCTCTAATGCTTTCTGCCATCTTATAATTTAGTTCAGAATTAAAATTGTCCCCTAGACTGATCAAAGATTGAATTCTATTTCTGATTCTTACTTCCTTGAGTATTAGGGTGATTTTTAAGATGAGAGAGGTTGGAAAATGTGTACCGTCTTGAAACTGAAAATCCAGTAATCATCACTTTAATTATAATGGAGAATGATGGGCTAAATTAGTTGTTGTACGGAAAGACTTTTTTCTTCTTAAATTCCCCTTCTGTTGAAAGCTGGAACACTGATATCATGAAAAAATACCTTTTTCTTAAATTTGTGAGGGTAGATGGGGAAACTGAAAGCAATTGATTATGGCTGAAAATCACATTGCAGCCTTTTTTCCCATCATTGATAGGATGGCGATTTCTTCCCTGCTTTTCATACAAATTCATACTTTCAGATCACACCAAAGTTAGAATACAGTGGAAGGAAACTGTGAATTTTTAGGCAGTCCATAGTACCCTGCATTTTTGCACAGCAGTCCCAAGTACAGTCTTAACCTGTGAGAAGAGTACTCAGTATTCCGATATCATCTAAACTGATGCATTATGTTTAAAGTAACAGAGTCAAATGTCTGGATTAGGTTGAGGGAAGTATGTTAAAGGGCTTCCTGAGAGACAGGAGCTAGGTTCTCGGTGGTCAGATGATGCAGAAAATACCATTACCTCTGTTTCACAGGTTAGGAAGCAGAGAACGAAGTGACTTGCCCAAATTTCCGCACAACCAGGATTCAATCCCTGGCAGTCTGATCCTGGAGCCTCTGCTACTAACCTATTCTGTGGTGATGAAGAGCCATGGAGATAGTGAGTATAAAAAGGGAAGCAGCCACGCTGGACAAAGGACAAGAGAGGCAGCCTGTCCTTGACACCATTCAAGGAAACTGTACCCCAGGGGTCTTGTGAGTATCGCTGAGAAGAGGGGGTGAGGAAAGGAACTGCATAAACATTTGCTTCTGCTTGAATGCTCACGTGCCAGCACCCCTCCACCAATTAGGAGAGCCGTCTTGAAGGATGAAGAATGCTGCCTTGGCTTCTGAAAAGAAGACCCCAGGACATGCGTTAATGAGAGGAGGGGGAGTCACAGCTGACAGAAAAATAAAGCTCTCAGCAGGAGCCCTGCGCCCCCGAGCCAGGCCTGAACTTGTTGACTGAGCAGCAAGACCCCTGCCGTTGGGCTCCCCCAACTCCGTAGCTGTTTCTTGCTGCATCTTGGAAGACCGCTCTCTCCCCCTGTGACTGGCCTTATATGGGACAATTAATGAGCAGTGCAGTGACAGCAGACACCTCTCCATATTGTTCAGAGCTTGGGCTTGTAACCAGACAATTCGCCACTGCCCTCCGGGTTCCATTGAGAAGTGCCTTCTCAGCAGTTTGTAGAAGTAGGTTGTAAAAGCAAAGGGTACAGCGTTCACTGCATCACATCTTTCATTTATTTAGTCATCTCCTTTGGTGAGAAGCATAGATTTAGAAGGGAGGGCTGTCTTGATCTCAGATGGAATCCCTCCTTAGTCAGTATTAGGACGCTCATTAAATTACTTTGGACAAGAGGGACTGGATTCTGTTACCCACTAATTCAGTGGTACAAAAGGAAATCCCATAAAGTAGTTTTTGAAGGGCTTTCTTCTACTTAACCTGTTTTGATTCCAAGAAGAAGGTATTATTATTCTCTTTCTAAAGATGAGGAAACTGAGGCTCAGCGATGTTTATGTAAGGGCTGTACCCAGGGCCACTCGGGGTTGAAATGGAAGAGGAACTACGGTTGACTTGCTTATAATCCTGGGCTCTTTCCTCAGCACCACGCTGAGTTGCCTGTTGCTCAAAGTTTGCTAAAGCCGATAACTCCTCAAGGCTCCTTTAAAAGGCCTATTGTCACGAGGCCCTGGGAGATCATCCAGGAAGATCAGTCACTCACTAGGCGTTTCTTTTTTGATTATGTAAGTGCTCAGTACGCTGCTAGGCACATGGAGAAAGGTTGGGTTTTATGTCTCTAATGAGTTTTCAGTCTCATTGGAAGATGAATATGTAAACAGAATATTTAGAGAACAATTAAGTTCTTAATTACAGCTAAATAGTAAGTGTAGAGTTGCTCAGAAAAGGGAAAGAGACAGCGCAGGCTGAAATTCTTCGGGAATGGAGAGGGTGGTATGTGAGTGGATATGGAGGGGTGGGTGGGTATGGAAGATGGATGAGACACAGGAAGGCAAGAAAAGGGTTTTCTACCAACGGAAACACAGAATTAGAACAGGAAAGGGAAGGTTCTGAGCCAGCCTAGAAGTTGGGGGTCATGATGTATTGGTAGAGGGAGTGAGGTATGTGTGTGTAGATATACATTTCTTTGATCTCTCTTGCTCTGCTTGGTTTTTTTCCTCTCACCAGAAAGCATAATTTAAAGGGAGACTGAGAAAGAAAAAAGCCACTTTTTCTTGCACCTATACTTACTGTATTTCTTTTTTTTTTTTTTAAAGAAATCGAAGTTATAGTTTGTTTATTTATTTATTTATTTTGGCTGTGCCATGCGGCATGCGGGATCTTAGTTACCCAGCCAGGGATCGAACCCATGCCCCCTGCAGTGGAAGCACAGAGTCTTAACCACTGGACTGCCAGGGAAGTCCCTGTATTTCTTAATCTATCCATTGTACCAACTAGTTTTCAAAGGCAGAGGACAGAAGTGCCAAATACCCCAAAAAATTATTTTTAGGAGAGTTATTAGTAATCACTGAATATATTATCTGATTTTAAATTCTAACAACTTCCCCTTCCCTAATTGGTTTCAGGGATTTTTTTTTTTTTTTTTCAGAACAGGTCTCTGTATCAGAGTATCCATATGGAAAGAATTTGTATTAATGTTATAAATTTGAAAAACGTAAGTAAAAATAAGATTGCCATGTAAATATCAGTGCCTCCCCAGGGGAGAAACTCCATAAATGAGGCCAGGCAGAGCCAGTCTTTCCCCCTCAGTATTTCCATGGTGTGAATAATCTCTCTTCCTTGCTGTAACATGAGCTCCTAGAAGGAAGAGACCATGTCATGTGAATCCCAGTGTCAAGTATATACCTAACTGGTAGAGGTTACTCAAATGACCTCTACCATTCATTTAGTTGAATGGATAAGTGAATATGTAAGAGCAAGTATAGCTTTCATCTCCTGTGCTAATTAGGGTAGTGCTAGCTGCCGTGACAAGTAAGCCCCTCAATTTCAGTTTGGTGCAACAAAACTGTAGTTATCACTCATGATAGTCTAACGTTGATGGGTGGCTTTCCTCTACTTGGTGATTCAGGGACTGGCCTCTTTCCATGTCATGGCTCTGCTTTCCACTGGGGCTTGAAAGCCTACTGCATATGGTAGGCAGACAGGGAAGAGAACATGAGGAGGGTACAAGTGACACATACTACTTCTGCTCACTTTCTTTTTACTAGAACTATCCACGTGACCCTGTCTAGGAACAAGGCGGGCAGGAACATGTGGTCCCTGGCTGGGCAGCTTCCTCAGAGAGACACTGAACATCATGGAGCAGTATGGATTTTAGTGGACAGTTGGTTATCTCTGCCACATCTGGCTTTCAGCACTTTCTAGCTGTGTGCTCTTAGGCAAGTTCAGAGCCTCTCCAGGTGTCAGTTCCTTCCTTGAAAATGGGGGTCCTGTAAGGTTGTTGTAAATATTGAATGACACAAGTATTTGAAGTAGCGAGCAGTAGTGAGGATGAGCATTTGCTTATATAGGAGAGCTATTATAATATTGTTACTTTACATGTTCCAGTTCAATTAAGATGTTTCTTGGGTTAACATTTATTTTTCTTCAACCATGATCACAGCACATACAAAACTAGGGCAACCCAAGGAGACCACGTACTCTTATGTATGAAGGTAGAAGAATAGGTAGAGACTTTTAAATTAAGACATCCTACTGGGGCCATGGCACATACTGAGGTTAGGGTAACATGTGGTACCTGTTTGGTAGTGTGAACTTTAGATAAAAAGGAGAACTTTCTCTTGAAAATTTACTGCAGATCTGCTAAGGGTGGGTGTGTTCTGTCAGTGTGAAAGGCTGATTGGCTTGTAGATACCACCCCAACATAGTGGAGGTAGATGGAATGGAATTATTACAGACTTGTCCCACGGAACAAAGAGAATAAGAAGCAGGACCCTGGGGAAAGGAGAACAAAGACGTGTAAGGACTCAGGGCCGTGGGAAGAGAAGGGAAGGGAAGCGTAAAGAGAGGAAGGGGCGGCATCTGACCCCCTGGCTCTCCCTTTCAGGACTGAATTACTCATTCCCCAGCTGCCGTGTGTGTGTTGGCTGCTGAGGCTCCTGGCTGAGTCCTCTCCCAGAAACTGTCTTTGGTTGAAGGGAGCTGCCTCGCCCTAGGTTGCAAATCCCCCCAGTCGAGGTGGCACTAAGACCCATGGTGGGCATCTCTGAGGGCCATCCCAGCTTTGCAGTTCCTGGTGGGGTTGGCTGAGGCCTCGGTGACAACTGAGTTCAACTTCTCCTTCTGCTGAGTTCTGCCCTCTCATCCCTTCACAACCGTGGTTCCCAACGCAGTTCCCAGGAAGGTTCCTGCACAGCACTCTGCATCTCAGAGTCTGTGTCCTGAGGAACTGGACCTGTGAGAGTAGAGAAGGAAAAAGAATGGAAGAGAAGGGGAAGGAGAGAAGGCAAAAGGAAGGGAAGAGGACCCACCGGAGAGGGCTTTTCTCCTTATGGATTGTCATATGCTGCAGTCCCCAGAGACATCAAAATAAGGGGATTCCTTCCTTTTTACCTCCGGGAAAACTTAATGTCATTAGGCAAAATGATTCCAACTTGAAGTAGGGGGCTTTTTGTGCATTCTTCTGGATTCTCTCAATATACTTGCCCAGCTAACAGCGAGTTTGTTTCATAATGGATTGTTATGCTTACCTTCCACTATCAATGGCCAGTACTGGTGTCATATAGTAAATCTTTATAAAGAATTGACTTTTTACAGAGTCTGTTTTCTCCCTCCCTCCCACGCCCCACCAAACATAGTCTAACGCATCCAGTTCTGCTCTGAACAACAAAAATGTACCTTCCAAATTCATGTGTTGGAAGAAAAGGGAAAAAGTCTATTTCTGGCGTCTGTGGTGAGGGGCTTTCAGTGAGAGGGCTTATGCTGCCTCTCTCCGCTGCCAGGAGGGTATGGAAGTGGGTTTCATGACCTTCTGCTCCAAGCACACAGTGGGCCTGAAAAAAGTGCATTTTAAAATGAATTGCACAGTCTGTAATCAGTATGATCTCAGTGACTGGGGGTGAAGGGGATTCCCTGGAAACCTGACCTTCTGAGGTCATTCACGTTTAGGCATTCTCACCTTTACCTGTTTGATGCCTTTTTTTGGAGACTTGTTTCACAAGAGCTCCCACTTCAAGGCTACTGTAAATACTGTAACATTTCCCTTTATTTCAAGCTGTTCCCTTTTCTTTGTGGGTGGGTTTGCCACTGTGAGATTCAATTTCCCTGACAGAACTGTGTTTTCTGGCCTCCCATGTGTGATTAATTCAGAGGAAGCCTTTATCTGTTGTGATCTAAATGGGTATTTGTTTTACCCTCAGCCAACAAGACAATAACAAATGTCTTGCCTGCAACGACAGGCTTGGAAATGCAGTTGTCACAGTGAAAGCCACAAAGCATATGAGTTCCAGGCTCTGTGCTGACACTTGACTAGCTGAATACATGCAGGAACCAGAAAGTGGAAAATTTTTTACAGGCGATGATGAATGCTTTTCTGTCCCCACAGAATCGGCAAAGGGCTTTGCTTGGGCCTTAATTTGACCCAGAGTTGTTACTGAAAGTGTGCAGAGTGACATGACTGTTCAACTTCCCTACTTTATGCTATGTGCTCGTGCGTGCGTATGTTCTCCAAGAATATTAATTGTGGGGAAGTGTCCTGCGTTCTTCCTCCTGCCTCAGGGTTCTCATGGGCTCCAAAAGCTCTGATGAGCGCCAGCATCTGGGACAGACACTGACTAGATCTTGGACAAGTGACTCATTCTGTATTCCAGAACTGGGATAGGGCTGGTGCTCACAGGGAAAACTCAAGGATGGAGCATCCCCATTGCTATCCTGGAGAAGCTGGAGCCCTACTGGAACATAAATCCACATCTCTCGTACTTATTTGCCCCAAACCCATTAGTCCTCTACTGTCACATACTTAACATTCACAGTAAATACTTTTCTGCCCATAGTTCTAAAGACAGAGATGATAATGGAAATACGCTGATAACTGTGCTATCTTTGTTATAAAAGCTGAAAAAAATATGACTTAGTTGGTGCCCTTCCGAGTGACAAGCCTGAGTGTTTAATGCTACCTTGAGATGGTTCCTTAGGGAGCCATTTTATGTCATTTTCTTGTAACTGTCACTCTAATGTGCTGGAGGGAAGTTTTACTGTCATTTGCATATTCTGAAAGTTTACTGAATTTTAAGAGATGTGTGCCTGAGAAATAACTTGTCTTGATATATTTAGGAATTTAGAGGGTTTTTTTCCTGGTTGGAACTGCCAAGCTTGGCTGCTACCCTAGTCATTTATATAGTATAGCTTTATGTGGATTTAGTCCAAATACTTGGGATTTAAAGAGGATTAAATGATTCGCATACACAGTGAAATGAGGGGACCGTACATGGGAGCAAGTACTTGGAGTCCAGAACCCTCAGCAGAGCTTCTACCAAGTGCTCTGAGAGTAGAGAGAAAGGAGGAGGGAAGAGCTGACCAAGTCACCATGGGATCCTTTCACAGTGGGAATGGCACTTGAACTAGGTTTTGAAGAACAATTAGGAGTTTGGAGGATGGGAAAATGTAGTGAAGACCACCGCAGACGGGGGTGAAGCATGAAGAGGTGAGGAGATACAACACAATGGGATATACTTGTGGATTTGACAAGTGTTCTGTGGGCAAGAAGGCACCTAGAGATTGTGAGCTTTGTAAGAGAGTCTAGGGGACTTGAAACTCAGACAGGTGGCGCCATGGAAGGCTTTTAGGCAGCAGAGTGAGCATAAGAGTGGGCGACGGTCAAATACTGTGTGGAGGGTGAGTGAGATGAGAATTGAGGTGTGGCTGCAAACAGGTCAGTCACGGGCCCTGGTGACCTCTGAGGGAGCAGTTGCAGTGAGGTGGTGCTATGGAACCAGGCTGCAAAGAATGACAGAGTAGGTCAAGAATATTAGCGATAAAGAGAAAGGGAAAGTGTGGTATGGTAGAGAGAGGATAAAGGATGGTTAAGGGAAGGTGGGATGGTGAAGATTTGTGTAAGTGTCACCACCCCTATGAACTATTTGTTATTTGTATGCTCTTCTGGACTTCTTTGATATATTTGACCCCCGTAAATTCCCCAAGTAGAGATGAGCATTGCTTGAACTTTCTTCTTGGCTTCTGAAATACTAGAGAAAACTTAGCTGCTTACATGTTTGCCTTCCCTTTCCAGACCATAAACAGTTTGAAGGCAGGGACTGTGTTTTATTAGTATTTGTATCCCCCATCCCTGGCACTTTGTAGGTGCTCAATTGGGGTTTGTTGAGGAGGGATTGAATGATGACATAAATGTGATAGGTTGACGGGAAGGAAACCATAGAAATTGAGAGTTTGAAGGTAACAGAGAGAAGGGAGATATTGATAAGAGGAAATATCAGAAGGTAGAAAGGGATAGATCCTCCAGAATAGGGATTGGCAAACTTTTCTGTAAAGGCCTGAATAGAAAATATTTTAGACTTTGTGGGCCAGATGGTCTCTGTTACCCAGCTCTGCCATCACAGTGTGAGAGCAGCCACATACAATAGGTCAAAGAAAGGCTGTGTTCCAGTAAAACTTGGCTTATAAAAACAGGCCCTGACCCATGCTCTATAAGATGTAGAAGGGGAGGGAGACTGGCACTAACTTGAAAAGGTGTGGGAAACTTCTTCCCCAAAGAAGGTGGGAGAAGAAGAGGCAAGGGAAGTTGCAGTAGTTCATCTGAGAAAGGCTTTGTTAAGAGAAGACAGCATCAGTAGTAGGGGAACAAGGTTTTAAGGGGAATAGAAATCATTCCAGGGAAGTTCTCTGAAGAATCTTCTAGGAAATATACCGGGAAAATTTTAGGGCCACCGTGGAACCAGGAATACAGTAGATACCTTGGTCTCAATTAGCATAATTATGTGGATTTCACCGCTTAAATAAGAGTGTCCACTTTCCTCTTCCCTCAGCTTACTGTGCACCTGAGTGCCATTCCCTAGTATGGGTGTAGACATTTTTGAGGTTATGGGACATCAGTACTGATCCCTGTCTTCTGATGCGATGAGTCTCATCAGCCCCTTCCCCATCAGGAATTGATGCATGGCTTCTCTTGCTGTGGGTAGGATGGTGAGTGCTGACATCAAAGTAGCAGCTTCCTTGAGTTTGCCATTTCTTGCCTTAGGGCTAGGAATCCACCACCCAAAGTCCCCCTTCTTTCCCAGACAGTCTGGCACCTCCAATTCTTTGACCCTTAGACACAAAGGGTTTACTATATCCCATCTCAGGGAATAGAACATTCCACTTGCCCCCCTTATCAAAGGGAAGATACTGCAAGGAGGGTCTTTAAGTGATCCCTAACCCTTCTCTTCTTTGACCTATTAACATTCATTACATGTCCAATACCAGACATCAGTGCTAACTGCCTGTTTTTTTGCTGGTGACTACTCTGATTTTCTTTTCAGAGTTTTAAGGGTTCTCGTGGAAAAACAAATAAACAAACACAACAACAACAAAAGACCCACACACAAAAAAGAAAAAACAACCAAACAAACATAAAAACCCCAGGAATTACAAGAAGCAGCAGCAGCACATAGGTGTAATCCCTGGCAGGCATTCTGTGGTACTCGCTGGGCACTGCTATGCTGGACCTCTATCCCAAGCTCCCTCTAGTACGTGCTACACTAAAGGAGGGGCTGGAAGGTTAAAAACCTTCTGAGAGTCTCTTCCCAGCATGATTTGGATTCCTCCTATGGGGCCACTATTAAGAGACCTGATGTATAAAAAGAGCAGGAGGCAAGGTGTGAGGTCCTACTTTCCTGATTCATTGGCTTCTGCAGCCGCAGGGCTGTCTCCATCCTGGTGGAGGAGGCTTGCTTCCATCAGCAGCTCCCTGATGGGCTATTTCAGCCAGGATGCAGGAGCTTTTTAGATCACAACAGAGGCTGAATGATCATGGGAGCTCTTCTTGGAAGCTTGACTTACTCTGTTTCTTTGTCTCCTTTAATGATTGTGTTAAGCACCTAAAACCCAGCAGTAAAATATATTTTTTGCTTACACCAGGTATGGCAGTGTATGTTGTCCGCAACTGGACCTAAATGGATACAGTATCCCACCAGACCCACAGGTTGAGCTAGGAAGTCAAGAAAGAGATGGCTGAGTGTTGTCAGGCTTGATGAGTGGGAGAATAGGTTCGGTGGGAGGGGTGCGGCGTGAGGTGGGGAGGGAGGAGGGCAGGAGCCAGGACTCAAATACACGTTGAGATGGTGAAGCCAGGTGGAGACCGAGAGCTGGGAGGGGAGGAAGCCGCCTGGCACTGGGGGTCTCCATGAAGGTGAAGGCTGCTTTCACGGGGTATAAACAGGGGAGGTACGCCTTGGCATCAATCAAGGAAACATATCAATACTTTTGTGAATCTCACAATATGCTATTACTCAGGTAATATTTAAATTTGATCACAGGGCAGTAAAGTATGACTGAAGAATTAAATGAATCTCTTTTAGACACCTTGTAACGCTTTTTCTGGGTGTGATTATGCATAGAGAACAATAAAACTGCAGTGCGACGTGCATGCTAGGCTATTGCTGGGTTCACTCACCAAGTTCATCCTCAACGAGCTGACCGGTATGTCGGGGCCCTGTAGGGGTCACTTGCAAATAGTGAAACCACAAGTACGAATGGAGTTCGTTTTATATGTTAGTTGTCGGCTTGTTTTTTAGTTAAACTAATAGATTAGATAATAAGTATGCTAACTAAATCTTTACTTGCTTTTTAAGTATTTCATATGTTGGTCAGAAACCTGTGGTTATTTAATGAGCACCTGATAACTGAATTATTAGCCATACAAATGTAATTGAGACCTTAAGAGTCTATGGGTAAAAATGAAATCATCTTATCATTAATGTCCCATTTATAAAGCCTGAGCTGCTTTCTTATGCCTTGAGTGTCTCAGATCTCCCTCAACATTCTCCTCATTTATAACTAGCAAAGACCGGGGTTTATGTAAATAGTAAATATTTTTATGGAATTTGGTCAGATAATTAAAAGATGTATCACTTCTGTTATTCAGTGGGCTTCATATTTAAATAATTTATTGCAAACTGAAGGCACTGTAAATGTGTTTTCTTTGCATGGCTTTTACAAAATGTTTGAATTCATTGCCAAAAATAAAAATCAAAAAATCTTACCAGAAAACCCAGGTTTCCTAACAACATGGGTGCTCTTTCTGGCTGGAGCAGAGTAGCTGCTCTGCCAATGAGAGGCGTATGGCAAGCTGGCTCCAGGCAGCCCCAGCCAGGCTTCCCTCATTTATATCGCCTGCCTGACTCCTGGGGGCATTTAAGTTTATGACCCATGTAATAGCTTGTGATTGAATAAATAAAAGTTGTCACCTAGAACTGGAACATGGGGTCCTCTTAAAAAATCACGATGTTAAGAATATGCAGCCATTGGTCATTAAAATTGTATTTGTAATGTCATCTTCTTTGTGAAAAAAAATTATTTGGATTTCCCTTCTGGGATATGCAGGTTTTCAAGATTCACCAATTAATTCCTGTGCTACACTGTCATTAGCCTCTTTATCCAGCACTCCTTGAGCACCTTCTATTGCTAAGTTGTTATTTATGCAACTTGGAAAACACTTTTGAAACCATGGTATTTATTTGCCTGGTCCTCTTAGATTGTTCATTTCTTCCATCTTTTAGGAGTATCTATCCTTGCCATGTTCCTGGGGGAGCTGGTTCTGCTCTGTTCCCTCCCCTTTCCTCTAGTCCATTGTTTTGTGCACTAATATCTGTATCACCTTTTTGTTTTCTCACTTTTTAGCTTGAAAAATGTATCACTTAATCATGAAGTGTATCCCTGGAAAATAAACGTATACCAACAGTCACTATTTCGATAAAACGTAAACAAAAAGCCAGTACAGCTACTTTAATATATATCAAGGAATTAAATTTATTCATTCATTTGTTCACTCAGCAGATACTTCTTGAGCACCTAATCAGTGCCTGATCTTTCTAGATCCTAAGGATGCAATGGTGAACCAAAGAGAACAGCATTCAGCTACACTCTAGTGGAGAGAAGGCACTCAACAGATGACTTATATCTTGTGAACAGTGCCAGCACTATGAAGAATGGGATGGAGGGGAGGTGATCGAGTCCCATTGGTGCTAATCTAGATGCGCGAGGCAAGTAAGGCCTCGCTGAAGAGGTGACATTTGAGTAGAGACCTGAATGAAGCAAAGGGATGAGCCATGTGGATGTTTGCTGGAGCTTTACTGGGTGTTGGAACAGCTCTTGCAAAGGGCCTGAGGAAAGAATGTTCTTGGTGTGTTCCTTGAGGCTAGTGTGGCTAGAATGGAGTGACTGCGGGAGAAGGTTGGACAGACTCCGGGTTCAGGTTAAGTAGGCTTTGTAGGCCATGAGAAGGAATTTGGGTTGGATTTTAATTGTGATGGGAAACCATGTAAGGAAGATTTGCTTGTTTGTTCTTAAGATGGGAGAGCCCTGAGCATCTATGAGTATACATGCAGAGGAGAGGAGCTGGCTATGGAGAATGCCTGATCAGTGGTGGGTTGGTTCCCGGATTCAAGCTCAGGTTCACATGATTGAGGTGGAACACAGAGCTTGCTGTAACTATGGCCGGCTGTAGCTATTGCCCTGCCAGGGGCCCCTGGGCTCCTTCCCCTCTCCCTGACTCCCTCTTGCTGGTGTAGGGTATTCCCTGCAGAGTATATCAGCACAATGCAAAAGTGGGGCATGCTGGTTTCTCATACATTTGTGATTTGTGGTGTACCTGCCTCGCTGACATTTGAGTCTCTCCGGGATAACTTGGATACCAGGAGCCACGGTCTACATATTTGAATATGTGATCTCACCAGTATGAATATCTGAATGCTCACTCAGGGATGCATCCACGTTTATTAGAACTGACGGCGGAAGCCCTGGCTCTGTGGCATCTTTTTGTTCCGAATCTTCCAGTTGCGCGTTTGGATGGGTATGCATTTACGCAGGTGTATCTATCAGGAGGGATAATTTTTTTAAAAAAACATCTTTATTGGAGTATAATTGCTTTACAATGGTGTGTTAGTTTATGCTTTATAACAAAGTGAATCAGTTATACATATACATATGTTCCCATATCTCTTCCCTCTTGCATCTCCCACCCTCCCACCTTCCCTATCCCACCCCCTAGGTGGTCACAAAGCCCCGAACTGATCTCCCTGTGCTATGCGGCTGCTTCCCACTAGCTATCTATTTTACGTTTGGTAGTGTATATATGTCCATGCCACTCTCTCACTTTGTCCCAGCTTACCCTTCCCCCTCCCCATATCCTTAAGTCCATTCTCTAGTAGGTATGCATCTTTACTCCCATCTTGCCCCTAGGTTCTTCATGACCATTTTTTTCTCTTTTAGATTCCATATATATGTGTTAGCATGCGGTATCTGTTTTTCTTTTTCTGAATTACTTCACTCTGTATGACAGTCTCTAGGTCCATCAACCTCACTACAAATAACCCAGTTCCATTCCTTTTTATGGCTAACTAATATTCCATTTTATATATGTGCCACATCTTCTTTATGCATTCATCTGTTGATGGACACTTCAGTTGCTTCCATGTCCTGGCTATCGTAAATAGAGCTGCAATGAACATTTTGGTACATGACTCTTTGAATTATGGTTTTCTCAGGGTATATGCCCAGTAGTGGGATTGCTGGGTCGTATGGTAGTTCTATTTTTAGTTTTTTAAGGAACCTCCATACTGTTCTCCATAGTGGCTATATCAATTTACATTCCCACCAACAGTGCAAGAGGGTTTCCTTTTCTCCGCACCCTCTCCAGCATTTATTGTTTGTAGAGTTTTTGATGATGGCCATTCTTACCAGTGTGAGATGATATCTCATTATAGTATTGATTTGCATTTCTCTAATGATTAATGATGTTGAGCATTCTTTCATGTGTCTGTTGGCAATCTGTATATCTTCTTTGGAGAAATGACTATTTAGGTCTTCTGCCCATTTTTGGATTGGGTTGTTTGTTTCTTGAATATTGAGCTGTATGAGCTGCTTGTAAATTTTGGAAATTAATCCTTTGTCAGTTGCTTTATTTGCAAATATTTTCTCCCATTCTGAGGGTTGTCTTTTGGTCTTGTTTATGGTTTCCTTTGCTGTGCAAAAGCTTTGAAGTTTCATTAGGTCCCATTTGTTTATTTTTGTTTTTATTTCCATTTCTCTAGGAGGTGGGTCATAAAAGATCTTGCTGTGATTTATGTCATAGAGTGTTCTGCCTATGTTTTCCTCTTAGAGTTTGATAGTGTTTGGCCTTACATTTAGGTTTCTAATCCATTTTGAGTTTATTTTTGTGTATGATGTTAGGGAGTGTTCTAAATTCATTCTTCTACACGTGGCTGTCCAGTTTTCCCAGCACCACTTATTGAAGAGGCTATCTTTTCTTCACTGTATGTTCTTGCCTCCTTTATCAAAGATAAGGTGACCATATGTGTGTGGGTGTATCTCTGGGCTTTCTATCCTGTTCCATTGATCTATATTTCTGTTTCTGTGCCACTTCCATACTGTCTTGATTACTGTAGCCTTGTAGTATAGTCTGAAGTCTGGGAGCCTGATTCCTCCAGCTCCGTTTTTCTTTCTCAAGATTGCTTTGGTTTTTCAGGGTCTTTTGTGTTTCCATACAAATAGTGAAATTTTTTGTTCTAGTTCTGTGAAAAATGCCAGTGGTAGTTTGATAGGGATTGCATTGAATCTGTAGATTGCTTTGGGTAGTAGAGTCATTTTCACAATGTTGATTCTTCCAATCCAAGAACATGGTATACCTCTCCACCTATTTGTATCATCTGTGATTTCTTTCATCAGTGTCTTATAATTTTCTGCATACAGGTCTTTTGTCTCCTTAGGTAGGTTTATTCCTAGATATTTTATTCTTTTGTTGCAATGGTAAATGAGAGTGTTTTCTTAATTTCACTTTCAGATTTTTCATCATTAGTGTATAGGAATGCAAGAGATTTCTGTGCATTAATTTTGTATTCTGCTACTTTACCTAATTCATTGATTAGCTCTAGTAGTTTTCTGGTAGCATCTTTAGGATTCTCTATGTATAGTACCATGTCATCTGCAAACAGTGACATCTTTACTTGTTCTTTTCCAATTTGGATTCCTTTTATTTCCTTCTCTTCTCTGATTGCTGTGACTAAAACTTCCAAAACTATGTTGAATAAGAGTGGTGAGAGTGAGCAACCTTGTCTTGTTCCTGATCTTAGTGGAAATGCTTTCAGTTTTTCACCATTGAGGACGATGTTGGCTGTGGGTTTGTCATATATGGCCTTTATTATGTAGAGGAAAGTTCCCTCTATGCCTACTTTCTGCTGGGTTTTTATCATAACTGGGTGTTGAATTTTGTCAAAAGCTTTCTCTGCATCTATTGAGATGCTCATATGGATTTTCTCCTTCAATTTGTTAATATGGTGTATCACGTTGATTGATTTGCATATATTGAAGAAGCCTTGCATCCCTGGATAAACCCCACTTGATCATAATGTATGGTCCTTTTAATGTGCTGTTGGATTCTGTTTGCTAGTATTTTGTTGAGGATTTTTGCTCTATGTTCATCAGTGGTTTTGGCCTGTAGTATCCTTTCTTTGTGACATCTTTGTCTGGTTTTGGTATCAGGGTGATGGTGGCCTCATAGAATGAGTTTGGGAGTGTTCCTCCCTCTGCTATATTTTGGAAGACATTGAGAAGGATAGGTGTTAGCTCTTCTTTAAATGTTTGATAGAATTGACCTGTGAAGCCATCTGGTCCTGGACTTTTGTTTGTCGGAACATTTTAAATCACAGTCTCAATTTCAGTTTTGTGATTGGTCTGTTTATATTTTGTATTTCTTCCTGGTCCAGTCTTAGAAGGTTATGCTTTTCTAAGAATTTGTCCATTTCTCCCAGGTTGTCCATTTTATTGGCATAGAGTTGCTTGTAGTAATCTCTCATGATCCTTTGTATTTCTGCAGTGTCAGTTGTTACTTCTCCTTTTTCATTTCTAATTCTATTGATTTGAGTCTTCTCCCTTTTTTTCTTGATAAGTCTGGCTAATGGTTTATCAATTTTGTTTATCTTCTCAAAGAACCAGCTTTTAGTTTTATTGATCTTTGCTATTGTTTCCTTCATTTCTTTTTCATTTATTTCTGATCTCATTTGTATGATTTCTTTCCTTCTGCTAACTTTGGGGTTTTTTTGTTCTTCTTTCTCTAATTGCTTTAGGTTCAAGCTTAGGTTGTTTATTCGAGATGTTTCCTGCTTCTTAAGGTAGGATTGCATTGCTATAAGCTTCCCTCTTAGAACTGCTTTTGCTGCATCCCATAGGTTTTGGGTCGTCATGTTTCCATTGTCATTTGTTTCTAGGTATTTTTTAATGTCCTCTTTGATTTCTTCAGTGATCACTTCGTTATTAAGTAGTGTATTGTTTAGCCTCCATGTGTTTGTATTTTTTACAGATCTTTTCCTGTAATTGATATCTAGTCTCATAGCGTTGTGGTTGGAAAACATACTTGATACAATTTCAATTTTCTTAAACTTACCAAGGCTTGATTTGTGACCCAAGGTATGATCTATCCTGGAGAATGTTCCATGAGCACTAGAGAAAAATGTGTGTTCTGTTGTTTTTGGATGGAATGTCCTATAAATATCAATTAAGTCCATCTTGTTTAATGTATCATTTAAAGCTTGTGTTTCCTTATTTATTTTCATTTTGGATGATCTGTCCATTGGTGAAAGTGGGGTGTTAAAATCCCCTACCATGAATGTGTTACTATCGATTTCCCCTTTTATGGCTGTTAGTATTTGCCTTATGTATTGAGGTGCTCCTATGTTGGCTGCATAAATATGTACACTTGTTATATCTTCTTCTTGGATCGATCCCTTGATCATTATGTAGTGTCCTTCTTTGTCTCTTCTAATAGTTTTTATTTTAAAGTCTATTTTGTCTGATATGAGAATTGCTACTCCAGGTTTCTTTTGGTTTCCACTTGCGTGGAATATCTTTTTCCATCCCCTTACTTTCAGTCTGTATGTGTCTCTAGGTCTGAAGTGGGTCTCTTTTAGACAGCATATATATGGGTCTTGTTTTTGTATCCATTCAGCCAATCTGTGTCTTTTGGTGGGAGCATTTAGTCCATTTACATTTAAGGTATTATCGATATGTATGTTTCTATTCCCATTTTCTTAATTGTTTTGGGTTCGTTATTGTAGGTCTTTTCCTTCTCTTGTGTTTCTTGCCTAGAGAAATTCCTATAGCATTTGTTGTAAAGCTGGTTTGGTGGTGCTGAACTCTCTCAGCTTTTGGTTGTCTGTAAAGGTTTTAATTTCTCCATCAAATCTGAATGAGATCCTTGCTGGGTAGAGTAATCTTGGTTGCAGGTTTTTCTACTTCATGACTTTAAATATGTCCTGCCAGTCCCTTCTGGCTTGCAGAGTTTCTGCTGAAAGATCAGCTGTTAACCTTATGGGGATTCCCTTGTGTGTTATTTGTTGTTTTTCCCTTGCTGCTTTTAATATGTTTTCTTTGTATTTAATTTTTGACAGTTTGATTAATATGTGTCTTGGCGTATTTCTCCTTGGATTTATCCTGTATGGGGCTCTCTGCACTTCCTGGACTTGATTACCTATTTCCTTTCCCATATTAGGGAAGTTTTCAACTATAATCTCTTCAAATATTTTCTCAGTCCCTTTCTTTTTCT
Organism: Monodon monoceros; assembly: GCF_005190385.1. Classification (NCBI taxonomy): domain Eukaryota; kingdom Metazoa; phylum Chordata; class Mammalia; order Artiodactyla; family Monodontidae; genus Monodon; species Monodon monoceros. Next base: position 40,916,439 of record NW_021703777.1, read on the forward strand.
CTTCTTCTTCTGGAACCCCTATACTTCGAATGTTGGTGCGTTTAATGTTTTCCCAGAGGTCTCTGAGACTGTCCTCAGTTCTTTTCATTCTTTTTTCTTTATACTGCTCTGCAGTAGTTATTTCCACTATTTTATCTTCCAGGTCACCTATCCGTTCTTCTGCCTCAGTTATTCTGCTATTGATCCCATCTAGAGTATTTTCAATTTCATTTATTGTGTTGTTCATCGTTGTTTGTTTCATCTTTAGTTCTTCTAGGTCCTTGTTAAATGTTTCTTGCATTTTGTCTATTGTATTTCCAAGATTTTGGATCATCTTTACTATCATTATTCTGAATTCTTTTTCAGGTAGACTGCCTATTTCCTCTTCATTTGTTAGGTCTCGTGGGTTTTTGCCTGGTCCTTCATCTGATGTGTGTTTCTGTGTCTTCTCATTTTGTTTAACTTACTGGGTTTAGGGTTTCCTTTTCGCAGGCTGCAGGTTCGTAATTCCTGTTGTTTATGGCGCCTGTCCCCAGTGGCTAAGGTCGGTTCAGTGTGTTGTGTAGGCCTCCTGGTGGAGGGGACTAGTGCCTGTGTTCTGGTGGATGAGGCTGGATCTTGTCTTTCTGGTGGGCAGGTCCACGTCTGATGGTGTGTTTTGGGGTGTCTGTGGCCTTATTATGATTTTAGGCAGCCTCTGTGCTAATGGATGGGGTTGTGTTCCTGTCTTGCTAGTTGTTTGGCATAGAGTGTCCAGCACTGTAGCTTGCTGGTTGTTGAGTGTAGCTGGGTGTTGGCATTGAGATGGAGATCTCTGGGAGATTTTCACCGTTTGATATTACGTGGAGCTGGGTGGTCTCTGGTGGACCAGTGTCCTGAACTTGGCTCTCTCACCTCAGTGGCACAGCCCTGATGTCCTCCACATGGCTCAGAATAAAAGGGAGGAAAGAAGAAAAAGAAAGAAGAAGATAAAATAAAATAAAATAAAAAAGTTATGAAAATAAAAAATAATTAAGAAAAAATTTTTTAAGTAATTAAAAAAAAACTGACAGAAAGAACCCTACGACAAATGATAAAAGCAAAGCTATACAGACAAAATCACACACAGAAGCATACACATACACACAAAAAGAGAAAAAGTCCACCTCCTCAATTTGGGGTGATTCGTTGTGTATTCAGGTATTCCAGAGATGCAGGGTACATCAAGTTGATTGTGGAGATTTAATCCACTGCTCCTGAGGCTGCTGGGAGAGATTTCCCTTTCTCTTCTTTGTTCGCATAGCTCCTGGGGTTCAGCTTTGGATCTGGCCCCGTCTCTGCCTGTAGGTCGCCTGAGGGCGTCTGTTCTTCGCTCAGACAGGACGGGGTTAAAGGAGCCGCTGATTCGGGGGCTCTGGCTCACTCAGGCCGGGGGAGGGAGGGGCACGGAGTGCGGGGCGAGCCTGTGGCGGCACAGGCCGGCGTGACGTTGCACCATCCTGGGGTGCGCCGTGCGTTCTTCTGGGGAAGTTTTCCCTGGTTCCCGGGACCCTGGCAGTGGTGGTTTGCACAGGCTCCCCGGCAGGGGGGTGTGCAGAGTGACCTGTGCTTGCACACAGGCTTCTTGGTGGCGGCAGCAGCAGCCTTAGCGTCTCATGCCTGTCTCTGGGGTCCGCGCTGTTAGCCGCGGCTCGCGCCCGTCTCTGGAGCTCCCTTAAGCTGCGCTCTTAATCCCCTCTCCTCGCACACCAGGAAATAAAGAGGGAAGAAAAAGTCTCTTGCCTCTTCGGCAGGTCCAGACTTTTCCCGGACTCCCTCCCGGCTAGCCGTGGTGCACTAGCCCCCCGCAGGCTGTGTTCACGCCGCCAACCCCAGTCCTCTCCAAGCGCTCCGACCGAAGCCCGAGCCTCAGCTCCCACCCCCGCCTGCCCTGACGGGTGAGCAGACAAGCTTCTCGGCCTGGTGAGTGCCGGTCGGCCCTAATCCTCTGTGCGGGAATCTCTCCGCTTTGCCCTCCGCACCCCTGTGGCTGCGCTCTCCTCCGAAGCTCCGAAGGTTCCCCGCTCCAGCACCCGCAGTCTCCGCCCACGAAGGGGATTCCTAGTGTGTGGAAACCTTTCCTCCTTCACAGCTGCCTCCCACTGGTGCAGGTCCCGTCCCTATTCTTTTGTCTCTGTTTATTCTTTTTTCTTTTGCCCTACCCAGGTATGTGGGGGGTTTCTTGCCTTTTGGGAGGTCTGAGGTCTTCTGCCAGCATTCAGTAGGTGTTTTGTAGGAGTTGTTCCACATGTAGATGTATTTCTGATGTATTTGTGGGGAGTAAGATGATCTCCACGTCTTACTCTTCCACCATCTTGAAGCTCCTCCCCCAGGAGGGTTAATTTTGACAAAGTAATTTGTGATACCCCATTCATCAAATGACAAAAGCACTCACTTTCCCATACTCCAAAGCACCTCAGTAATTACTTAACTATTTGGAATTATCATTTTCATGTTAAAGACCTTATTACTTTCTGTCTTGTACCACTGATTTACCTGTTTTTCCAGTAGAGAGGGTGGCCCACCAGTGAGTTCTACCTGAAGCCCACTGATAATATGTGTTCCCCTTGGCGAAAATTCATTGTCATCATAAGTTAGAAAATTATTAGTGTATTGTTTTGTTCCTATTTTTACTTTGGCATGATTTTTAACTCAGAGTAATACTTCAGCACAACTCAAAATGTTACCTCATCTCCTCCTCTGTCTCTTGCTCTCTTCAGGACCCTGGCTTTCCTGCTTCCAGTCTCCGTTTTTGAACTTGCTGTTTCCTCTGTGTTGAACTCTTCCCAATTCCCACATATCTCCATCCCTCATTTCCTTAAGGTTTCTGTACACATGTCTGCTCACTGAGGCCTTTCCTGACCACCTTTTGTGAAGTAAATACCCCACCATGGCACTCATCTCTTTTGCTCTGTGTTGTTTTTCTCTGTAGTGTCATCACCCCTTGGCATGCTATTTATTTACTTGGTTACTTGTTTATTGCCTCCTTCACTAGAATGTAAGCTCTGTGAGAACAAGGACTTTGTGTTTTTTGTAGGACTTGGTTTTGATCACTGCTTGTATCCTGAGTTCCTAGAATGGTGTCGCACACAGGGGAGTCATTCAATCAGTATTTTAAAAACTGAACTATGATGGTTAATGGCTGGTGAAGTCAAGTTCGAGCTCTAGACCGCCATTAGCAGCATATGCTTACCAACTGAGCTGGTTGCCATAGAGATTTGAAAGCCCAAAGTAAGCAATTCTTCTAGCCACAGATTTGTACCGGACAGTTTTCTTTGGATATTGGGTTGTTTTCGCTTAGGAAAGAGAAATTTGCCAGTGTGATTAACAGATTAACAGTGTGAGGAACAGACTGTATTAGAGCGGGTCTCTGAATCCTCGCTCCTCAAAGCATGGTCTGCCCACCAGCAGCACTGACATCACCCTGAGCTCGTTAGAAATGCAGGATCTCAAGGCCCACCCAGCCTCCTAAATCTGAATCTGCATTTAATGCAGGTGATTCCTATGTATAATTGAAGATTGAGAAGTTCAGCTCTAAGTCACCTGACTTTGATGTAAAAATCAGAAGATACCTTTTAGAATTTGGTCACTTAACTTGGTTTTGGAAATCATCATTATTAAAGGGGCCATTTTAAGTACTCTGTAGTCTTATTTTTTCTCTTTAAGTTGAGAACAGATGTATTTTGAATTGGTCACTTAATCTCTCTGTCCTCAGGTTCTTTGTCTCTATGAGGAGGCGGTTGGTCTAAATGTGTGTGTGTGTGTGTGTGTGTGTGTGTGTGTGTGTGTGTGTGTGTATGTTTGGGGTGTGCCTTTCAGGCCCTAGTCAGAGCAGATCTGTCAGTTCTACTTTCCCCTCCAGGTTTCCTACTTCTATCCTTCTAGAGATATGTAGAGCCATAGATGGAGAAATTGACTTTCTGGGGAAAATGGTGACCATATTCTGTTTGAAGAGAGCAGTCAAATGTGCTTGTCCCCAGAAAGAATCTCAGCTGATGTGTTAGTTAGACTGGAAAAATTACTACTTGAGCTCTTACTGTGTCTCAGGCACTATCTGTGTGCTTTATATCATAAGCTTACATAAGCCTAACAACATCTTGATAAGGTGCTATTGTTGTCCTCATTTAAAGTTGTGGAAACCAAGGCCTGTCAAGTTCACACAGTTGCTAAGTGGACTGGCTAGGTGCACTGGCCCCCAGACCTGAGCGCTTCACTATTTCTGAGGGAGAATCTTGCAAATTTACCAATATCTGTTAGACATAAGTATGGATGAAACGTTGGTCAAAGGCAATTGTAGTTTCTTCAGTGAGACTGAAAGTATGAAATGCTGAATCTTTAGCTGAGTGATCAAGCTTTATTTATTTCTTTTGAGGCTCATATTTAAACCTTTTGGTATGCAAAGCTGCTGATATGATTTTCCAATGCAAAAAACTCTCCAGCATGATGAACACATCATATATATTTATCCTTATTATTTTTATTGAAGTATAGTTGATTTACAATGTTGTGTTAATTTCTGCTGTACAGCAAAGTGATTCAGTTATACATATATACACATTCTTTTTCGTATTCTTTTCCATGATGTTTTATCACAGGATATTGAACGTAGTTCCCTTATTATTCACTGTAACTACGAACAAGCAGAATGAGTTGAGATTGTTAAAGTTGCTCTAGCCACCTTCAGGCAATCCTGAACCTGCAAAGGGGGTAGGACAATGGCAATTCCACAGCAAATTCCATGGTGACTTGGTGAGGGGAAGGGGGGAGAGTGAAAAGGAACCCAAGAAGTTTGTTCCACACCTGTGCTAGGTGTCTTACGTGCATTATCTTGTTTAACCTTCACAACGCACCAGTGAGGTAGTATCATCTCCTCCAGTTTACAGAAGAGGATAACTAAGGTTTGGAACCATTAAGTACTTGCTCTGAATCTTACAACTAACTCCTAACTGATGGAGGCAGGATTCAAGCCAGGTTCACTTGATCTCAAAGCTTATCCTCTCCCTAATTTAGCACTTTGGAGAAACATTGGGAGGTGCATATGGTGAATATGTTTAAAATATTAGAAATATGGACTTCATGTCAACATATTTATTTTAAAAAAAGATATCTCCCCATCCTGGTAAAATGATCCTATTCTCACTGCCTCCCAGCTCAGGTTAGTTGACAACAGTAATATAAGTAAATTTAAAAAAAAAAGATGAATGTTTTCCAAAGACATCACTGATTGACTAAAAACAAGAGTAGTGAACAATTGGTTTACCTGTAGTCAGACACATTAGCTATTACATCTCCAGTCCTGGTAAATTATCCATTTGTTCACTTTATTTGAGCGGGAGGTTGGCAGTGCTTGGAGGTACTTGAAGCTATAAATACACACGTATGTCTCCAGCCACCTTCTTAGCATTGCACTCCATGGCTGGTGTGCATTGATCTGTGCTGCACACACGCCTGGCAGGATATCCTCCCCAAGTCTTCATTCTAGTGATTTGCTTTGTTGGATGCAGTTGCGCTAATGCTGGCGAGTTCAAATTAAAAGCCCATGCTGAGGGCTTCCCTGGTGGTGCAGTGTTTGAGAGTCCGCCTGCCGATGCAGGGGACACGGGTTCGTGCCCCGGTCCGGGAAGATCCCACATGCTGCGGAGCGGCTGGGCCCGTGAGCCATGGCCGCTGAACCTCCGCGTCCGGGACCTGTGCTCCGCAACAGGGAGAGGCCGCAACAGTGAGAGGCCTGCGTACTGCAAACAAACAAACCAACCAACCCATGCTGAAAATCAAAACTACAATGAGGTATCACCTCACATCGGTCAGAATGGCCATCATCAAAAAATCTACAAACAGTAAATGCTGGAGAGGGTGTGGAGAAAAGGGAACCCTCTTGCACTGTTGGTGGGAATGTAAATTGATACAGCCACTATGGAGAACAGTATGGAGGGTCCTTAAAAACTAAAAATAGAACTACTATACGACCCAGCAATCCCACTACTGGGCATATACCCTGAGAAAACCATAATTCAAAATAGTCATGTACCACAATGTTCACTGCAGCTCTATTTACAATAGCCAGGACATGGAAGCAACCTAAGTGTCCATCAACAGATGAATGGATAAAGAAGATGTGGCACATATATACAATGGAATATTACTCAGCCATAAAAAGAAATGGAACTGAGTTATTTGTAGTGAGGTGGATGGACCTAGAGTCTGTCATACAGAGTGAAGTCAGTCAGAAAGAGAAAACAGATACCGTATGTTAACACATATATATGGAATCTAAAAAAAAAAAAATGGTCATGAGGAACCTAGGGCAAGATGAGAAAAAAGACACAGACCTACTAGAGAATGGACTTGAGGATATGGGGAGGGGGAAGGGTAAGCTGGGACGAAGTGAGAGAGTGGTGTGGACATATTTACACTACCAAATGTAAAACAGATAGCTAGTGGGAAGCAGCCGCATAGCACAGGGAGATCAGCTCAGTGCTTTGTGACCACCTAGAGGGGTGGGATAGGGAGGGTGTGAGGGAAACGCAAGAGGGAGGGGATATGGGGATATATGTATATGTATAGCTGATTCACTTTGTTATACAGCAGAAACTAACACACCATTGCAAAGCAATTATACTCCAATAAAGATGTTAAAAAAAAAGAAAAGAAAAACCATGCTGATTTTACCTATCCTTGTTCTTAGCTCCTACCACAGCATAGGAGACTTTGATCCAACAGGTCAGCCCAGCCATCCCTATAAGGTGGGATTTCTTGAACGTATTTCCAGGTATGTTGATAAAGCAAAGTCTGCAAAGGAGAGGAGAATCTCTTTTTACTGAAAATGCACAGTATTTTTCACGTGCTAGAAGGAAGGGAGCCGAGCCTCTCAGTCACTGTGGAGGCATGCGGGCTTTCTGTATTTCGTAAAGTGCCTTTCATGAGGTAGCAGCCCCAGAAATTGCTAGGCAATCAGCACATTTCCCCCATTCCCAGTTTAAGCGGTTTCTTCTCTTTAAAACCAAGGACTTCCTGGAAGTCCTCAAAACAACCCATTTCTATGCTGCCTCTTCCTGTGGCCTTTCTTATAGAGGAATCTTAGATGTAGTAATTTGGGAAATTATTTTTGAACGTAGAGTTATCAGAGCTTACAGAGCGATCATTCTAAATAATTTGAATCACCCTTGCAGTGTCTGGTACAGAATGAAAAAGGGAGGCCAATCATGTCTTGGTTCCTTTCCCCCATCGGGGCTTCTCAAAATCCTCTGGGTTATCCTCTAGTAACAGTATTTTTCAGCTTCCCGAGGCAGCTGGCGAAACTGAGGTAAAAGGATTTGTCGTTTTGATTCTAGTCGAAATGAAGCAGTTTTCTTGTGCAGTACATGAAAAAATATAGGTCTTTTCAGTGGATGAACAACCTATTATCCATAGCAAAACTACTGTGTTTTATGTCTGTCTGAGAATTACTGATTGCAGCCCCAGCCCAGCTGGGAAGTAACTAAGCTGCTGCTCAATTGTCCTGGGGCCTGGAAATGTATGGGAGCTTTACTTTTTAAAGTATTCTCAATTGGTGCCATAGTCTCCATTTTCTAAAGTACACATGAGCACTTTGCTTTGAAACCCTGATGGTAAAAGGCAGCCCCATAAATGGAGGAGACATTCTCTGACTGCCAGGTCAGTTTTGGAGTTGGAGGGGAATGATGGATCACCCGTTCATTCCACTAGTGACAAAGCTGCCTCTTTGAAACCAGTTTACTTTTTCAGGATGATCCATCAACATTTCCCAGTTGTGTCCCTGATGACCACTTTGAGAGGAAGATCAGTGCCTGTTATGACTAATATGCCTTAATTTTGGCAAGAGCACAGAAGTCTTTTATGGAAACTTACTACAGCTTTAGTATTCAGATGTCATGGCCACCAAGGTTTAAGCTTGCCTTTTCTGCTCCTTGGGTATAAAAACTCTGACTCCAGGAATGGGAGACAGGAAAAAATTTAATCACAGAAGGAGTCATTTAATGTGAGAAATTTGTAGTAATCCTAATGATATCAAGCTTTCTATTCTTGTACGCAGGGTCCGCTTCATGGGTGTGCAGCCCACACGGTTGCACAGGGCTGGCTTTCAGAAGGGCCCTGTGCTTGGTTTGATGCCCTGCTGTCACCTTCTTGAAATTCTTAATTTTTGAGCAGGAAATCCTTCACGTTTATTTGTCACTAAGCTCCACAAGTTATGTAGCCAGTTTTGCTTGTAGTTTAGTCTTAAAAGATGGTAAAGCAGGGGCTCTGCCCAAGTATTCCCACTTCTTATTTATTACCAGTTGACTTCTTTTTGACTTTTGTTCTGCTTTTCTCCTTCTGTTTCTTCCATACAGAGAGGGGATTTATACAATGTATAGATGAGACAGACTGGGTTGAGGTCATTTCTCATTACTTGCTGTGTGACCTCAGACAAGTAACTTCATTTCTCTAAGCCTAGTTTAATTACTTGGAAAATGGGAATGATAATGGCATTTAACATAGGATGGTTGTGAGGATTAAATTAGATAATGCTTATAAAACATCTAGCATAGCACCTGGCAATGGTAAGCACTCATTAAGAGCTATACAGTTTATCTTTTACTGATATTCTCCAACATTTTATTATGAAAATTTTCAAACATACAAAAAAGTTAAAGGATTTTATAGTGAGCACCCATACCCATGTCCTAGATTCTACCATTAACATTTTACTAATTTACTGTATCATATATCCATCCATTTATCCATCTCTCTATCCATCCACCAATCCATCTTATTTTTGTGATCTGTTTTGAAGTTGCAGACATGAGTACACATCTAAATATTTCAGCCAAGTAAATCATTAGCTAGAGTTCAATATTTGTTTACATTTTTTCTTTTGAGGTAATATACATAGAGTGAAACACCCAGATCTTTTGTATAGTCACTAGTTTTGACCAATGCTTGTACTTGTTTAACCCAAATACCTATTGTTATAGAACTTTACCATTACCCCAGAAAGCACCCTCATGCTCCTTCCCAGTCAGTCCCTGCCCCACTCTCCACCCCCAGAGGCAACCATTGTTCTGTATTTTTTAAAACCTTATTAGTTTTGCCTGTCCTATAACTTTATATAAATGTAAACATACAGTATATACTCTTGTGTAAGGCTTCTTCCACTCAGCATAGTGTTCTTGAGATTCATCTGTGGTAGTGTTTATTTGTTTTTCTTGCTGAGAACTATTTAATATATGATTATACCACAGTTTGTTTTTCCATTCTGCTATTAATGGACACTCGGGCTGTTTTCAGGTTTTGGTTATTATGAATAAAGCTGCTATGAACACTCCTGTAGAAAATTTTTTTGTGGAATTTCTAGGTCAGGGAGTAGGTATATATTTCATTTTATAAGAAATGGACATAAATTATCCCAAAGTTGCTGTACCCAGTGGGGTGTTGGTAAATGTTTATCAATTGACTCTGAAAAAAACAAACAAAACAGAAACAAAAAATAAACAAGGAGGAGGAAAAGGAGAAAAAGGAGGAAGAGGAGGAGGAAAAGGACAAAAAGAGGAGGGGAAGGGAAAAATAAGAAGGAGAAACAAAAAGAAGAAGGAGGAGGAAGGGGAAGAGATGGAGAAGACAAGGATGATGCAGACCACTCATAACAGCAAGTGCAAAGTTGTCAATTTCATGAGGTCAAAAGTCCATTATGGCCAATTTCAGGCTACCAGTGTGAAGTCATTGAGAGCTAACATGGGAACAGATGTGCAGGATTGGCTTTTGTGAACCAGTGCAGACTAGCTCCTGCACACCACTGGTTGTACTGTTTTATATTCCCACTAACGCTACAGGAGAGTTTCAGTTGCTCCACATCTTTGTCATCATTTGGTGTTGTTGGTCATTTTAGTTTAAGCCATCTTGGTGGATATTACTGGTATCTCACTGGGGTATTTTTAATTTGAATTTCTCTAATGAGAATGCAAATTTGCGTATTGGCCTTTTATATAACTGCTTTAATGAAGGATCTGCTGAAATCTTATCCATTTTTTACTAGAAAAATCCATCTAAGAAACATTTACCTTCTTCCAAGTGTGGAAGATATTCCCTACCTTTTCTTGTAAAAGCTTTATTATTTAACTTTTATGATAAGTTTGTAATCTATTTCAAATTAATTTTTTTTTTTTTTTTAACGCGGGCCTCTCACTGCCGTGGCCTCTCCCATCGCGGAGCACAGGCCCCGGATGCGCAGGCCCAGCGGCCACAGCCCACGGGCCCAGGCACTTCGCGGCACGTGGAATCCTCCCAGACCGGGGCACGAACCCGTGCCCCCTGCATCGGCAGGCGGACTCCCAACCACTGCGCCACCAGGGAAGCCCCTCAAATTAATTTTTATTTGGTATGAAGTACAAGTCAACATTCATTTTATTGCATATAGATATCCAGTTATTATAGCAACATTTGCTGTGACTTTTTGTGTTGTCAAAAATTAAAGGAGTGTTTCTATTTCTTGTCTCTCTATTTTGTTACCTTGATTTGTTTGTTGATTATTATGCCAGTAACATATTATCTTGATTGCTGTAGCTTAATAGTTAGCCTTGAAGTCAAGTAATATAAGTCCTCCAACTTTATTCTTTTTTTTCAAGATTGCTTTGGATATTCTAGATCCAGTGCACACATTTCCCCCATATTTTCCACTAATTTCAGTCTGAGAACATAGCAAATCATTTCATATAATAACCTTTCCACTTTGAGAAGTTAAAATTTCCTTTTTAACATTTAGCATATTATGAATATTTTATAAATACTCCGCACCCAATCAGCAATTCTCCAACACTGTAGTAAAATGTTGTCATTATTACTTTATTTCATGCAAAGAGTAGCTGGGGCAGAGGGGTTAGTTGATAATTGCTATATGGCAATTCAGTGAGGTAGGAATCAGGTTTTCTGCCTTTAGAGACAGTAAATTCCATTAGATCACACTGCCTGAGGCAAACAGTGCCAGTTCTCAATAAAAGAAGGATGCTAGATTTTCTACTGGTCTGCAATCAGGTAAAAGTCTCTGATTGTTTCTGAAGAATAAACATGTACAAATAACTATTGGTTATTTTCAGTGACCTTTATTACCTTGCATAACTAGTATCACAGATTGGAAGTGCAATAGTGGACTATTCCAAACAACATCCCCACTCCAAACACTATTTCCCGTCCATGTTCGAATCCCTTCTGAAAAATGTTAGAGCTTAAAGGAGCCAAGTAACCGCACTCCTCTTCCTTTTAAATTCTGAGCCGCTTAGAATACATATGGAAGTTAGATGAGAATCAGACATTGACTCTAAGGCTGGCGAAGGTGGTTCAGAATTATGTGGTCAAAGTGGCTTCCTGTGTCTTATCACCTGGATGGAGTCTCTCACCCAGGTGCAGACTATGCAGCTGGATGACTGGAGTTCTCCCCAGCCCCACTGGGTCAGGATCTGTCCTGTGAGCAGTCACACAAAGAGGAGACAGGATTGCGGAGAAGATGTGATCCATGTAGAGAGGCTCTGTAAGGGAGAGTCTGGAGAGAGCCATGGCTAAACGTGACCATCAAGTGTCTTCTCCTCCCGTGGGGAAGAGGAGCACAGAAGGGTGAGTAAAGAAGGCAGAGCAGGTTTTCCTCTAAAATGAGAGAGATGGGTCCAAGACAGGAACGGTGGAGGAAGAATCTCTGCTTGTCCCTTGATTTTTAAATACCTCCTCTCATGATAAAGCTCTTCCTTATTTCAAGTTAAAGCTACCTCTTTAAAGTTCTGCTTTTTGGTCCTAGTTCTGTTTTCCTGATACACATGGGATAAACCTACATATTGTTTCAGCAGACTTGAAGTACTTGTTGTTATAGCTTTATTCCTTGGTCTACCTTTAGCCGTCCTTAACTTTCTCAGATTCTGAAAAGTACACTATATGTTTTCACCTGCCCAACACCCCTTCCCTCATTCTCACTTCTTCTGGTAACAACCCTCCGATTTTTCTTTAGGGAACCCCCCTCTTTCCTACCTGAGCTATTTAGTTGGATGGGATTGAACACTTTCTCCTTCCACTCCCCTTGCTTTTAGCTCCAGAAGTGGGTAATTGATCCCATGCCAGTCAGTGAATTTGAAATCAACAAAGTCGAGAACTCATAAGAACTTCCACTTCCAGGAAGATAACTGCATTCATTCCTAGAATATTTATCTTCTGGTATACTGCAACATCAAAGAATTATGGGTACTCCAACTATCTCATTGATGCCAAGTTTAGTATCCAGTCAATTTTCAGGAAGAATTAGACACTAGCTAAATATTTCGTCAGTTCCATCAACTTGCTATTGTTGGAGTGACCTCTACAATGTCTGGAGAGGCAGTCCTTGGCATTTAATATCTGGATCCTCTGCCCCTTGATAGCACACAGATGGCTATGAATATGGTGAGGTCCTTTCTGCTGGGTGAGATTGCCTCAGTGCAGCTGAACTGTTCTACTCTATAAAATAAAACGAATTAATCTATACTTCCCTTTGGAGTCCTTTAATGTACAATGAATGATGAAGTTTTAAATTTTGCCCTCCTTATTTTCCGAAATTGAGAATGAAATTTATTTAATGAACTGTACTGGCTACTTAGTGTTCCTGCGTTATCCAAGGTAATTATTACTCAGAGCCAGTTCTTTATTGCTTGCATTTAAAGGTTTATTTTTCTTTTGTTTGGTTTCTTGGCTTTCCTTCTGGCAGGGCAGACAAATTAATAGGCATCAGGTACTAAAGTATTTGCAATTAGAGCAAAGTGGTAATAAAGGTCACCTGTTCCAAGAAAGCTTTTCTTTAAAATGAAAAAAGCCCCGCAAAACCCTGCTTAAATCAATGCACATTGTGTATGGATTGTTCTCTTTGCTGCAACCCCTTTTCCATAGTCAGGTTTTAAATATTTTTATGCTAATTTAAAATGGGTAATAATTGCAAATGTTAATCTTTAGCTTGACCACAGTTCCTTGATTGTTATCAGTTGTGTTTTGAGCTAGATTTCTCTGATATAAAATAAAAGAAACAGAAATAATGGCATCTATTTTAGCCCCCATCCCATTCATTTATTCAATAAATATTAATGGTGTACTTCTTATGTGCTCACAGCTGGGGATGTAAAGCTGTAAGGCTAAGGACTTTCCCCTCGAGGTGTCACGGTTCAGTAGAGAGAGAAAGAGATAGAGGGAGGAATAATTGCTAAGCTAGTTCGGTAGAGAGAGAGAGAGAGATAGAAGGAGGAATAATTGCTAAGCTATGTGATTAGCTCAACAACAAAGGAATGTTGGAAATAGAGGGGTGGCTTTGACTAATTCCATCGTGAACAGTAGTCTTTAGGAAAGAAATGTGTTTTAAGGGGTGAGTAGGAATTCTTCCCCCAAACAAGTGGGACAATAGCCTATTGGGTGGAGGAAGGAGCCTATGCAAACCAAGGCAGTGTCCAACAATCTTTCTCCTTTTGAGAACTACAAGCAGTCTGATGTTTCTGGAATGTAAGGTCTGAGGTGGGAGATCTGGAAGTCTAGGCTGGGGGATTACGTTGTGAAAGAACCTATGTTCTACCTGGGTTGAATTTTATCTTTTGAGGATAAAATGATTTTTAAAGCAAGGGAATGACGTGATTAACATTGAATTGGTAAGATCCTCTGGAAGCAAAGTAGATGTTATTTGCTAATTTTAATGGACCATGTAGTCAGCAGCTGACTGTTTATGACGATATGGGTCCAGGAAAGCATAAATAATTGAAATCCTTGCTTGAAAATTATTTGGCATAATAAGTAAAAAATAGGTATCAGGCTGGGTCCCATTCCATTGACACTAAGTAACTGTGACTTTAAGAAAATTATTTAATGTCTCTTAGCCTTCGTTTCCTTCTGTTTCCTCATCATCTGACCAATGGTGCAATTGAACACATTCTCTGAAGTCTCCTGCAGAATTAACTTCGTGGATGTCACCCAGTGGATGACATCATTCCTTGCCATACCTTTTAAGAGAACTTAAGTGGCAAAGAAGAGTGAATGTCTGTGGCCCTGTGCTGCCAGTATAGGAGGACATGTTACATCCCCTCATAATAGGGTAGTTTATTTTGATTAGCAGTCAATTGCTGGGCCTCCGTCAGGACTGTTGTGCTTGGATAAATACGAAATTTCATATCCTGGGTTCCAGCTAAAAGTTAAAATGTCTGAGACGATTAAAGGCAGAAATCATGTTTTATTTTTCTGTCTCCACTATCCTATAGTGAATTTTCTTTCTAAAGGTAGTAACTTGCAGAAATCTTTTTGGGCCCTTTTTTTTAATGGGCTTTCTTGGTGCTCATCATGTTTTCTATGCATCCACTCTTCTATTTCCTCTTAGTTTGAGGTATTCCTTTTTGTTTATCTCAAGGGTTATAGATTCAACAGAAAAGGCAGTGAAATAGCTGTTCTGTGTTACTGGAATGAGTTGAAGAGTAAGCTTTTTCATGTAATGGTCTTCATCCAAAGTCAAAATGATACAGTGTCCAAACTAGCTGTTCCTAAGTAAAGGAGTTAGCCAATGCAAATGACCTCAGAGAAACAAATACAGTTTGCTGCCATCTAGTTCGTTGGTATATGAGTTAGGATATACTTGTGGTCAGACTGAGTCTTTTCACCTTTACGTAATGTGACATACTTAACTTTTCATGTAAGTGATAGTTTGGTCTCTTAGTACACGTGCTAAAGGGAGATGATATACCATATGAGGGTGGAGATCTGGAAATAGAGTCCTAGAAGGCACTTAAAAACCATTGTAACATGACCATAGTGTTACAAAGATTACAACATTTTTCTATAGCATTAATGTACATTTTTTGAATATGTGATTAATTCAGTTTTCAATGAGCTAAAGTACCTAGAAAATCATATTATTGTGAAATTCACACTTAGTCCCTCACCGCTCATTTCAGAAGGTGTTTATGTAAGGCTTAAAGAAAGAAAAAACAACCGCAGCTTCTCTTTCCCTAGCTTCATGCAGATTTGCATAGTTTGCATATGATTTACATAATTTAATGTCAAAATATACAGTCTTCTTCAATCTTTGCAGCTTTCTCACCAGTGTCTTTTAGTCTTACTTTTTCCTCTAAATAACTTAAACCGTGTTTCTTGATTATATTTACTTGCTTTTTAGTTTCTAGGATAAAATACCTGTAGTTGGAGGAAATCCAATCTTCACTTCATCAATAGTATTCTTTTTTCAATAGTATTCTTTTTTTTTTGCGGTACGCGGGCCTCTCACTGCTGTGGCCTCTCCCGTTGCGGAGCACAGGCTCCGGACGCGCAGGCTCAGCGTCCATGGCTCAAGGGCCCAGCCACTCCGCAGCATGTGGGATTTTCCTGGACTGGGGCACGAACCCGCGTCCCCTGCATCGGCAGGCGGACGGACTCTCAACCACTGCACCACCAGGGAAGCCCCCTAATAATATTCTTCTTATCTGTCAAAGTTTCAGTGGATCATTTGGCTTAGGAGTGACTGGTTTCCTCATTATCCCAGGCTTTTGGGTATATATTTGCTGACTGAAGTATACTACATAAGGACATTTTGTGATTGGCTTCATTCACGTGGAAGAGTAATAAATGACTTCCATTTAGGGAAAACATGTACTGTATGTTAACAGCATGAGGCAGTAGGATGTGGTAGATAACAGCATGGGTACCAGATCCCAACTGGCTGGATGTGAACCCCGGCTCTGTCACTTACTGGTTGTATAAGCTTGGGCAATTATTTAAGCTCTCTGTGCCTCAATAGAGATAATAAACTATATCTATCTTAGAGAGTTTGTTATGAAAACCGAATGAGTGCATTCATTTAAAAGCTTAGATCAGTGTTAAAAAATATTAGCTATAATCATTATTTCATAATAATGATAATAATTAGACTTATTACTATTCCAAACACATATATAATCCTCTGTGCCACAGTCATCTATAATGCTGCTCATTCCTTTTCAACTTGGTACCAGAAAGGGTTATGGGAAAAGGGATCTGAAAAGTTTCTATTTTTTAATGTTAAGAAGGGCTCTGCACAGTTAAATGTAACTATATAAAGCTGAGCTGCCTTTACGTTAATCTCTGCCCTCTGTCACTTAAAAACAAGCCAAAAAACCGCCCCCAAAACAAAGCAAAACCGAAAACAAAACCCCAAACAGCTTTCTAATAGTGCATTAAAAAGTGCTAAAAATAAATTGTAATTTTGTGTCTCAAATAACCTCTTTATACAGTGCAAAGAAGGCAATAAAAACCCTTTCCCAACCTCTTTTTCTTTCAAGTGTATATTTCATCAGTACATACAATAATGATGTACTCTGTGAATAATAGCATCTCAGATGCAATGAAATAGGATGTCTCACGTGGTATAGCAGTTGCTCCCAAGACTTCTTTCCTCAAAGGACTCTGCTACAAACAATCTGCATTGGTTTTCGTCTCTCTCATTGTCTTCCTTGCATTTCTGGATCCCTTTTTGCCTCTTCTCCCCTCTCCCCTCCTCTCTTTCCTCTCTTGATACAAATCACGTTAGCTGTTCTGACTCTTTCTGTTCTCTAATTCATCCTGTACCTCACATCAATGCAGTGAAAGACCCAGGCCTGGCAGCCATCCTAGCCACAAAGACCCATTTCCCTGGTAAAGTAGAGGAAGGGGAAAAGTTATGACTACATTAATTTTGTTTTACAAATGGTTTCACAAGTATATCTGCAGAAGCATGTTTCCAATCCAGTACTCACCTTCCAACCTGATTTATCTGAGCCCGTTACCACTTGTCTGTAATCCCCTTTCTTAGACATCACCAAATCAGAGAGCATATACCCCCTCCACCTCAATCTACTCTTGATAGAGGGCATGATTCACTATATTAGCACAGTGGCAGGTCTCAGGGTTCCTGAGATTTATTTGGGAGTTGAAAATAGCTTATGTTTTCCTACAGCCTTTTTTCTCATATGGTTGTAATAATCATCTCTGCTTCATTGCTGAGGTGTTTGGAGCATAGAGGGATCAGTGGGAACTCACAGGAGGAATGGCCATCTACCTGACGGGAAGGGATTTGAGAAGAGGTAATAATTTAAACGTATATTGAGAGATGAGTGAGTGTTGAATAGGCAGTTTGCTGGCGGAGAGTTAGGAAGGGATTGGGTAGAAATGAGGGAACATAAGATCAGTTCGGGTGAAGATATGAGCAAATACACAGTCAGGAGACTTTCAGAAGAGCCCATTCAGTGGACGACGAGGAGTTTGGTTTGTGTGAAGTGCAGGGCTCAAAGGGAGGGCAGGGAAATTTGATAAATTTAGTTTAGATGTGCTGAGTTTGTATGTCTGTAAATCACCCAGGTGAAGAGATCTAAGAGGATTGTGTATGGTTTGGAATAGTAGTAAGTCTATGAATGGAAATATAGATTTGGGAGTTTTGAACAATTTAAAGAGCAGGAGTTGTTTGGAGAAATGGAATAATAAAGATGGATGGGAAAATGATTGTGGTCATAGATTGTTATATTACAGTTTAGGGTTTTAGAAGTATTTTTTCCTTTAGAATTATTTTATTAAACCATAAATATACAACAGCTTCTTAACTGTACACATGCACTTAAATATTTTTAAAGGAAACGTGTTATGTCTTATTATATACCATGATCCTGGCTGATAGCTTTTCAAAACTTTGCAAAAATTCTTAAAAAAGGTTTCACATGTCACCTGTCCTGAGTGATAATAAACTCTAGGATGAGAAAATTAAGATGATGCAAAATAGTGTAATTGATCGCTTTTAGAATCACATTTGAAAATGACTTCGCTGTTTTCGGAATTCTTTTCAAATAAAACAATGAAGGGGCTTCCCTGGTTGCGCAGTGGTTGAGAGTCAGCCTGTAGCTGCAGGGGACACGGGTTCGTGCCCCGGTCTGGGAGGATCCCACATGCCGCGGAGCGGCTGGGCCCGTGAGCCATGGCCGCTGAGCCTGCGCGTCCGGAGCCTGTGCTCCGCAACGGGAGAGGCCACAGCGGTGAGTGGCCCGCGTACTGCAAAAAAAAAAAAAATAATAATAATAATAATAATATTAATAATGAAGAACATCATAAGAACTGGATTAGGTGTCCAAATATCTTGTTTTCCAGCTGCTCTGCCTAATTTCTTGTACAACTTAGCCCCAGGTAGAAAGTAGCCACTGTTAGGCTCATATAAACCTTGATGTTTTTTAGGACTTCTCTAAAGGAGGGAGTAGGTTAAACCACTTGGTGCTAGAAAAGTGCTTCATGGGCAAAATAAGTTGCCAGCAGTAATATAATGAAGACATTAGAGATTAACTGTCCATAGTGAATGTTAATGTGTCCCAATATAGGAGGAAAGGTGATGGTCCAAGGCAGGTCTGAAAGTGACTATAACTAGAGATGAGATTGGGGCTTTCTGAGGACTGCTTCTAGGTTCTGCTTCTACTCACAGTGAAATTCACTTGGGTCATAGGTGACGTGAGTACCTAATCGTTATCTTATGAGAATGTTAATGAACTTTATATTGATACTCCTGCCTGTTCAGAGACTGTACAAGTTGTTTTATCCTCAGGACTTCATGAGGGATTGGTTTCTACCCTCTCCCTTACTTCATTCCATACAGTGATGCCCCATAGACATTATTCACCATCTGAAGTCTTTTGGAGCAGTAATGGTTTAATCACATTTATTGCTGATCTATATATTTATGTGTTAATTATTAATTATATTAAGATGATTTTGATCATGATTAAGTACTTTAAATCCTTAACTGGCCATTTACCCAAAACTAAGGAGCTGTAAAGATATACACACATGCATACACATACACGCACACACACACACACACACACACATACACACATATACACACACTAAAGACCAGGCAAATGCATTCTCCTTATTACTGAGGTTTGAGGTCACAAACCATCCTGCAGTCTCCAGGTCTTCTGGACAGCAGTGTGTATGACCACTTCCCCCAAAGGAGGTCTGAGGCTCAGACTGAAGACATGCGCCTGCTACTTCCTCAGCTTTCTTCCTTTAAGCTTCACTCTGTACCATTATGTACGTCTTGGTGATCAGAGAGAAGAAAAGATGACTAAAGGAAAAGGAAGACATGTCTCTGGTAGCCTAGCACAGAAGGGCTGAGGCAGCTTCTACATCACTCATTTATCCTGGGTCTAACGCCAGTGTCTGTTTGCCTTTCTAAAGAGGAGATATGTGGAGACAATGAAGGAAGAGGAGAAAAAGGACGGGGAGAAGAATGGCACCCCTACTGCTGGGCAGGAGTTGGGCATCCAACAGGAAGAGGGCAGGAGAGAGAATCCTAGAAGAAGTCAGGATTCTAAATCACCAGAAGGCAGACCTTTAGCCCATGTTATACCCAACACTTCACCCTCTGGGACCCAATACACTGCCCTTTCCTCCACCATCCCCATAACATGCTCTCCTTAGAAGCAGAAGTAGGAAAACAAGGGAGGAGCTGTGGGCTCCTTCTAGAGATCAACATTTGTTTATTTGTTTGTTCAACACATATTACTATTTATTGAGTACTTATTTTTGCAGACATTTTTCAAGACACTGTTGTACAAATATATGACGAGTGAGAAAGAGAGATTGAGAAGAGAAACTGAAATTTTGATTTTTATCTCTGGATTTATATGGAATGAAAAATACTCTCAATTACTCTGACATATTTAATCTTCCTTATGAACAAGTGTTATATAAAATGTGCGTGGGTAGTTTCTATATCATCAACCTGTGAGATATTAGAGTCTTTCACTTCTATATATTTTAAAAGATTTATTAATATATTGTATTGAATTACTATAGATTAGGAAATTAAACAAGTCTATTTTCATTCTAAGTTAAGAAATTGTATGGGAGATGTACCAATTTATTGTCTTGGCGGGTTGCTTAAAATGCCTGTATGGTTTTTAGTCTTCTGATAGCCAGGTTGAAGAGTGCCAGGTTATTTGGCAAGATTTCTGTCCCACTGTGCAGTCAGACAGACATATGCTGAACTGTGGAATAAACCCAAACCTTTTCTTGGTCTGTGGACCTGTGGACCCTCTGAGGATATAGGTCATGGTCACTAATATATAGAACTTTACATTGAAGACCTGCCAGTGCATAGCTGAGATGGTAAATTTGTGGCTTTCTGTTGGTTGAGAGAAGATATGAGCCATTCTGACATGAGTTTCTGGACTGCTAGTAAATTAGCTAGAGATTACCAACACAAGGGTGTCCCCATGCTGATATTTGGCCAGAGAATCTTGGCACCAAAGAAGGCTTTCTTGGCCAGCCCCCATGAACAAACTGGCCTAGAGTCTGACATTGAGAGTTGACAATAATCCAAGACTAAGGTGCATCTTTTGAAGAACGTGTGAAGTCCTGTTTTTGCTCATCTTATTTTTATTTCTTTCCATAGTTAATTTCTCTATAAATATTATAGTTAATAACTGAATGACAATTTCTTCTCTATAAATTTTTATATTAATAACTACGTTTGAATTCAGCCATCTGCTCTTCTGTAATACTTTCTAAGTGAAATTGTCAGTTATTTCTAAAGAGAATTGGTATGGTGTTCCCTTTGTTTTCAGTTAAGTTTAAGAAGTTGAATTCTGTATCTTTGGACAGTTTTGGAGGTTCCATACACTTCTGATGATGGGGTTTGGAAATCTCTTCCTAAGTGCTTAGGAGTAAAGAGTCTGTTAGGAATAACTGCATGTGAAAATATAAAATTAATGACCAAATGTATCATCTTGTAATAAGTTTCATGCCCCTTGTAGTGAACGTCTGAGTTTGAACAGCAACAGGTTGCTTCCTTCACTTAAGTCATTAATTAAAAGTCCTTGACGACAATGGGGAGGTTTCCAGCAGGAGAGCAAAGTCTGCAGTGTTGGCGTGGCGTGCTGGAAGCTAGACAGCTCCATCACCCGGACCAACCTGGTCCAATCTTTTTGCTACTTGTTCCATGTTTTGAATAGATTAGTGTCCCTCTTGAGTGCATATGTATTTAATCATTCATTCACATTTGGCTCTCTTTCTCTAGGTCTTCATTTTGCCTTGTTTATTGCAGGTTTTCATAGTATTTCATTATATGAAGACATGACTCATACGTGTCTTATTTAATTATTTCTCCTGTTATAGCAGAGATCAATGACTTAATAACTTAGAAATATATATAACCAAGCATCAAAATACTCTCTATGAAAAAAAATCATCTTCTTATAGCAAAATAATATAGAAATACTAAAAGATAACTGTAGAAATTTAGCTGATGAAAAAGTTTCAAGCATTTTTCCCCCTGGAGAGCCTATAGTTTTTTAAAACTATAGTGCAATGGTGTATTCACAGTAACTCTTTGGAAGAGGTTTGACTGAGAATCCTTCTGGGACGTCTGCAGTAGATCAGTGGAAAAGCAAATGCCTCTGTACTGGGTAGGGGCCTCGTGGCTGCCCAGCTGGCCTAGAGGCTGAAGGGCAGTCACCAGCCTTCCTTATGACATATCCAAAGATGTGTGATGTACATCCAATGCGCTAGTCAAACTAGATTGGCAGCTTTTCTCCAAACACTGCCACCACCCTTTATACCTCTGAGCCTTTCCTCTTAGCTGTTACATCTGTCTGAAATTACTTACCTACCATTTTCATCTGCCTAACCCCAAGCCAGTATAGAAAGGCCAGTTGATCTTGAGTAGGTTAAGCAGGAAGTTGTAGCAACGTTTCACCTGCCTGCTCCTCTTTCTTTCTACTTCCCTACCACCAACCAAATGCAAAACTAAAAAAATCATCTTCTAGCTGAACTTCTGTAGCACTTTTCACTTCTTTGTTACATTCTAGTTTTTACAGCAGTTGTTGTATATTATAATTTCTCTACCAAATTTCAAACTCATCAAGGAAGAAAACACCCAGCCTTTGTCATTCACTTTTCATTGTGCATTCTCCTCTGGCCTCTCCCTCCTCCCTTTCCATTGTACTTTATATAAAGTAGATATTCAGTCACATATTAAGTTATCCTGAAGATAAATTTCATTATTAAATGAAATAAGGTCATCAAAGCACATGGAATGCACCATTTAAAACTCTCTGAAATGGGAAGTTAAATCAAAGAAGGTAAAGGAACCAAGGGCCTTTTTTATTTTTTTAACATCTTTATTGGAGTATAATTGCTTTACAATGGTGTGTTAGTTTCTGCTTTATAACAAAGTGAGTCAACTATACATATACATATATCCCCATATATCTTCCATCTTGCGTCTCCCTCCCTCCCACCCTCCCTATCCCACCCCTCTAGGTGGTCACAAAGCACCGAGCTGATCTCCCTGTGCTTTGTGGCTGCTTCCCACTAGCTATCGGTTCTGCATTTGGTAGTGTATATATGTACATGCCACTCTCTCACTTTGTCCCAGCTTACCCTTCCCCCTCCCCATATCCTCAAGTCCATTCTCTAGTAGGTCTGTGTCTTTATTCTCATCTTGCCCTAGGTTCCTCATGACCATTTTTTTTTTTTTAGATTCCATATATATATGTTAACATACGGTATTTGTTTTCTCTTTCTGACTTACTTCACTCTGTATGACAGACTCTAGGTCCATTCACCTCACTACAAATAACTCAATTTCATTTCTTTTTATGGCTGAGTAATATTCCATTGTATGTATGTGCCACATCTTCTTTATCCATTAATCTGTCGATGGACACTTCGGTTGCTTCCATGTCCTGGCTGTTGTAAATAGAGCTGCAATGAACATTGTGATACATGACTCTTTTTGAATTAGGGTTTTCTCAGAGTATATGCCCAGTAGTGGGATTTCTGGGTCGTATGGTAGTGCTATTTTTAGTTTTTTTTTTTTTTTTTTGCAGTACGCGGGCCTCTCACTGTTGTGGCCTCTCCCGTTTCGGAGCACAGGCTCTGGACGCGCAGGCTCAGCAGCCATGGCTCACGGGCCCAGCCGCTCCGCGGCTTGTGGGATCTTCCCAGACCGGGGCACGAACCCGTGTCCCCTGCATCAGCAGGCGGACTCTCAACCACTGCGCCACCAGGGAAGCCCTATTTTTAGTTTTTTAAGGAACCTCCATTCTGTTCTCCACAGTGGCTGTATCAATTTACATTCCCACCAGGAGTGTAAGAGGGTTCCCTTTTCTCCACACTCTCTCCAGCATTTATTGTTTGTAGATCTTTTGATGATGGCCATTCTGACTGATGTGAGATGATATCTCATTGAAGTTTTGACTTGCATTTCTCTAATGATTAATGATGTTGAGCATTCTTTCATGTGTTTGTTGGCAATCTGTATATCTTCTTTGGAGAAATGTCTGTTTAGGTCTTCTGCCCATTTTTGGATTGGGTTGTTTGTTTTTTTGATATTGAGCTGCATGAGCTGCTTGTAAATTTTGGAGATTAATCCTTTGTCAGTTGCTTCATTTGCAAATATTTTCTCCCACTCTGAGGGTTGTCCTTTCATTTTGTTTATGGTTTCCATTGCTATGAAAAAGCTTTTAAGTTTCATTAGGTCCCATTTTTTTTTTTTCTGTTTTTATTTCCATTTCTCTAGGAGGTGGGTCAAAAAGGATCTTGCTGTGATTTATGTCATAGAGTGTTCTGCCTATGTATTCCTCTAAGAGTTTGATAGTTTCTGACCTTACTTTTAGGTCTTTAATCCATTTTAAGTTTATTTTTGTGTATGATGTTAGGGAGTGTTCTAATTTCATTCTTTTACATGTAGTTGTGTAGTTTAGCCACAGAAATCAGAGGAAAAAGAAATAAAAGGAATCCAAATTGGAAAACAAGTAAAGCTGTTACTATTTGCAGATGACATGATACTATACATAGAGAAACCTGAAGATGCTACCAGAAAACTACTAGAGCTAATCAATGAATTTGGTAAAGTAGCAGGATACAAAATTAATGCACAGAAATCTCTGGCATTCCTATACACTAATGATGAAAAATCTGAAAGTGAAATCAAGAAAACACTCCCATTTACCATTGCAACAAAAAGAATAAAATATCTAGGAATAAACCTATCTGAGGAGACAAAAGACCTGTATGCAGAAAATTATAAGACACTGATGAAAGAAATTAAACATGATACCAAAGGATGGAGAGATATACCATGTTCTTGGATTGGAATAATCAACATTGTGAAAATGACTCTACTGCCCAAAGCAATCTACAGATTCAATGCAATCCCTATCAAACTACCACTGGCATTTTTCACAGAACTAGAACAAAAAATTTCACAATTTGTATGGAAACACAAAATACCCCGAATAGCCAAAGCAATCTTGAGAAAGAAAAACGGAGCTGGAGGAATCAGGCTCCCTGACTTCAGCCTATACTACAAAGCTACAGTAATCAAGAGAGTATGGTACTGGCACAGAAACAGAAACATAGATTAATGGAACAGGATAGAAAGCCCAGAGATAAATCCACGCACATATGGTCACCTTATTTTTGATAAAGGAGGCAAGAATATACAATGAAGAATAGACAGCCTCTTCAATAAGTGGTGCTAGGCCTTCGTTTTTAAAGTCAGTTAAATAAAAATAATGTTAGTAGTGTATCGAGTAGAACAGTAAAAGGGCTCCTATTTGACCCTCATGTCAGAGTTCCTGGAGGCACACTCTGAGATGGAGATTTGTGTATAAGAAGTTTACTGGGGAGACAGCCACCAGTGTGAGACCAATACCTGTGGGTGGGAGGAAGCAGGAAGCAGGACTGGGAGGTTCTGGCACAGTCCTCAGCAGATCCCCCGGAGATCCTGGAGCTGGATGTCACTTCAGAGTCATTCTATCTCATGTCAAGAGGGCCAAGTTTTTATACCACCAGTTGACCATTACTGGAAAAGTGTTGTGACCTTGGGCCAGATGGCACCTTTCAGCTCTGGAGAATGACTCAGCTGAGAGCCACGAGCTGCTTTGAAGTGGGCGGTAGGGTTGGGTGGCTCAGTTCCAAAGAGGGGGTCTGGGTGGCACAGCACAGCGTCCACTGATGCTATACCAACACGATGGGGATACTGGTTGCTTAGTTTAAAAACTCAGTTAAAGAGCAGAATAGTAAAAAGCAATACATACATGAACAGAATACTTTATTTCAACTTAAAATGTATAAATGTGTGTTTATTTGCCAGTCTTTTCAATATAGAAGCAAGGCCTTTCTTTCAGCAAGAACTCTCTGGTTGATGTTTTACATCTTTTGGCAAATGACATAGAAGATCATTGTGTAAAACGTCCTATTTCAATACTTGTGAATCATTGTTGTCCTTTTTACACATAAGTTTGAAGGCAATATTTTTAGTGATTTGCCTTTGTATGTCTTGGCTTTAAAATTTGATTGTATATTTTGTCATAGTGTAAATGCACATATATATTAAAGTATCAAGTAGTTGTATAAGCCTTATAATTAAAAACAGCAGTGCTCCATCGCACCCACCTCCCACCTTTGATTGTCTCTCCACAGGCAACCACTTCAACTCTCTTTTCTCTTTGTCACCTGGATTTACATCCGTATAAACATCTCTATGTTTATGTTGTTATTTTTGTCTTAATTTTTCAGTTTTGATGTTTTCTTTTGACGTCTACTATAGAAACTGATGATTTAGTTTTCTTATATCCCCTGTCTCTGTCTCCCTTGCCCCATTCTTCAATACATACTTCCCCTGATCTCTTTCAAATATGGTTATGTTCTAAAGTTGTGGTTTAGGGCTTCCCTGGTGGTGCAGTGGGTGAGAGTCTGCCTGCCGATGCAGGGGACACGGGTTCGTGCCCTGGTCCGGGAAGATCCCACATGCCGCGGAGCGGCTAGACCCGTGAGCCATGGCCCCTGAGCCTGCACATCCGGAGCCTGTGCTCCGCAACGGGAGAGGCCACAACAGTGAGAGGCCCGCGTACCGCAAAAAAAAAAAAAAAAAAAGTCGTGGTTTATATTATTGAGCCTATGTTACTGTCATTTACAGCTGAGCCATGTAGTATGTTATGATTGCATTTACTTTTCTATGTAACTTTTAGGGGGTTTTTGGAGTTAGTAATTACCAGAAACTCTCTATGCCTCAATTTCTTCAACAGTAAAATGGGGATAATAACTGGACCTACCTTACAGGGCAGTCAGAGCTATAAAGATGTTAATTGCTAGTTTTCATTGACTTTGTTTTTTTATATACCAATCCCTAAATCATTTCAAACTTCCTAACAGAACTGTAAATATGCTTTCAATACACTTCATCACATATTAAGTGCTCAATCAATAAGTGCTGAAAAATATGCATACCCATTACTCATGAACAGCAAAATAGTTTGAGAGAACAATGCGTTTGGAATTGGGAGGCCTGGTTCGAGGCCTAGATTGGCTCCTACCTAGCTGTATGACCTTGGGCTAGCATAGTTGAATCGCAGTTTTATAATCTGCAAATAAGAGAATTGGATTAGATAATCCCTAGGGCCACTTCCAGTTCTGTGATTCTGTTAATGAAATAAAGGCTATGCAGAAAATAGCAAACATATTAAGATTGCAGTGATATTAGCTGCCACCACTTCTAGCACCACGTCCGGAAGACCTCTTAATAACCTCTGTCTGGCTACCATATGGGGACATCACTTAACACTGTGATAAATGAGAATTTTGCTTAGTCATTTGATTGGAGCAATTGTCCCACCCCTCTGGGACAACTGGTTGTAATTTGAGGGAGCCACCACTAAATGTCGCTATAGGTTACATAACTAGGTGGTCAGGAGGCATTCTTAAGTGTCCTTCTCCAAGCCTCAGAACTATCATGTGGTCTTCTTACAGATTTAGAACTACACACTTTAAATACTTAAACTCGAACATCAAAAACACTTCGATGGAAGTTAGCTATCATTTTAAAAAGAAGATGGTAATTCCTTCCAAATTCTTCCATTTGCTTGTTCCCTCAAATGCTGTTTCTACATATCTAGTTACTGGTATAAACTGGGTAAACTGGTATTTAAAGGAATTCCCAATTGAGCAATTGCTTGACTGTTTGGCCTACACCTTCATGATTTTTTTCCCCTCAAGATAAAGAGATTAAGCTGCAGAAGGCAAGTATGGGATCCTTTGTGTCCCAGTTCTTGCTTCTGTTGTATCTCTAAGCTTTTCTGGAACCTTAGACACTTAGTGTATTTCATTAATTTTATGAAAATACACACATATTTTCATACTTTAACTTTTCTGAAATTGTTATGCTTCATAGAGTCAATGGAAACATATGATTAGCAGCACTTTTTCTTTTTAGTGATGTCTTATAATCAATGATGTCTTTTATGTGATAAAGTATTATATCTGGTATTATGGTATATCCATCTTAATTTATTAGCAGTCAGTGCTCTGTTAAAAGTTTTTTGACAGATAAACTTCCCTTTCCAGCCTAATTTTTTAAGGAGCTCAAACTGGAAGAGACAGCAATATTTATTGAATGTCCACCAGTGTCTGAGCTGTGGGCTATGCATAGATGATTGTATTTGATCCTTATCATACTATGAAGTGGGCTTTTTGTTTTCATTTTACAGTAGAGGAAACTGAGGACCATAAAGTTAAGTAACTTGTACAGTCATGCTGCTAGTGTGGGTCACTGCTGAAAACGGTATATTTATATATTTTGACTACAAATCTTACACTTTTTGTGCCATATTACACGGATATTTTAGGGCACACCACTTCTCTTTAACCTCAGGTTTTTTTGATGTATTCCATAGAACTTAGCCCTCTTTGAATAGTGCACAGTTGTTTTCTGACAGCCTTCTTTACTACTGGGCCATCAGGGAAGTCCCCGGTTTATCAATTTTAGAACATGGTTCCAGTCAGATTCCACGGTGTCCTGGAGATCCAAGCTGTATGCAAGATGTAGTTGGCAGGAAGGATTTGGTCCCCCTTGCTTAACTTTCCAAGGGGTAAGGCTGAGAAACAACAGCAAATTCCTTTCATACATCTTTGCTTTGACAGTCCCCTGTATGCAGATGGCACCCACTGGTAGTCAGGAGGGATGAGAGGGTGGAAGGCAGTTTACATCATGATCATCATTGTGTTTGCACAGGCCCAGGAGAGCTGAATTTTCAGTTCTCAGCAGCTCTCAGAAATTGCTGAAATACATTCCATTGCTGAAGTACATTCCCTACCTCATGTCCTGAAGGGCGTTTGTTGTCTACAGGCTGTACTTATGTTTTCCATTTCCAGTCCCTTTTATTTCAAGTTCTCATTTGTAAATCTGAAGGCAAAACATTAGCAATCTGGCAGAGATTCTGTTCCATTCATTTGTCTAGGGATTTATCATCAAAAAATTCCTTTTATATCAGCAACTTGGGGTATTATGATGATAAATAATCTGTGGTTCTACTTTGCAAGGATTCCTCAGATAGAGGGCATGTGATTATAACATGTACAGGATATAATAGTCAAAAATTCAAGGTCACTAAGAGATGAGTTGATTATAATTATTTAAAGTTCCTTGGCTTAAAGAGAGTACTATTTGCTGAAGTAATTTTGAAATGATGTGTTTAACTTTCTGTCTCTTAAGGGAGGTAATGACTCTAAAACTCTCGAACCTTCCAATGTGAAACTCATGAGAGTTTGTGGGTATGTGTGGTAACACATAAGAATAGAAGTCACGCAGTATCTTGCTGAATACTAAAATCAGGGGGCATCTTTCATTCTCATCTTATGTGATTTCTTGACTGCATTTCACTCATGTATTTAATTACTCATCTCTTCAACTGTTCCAACAAATATTTATTGACCAGTAGATGTGTGCCATATGCTGTCGATAAGACATAGTCCCTGTCTTTGGGGAGCTAATATTCTATAACGGTTGCAGACAGGTAGACAAAGTCACTGTGATAAGCACTCTGACAGGGTTTAGTATGGAGTGAGGTGAGAGCACATATAAAGAGGATTCTAATCCTGATTTGAGAAATCGGGGAGAGCTTCTCTGAGGAAGTACTATCCTAGGTTTCTTTCAGGAAGTGCTATTCTGTGACAATACTATGGCTCTTCCACTCCTCTGACAGCTTTTCTTAATTTCCTTAGCTGGTTCTTCTTTCTTTTCATCCTAATAAATATCAATGCTCCCTAGGGTTTTGTCTCCACCCCTTGTTTCTTTTTCTATTTTTTTTAACATCAATCCCTTATTTCTTATAATTATACATTTTCTAGGTACTTAAAATCATAACCATGGCTTCAACTACCCTTATACACAGTTGGTGCCTAACTATATCTTTAACTAACCTTAGACTGTTAAATTAGTGACTCGTTCATTGTTTCAGCAAACATTCATTGACTATCTACCACATACCAGACTTTGCCCAGGGTAACAGAGATGAAGTTGACTTCTTAACACTCACTGAGTTTTCAGTCTCACTAGCAAGAACTACATTACGAAACTATAAAACATGTGAGAATTAAAAACTTTAGCAACACAGGAAGGGAAACCACTACCTGCTCCTGGTGGCATCAGAAATCTTTGCAGAGGGAGGGAGGAATTGGCTAGGTGATTTAGGAGAAGAAATTTCAGGCAGAGGGTATGTAATAGTATATGCAAGGACTATTATGTGCAAGGTCTCCCTGGCTTGTCCAGAGAACAATCAAACATTTAATGTGACTAGATTATAGGATATGTAGTGGAAAACATCAGAATCTAGCCTGATGAAACAAGCTGCAGTCAGATTGTCAACAGGTACCATGCTCAGAAACAAAGACATTTTCTTTAGGCATTAGGGAGCCAGGAGAGATCTCTCAACTGTCAACCTGCAGAATCAGATTCTGCAATATCTGGTGGCATTGTAGAGGCTGGTGGTGGCATGGAGATATGATAGGAAGTTAAATAAGAGGTGACAAGGATCTGAACTAAGGCAATGGCAAAGCAATGAAAAAAGAAAGCTTTATGACTTGAGAGTTTTCCAAGGTCAAATCAATAAGATGTGGTAGGTAAGGAAAAGAGAAGAGTCAAAAAAGACACTGAAATTTGTGGTTGAAAGAGGGAATAGGTGGTCTCAACTGTTAACCAAGATATGAACAATTGGAGACAGATTTGCAGTAGGGGAATACAGTGCGTTCAGTTTTGGAAAAGTCAAGTTATAGATGCCTGTGGGACATTCCAGTGGAGGTATTTAATAGGCAATTGGAAATACTGAATTTGAAGCTTGGGAGGGGATCAGGGATGAACATACACATTAAGAATGAACATTATATAAAGAAGATGTGGTACATATATACAATGGAATACTACTCAGCCATAAGAAGAATTAAATAATGCCATTGCAGCAACATGGATGGATCTAGAGATTATCATACTAAGTGAAGTAAGTCAGAAAGAGAAAGACAAATACCATATGGTATCACTTTTATGTGGAATCTAAAACATGACACAAATGAACTTATCTATGAAACAGAAACAGACTCGCAGTCATAGAGAACAGACTTGTGGTTGCCAGGGGGGAGGAGGGGAGGGAGAGGGATGAATTGGGAGTTTGGGATTAGCAGGTGCAAACTATTATATACAGAATGGATAAACAACAAGGTCCTACTGTATAGTACAGGGAACTATATTCAATAGCCTGTGATAAACCATAATGGAAAAGAATATGAAAAAGAATATGAAAAAGAATATATATATATAACTGAATCACTTTGCTATACAGCAGAAATTAACACAACATTGTACATCAACTGTACTTCAATAAAATAAATTAAAAAGAAAGAATGAACATCATATAGCTAGTAGTTGAAGCCATAGAAGTGGATGGATTTTGTTCATATTCAACAAAATTAAAAAAAAATCTATATACTAGCCATTGTGAATATGGGAATGTGAGAACTGTGAATTCACATTGTGAATAGGAATATTAGTATGGCATGGCCATCTGCTTGCAGAGTTCTTTGGGGCAAGGGACATAATCAAATAAATACAATATGTTGTGAAAAAGGTTATTATAGAAATGTGTACAAGACACAGAAGTGGCACAAAGGAAAAGAGATCACATGGGCAGGATGGAAGACACAGAAGAGAGGAAAACCAGGATCAGAACTCAGGAGAACTTCTTCAAAGAATATGAGAAGCTTCATAGATTTGCTTGTTATTTCTTCAAGGCACATGTCATATCTCATTTATCAATATACTCCCAGCAGAACCCAACCTAATGCCTGCAACATAAGTGCTCAGTAATGTTTGTTGAGTAAATGGGCCCAGGGCAGTTGGAAAGACATGAAAAAAAAAAAAAAATGAAGCTTGGGATATTCCCAAGCCCTGGGGAACACTTTAATCATCTCTTATTAGCCTTTCACATGGAGAGCTTATGCAGGTGGAACTCAAAATAAACTCTGAAGAAATGAAGATGCAGCAGTTTAGAACTAAGGTAAGGAATGCATCTGTCAGTACTGAAATATGCTTATGGCAAGCTAGACCTTTTATTTCTGGTGTGCAGCAAAATTGTGTAGCCGTCGATTTCCTGTCAAACCATCACTGAGAGTGCCTGAGACAATGCCACATCAGCATTCATTGATTAATGACGGTGCTGGGCTTTTAAACAGGAACCCATCACATTGAGTCTTGCAACCTCCATTCTTGTTGTGCGTCCATTTAAATGATTTGTAATAGCCAGTAATTATGAAAATGTCTTTCTTTCTTGACCTTCTCCCTCCTCTAATCCCCACCCACTGAATTTACAGGTTAGTATTTCATCAAATTGGATTACAAATTAACATACTGGTTTTTTTAAAGACAGATCTATTTAGGTATATATTAGTACACAGAGTTCCTATGAAAAAGAAAAAGAGAAAGAAAGACACTGTGTGAAAGCCTCAGGATAACAGATAATTCCTACCACTCTACCAGTAAGAATCCCTCCAAGGGCTGAGTGCCTCAACTTCATTGCCCAAGGCTGGCCATCGGTTTCATTACCATCTTACCCGAGACGTTTGAAGGAGGGAATCTTATCATCAAGCACCTACAGCTAGGCTTGAGACTAACAGTGCTTTTTAACCACCCACCCCTTCCAAAATAACTAAATATGGTGTAATGTTTTTCATTGTTTTATCTGGCTGACATGTAGCTTTTCCAAGTGAAATTTGTTTTCCTGATCATATTCTCTCTCTAGCTGCTGGAAAGATCCTGCTTTTCTAGAGGATGAGCTATAAAAGCTCCTGAAATATTTTCTCAATAATTCAGACCTGCAAGCATAACCGTATGTGTGTATTGAAAGTGATCATTCATATCACTTTTCTTTCCTCTCAGGTACTGCACAGTATTCACAGTATAAGTCATTATCCATCTGGTTCAACCAGGAGCATGAAAATTTGCCAGCATATAATAACCTGGAGATCATTCGAGGGAGGAGAAGGCCAATCCCTCCTCCCTGCCCCCAGCCACTTGCTCTTGTAGAGCCCAGGCTTCAAGTAACCTTGTAGCTTCTTCCTTGCTTCCTCATGCACTGTTATGGGTTTTAGTGGCACAGGTGTATCTGTGCCACTAAATAGGCATTTGTGAAGTCTGTTGAGTACATGTGGCTGAAGACAAAGCTGGAGAAGTCCAGAATGCTCTGAAATAATCATAATAGCTCCTATTTTTTGAGCGCACGTCCTCTTAAATTCTTACGAAATACTCTAAGGTAAATGGTCTGGTTCCCATTTTACAGATAAGGGATTGAGGCTCGGAATTTAAGTGATGAGCCCTAGCCACATAACATGGGCAGAGCCAGAATTTGAGCCCATGCCCTTTCCATTAAGCACCCTGCTTCCAAGAGGGATACCTTTGGCCCAGCCATGCTCTTCTGCGAGCATCTTTTAGAAGAAGGGCATCAGGTTGCTAAGAGATACTCAATCACCATGGCTTTCTTCTCTGTTCTTTTGAAGGCAGGTGATGTGTCAGGGTGGAGGTGGGAATGGAGAAGAAGGCAGCAAGGAGGATGAGGCTCCAGATATTGGTGGCAGCCAGGAATTGGCAAAAGATGTGAATTCTCTCCTATTCACTTCAAACCTGAGTACAAGGAGTCAGGAACTGAGAATAAGTTTAGTGACAGCACTTGTTTCTGCATCAAGGAAATACACAGTCTTAGGGATGAAGGAGAATCAGAATAATTAATTTGGAGTAAAATCCCTATTTTCTAAGGACTTATGACCATGACCGGTTGTGCTACTAATTTGGAAGGGTCTTCTCTCATTTCCTCAAGGGCATACCTTAGTTCCAGGGAGATCTACAGTCCTATGCAGTATGAGCAAGATGATATTCCCTCCTGTGAACTATTTTCTTTATTCCTCAGTGCTTTCTTTGGCTTTACCTTGTGCCAGACCTGAAAATCTGGAGCTGTCAGCTCTAGTCCAGCCCCTGCAGAGCCCAGTGGCAGGGTTCCAATTCCTTACGGTGGCAAGTGTGAAGACAGTGCTGCACGCAGGGTAATGTTTGTGGCTTCGTCAGCTGTTGGCACCATAGAAAGGAGCTCAAGATGGCCAAAGGAGCTTTAGTGGATGATGAATGTTTGTTTACAGTGATGACCTAGGGAACTGAGTTACAGTACAGCCTCTCAGCAGAACATTCCCTAAAAGAAATTCTTGGTTCAGCAGTAGCCCCAGGCCAAATGTGACCAAAGACAATGAACATTTATTTGCCTTGGAGTTGCTGTTTATCCCAGAAAGTCCTTCATCTGCCCACATCTTCCTGTCCTCTTGCCTGATCCATCTGAAGCTGTGGGTGATTGAAGGGGCTTATGTCTTTGTTTCCACTCTGCCCTGGTTGCACGACTCAGAGTCACTTGATCATCACCCTGACCTTACTGTTAATATTTATTTCTGAAAAGTAAGTCAGAGCTAAATATATCAAAGTATCAGTAGTGTTAACCATATACAAAGTATCTTAAAGTATATGATTTTTATCTCATCCTCATAACCTTCCAGGTGGGTAAGGAAAGGTTTATTTTGCTCTTTTGAAGATGAAAGTCAGTGATTTAATCAAAGTTACAAGAATAATAATCAGTGGAATCAGGACTAGAGCCAGGCGTTTCTGATTCCTAGATCCGTACCCTGGGGTAGACAACCTATAGCTTACAGGCCAAATCTGGCCACTGTCTGTTTTTGTACAGCCTGCAAGCTAAGAGTAGTTTTCACATTTTTAAATAGTTGGAAAAAAACAAAAGAAGAACAATATTTCATGGTACAAAAACATTATATGTAATTCAAATTTCGGTGTCTGTAAGATAAACTTGTGTTGGAACACAGACACACATTCATTTATGCATTGTCTACGACTCCTTTTATGTTACAGTGACAGAGTTGAGTTGTTGTGACAGAGACCTTATGGCCCACAGAGCCTAAAATGTTTTTTATCTGTCCCTTTTTAAGGAAAAGTTTGTCAACCACCGTAATAATGATCAGTAATACAGACCCATGGTACAGCCTCTCTGTACTAGTTTGCTAAGGCTACATAAAAAGTACCACGAACTGGGCGGGTTCAAACAACAGAAATTTACTGTCTCACAGTGCTGGAGGCTAGAAGTCTAAAATCAAGGTGTCTGTAGAGCCCTGCTCTCTCTGAGTCTGAGTAGAATCCTTCCTTGCCTCTTCCTGGCTTCTGGTGGTGGCCCACAATCCTTGGTGTTCCTTTGTTTGCATCTGCCTCTGTCCAGTCTCTGCCTCCATCATCACTTGGGTGTCCTCACCTCCTTATCCCTCTGTGTATGTCTGTGTCCAGATTTCCGCATTTTTATAAGGATACCAGATACATTGGATTAGGACTCCCCCTAATGACTTCATCTTAACTGGATCATCTGCAAAGAAACCCTGTTTCCAAACAAAGTCACATTTACATGTACAGGGGTTAGGACATCAACATCTCTTTTGGGGGGACACAATATAACTCATAACACTTTTCCCCATGGAAGGTGTTATCCTGACATCATCATCATTCTTCCTCCTTTCCTTGACCCCTCCCTTTGTACCTGCTTCCCTGCTGCTTCCTTTCTCCACTCTCTTGCCTCCCTCACCTCATTCACTATACATTCAACAAACATTTATGAAGGTCCTACTGTGTCCGTGGCCCTATGTTCATCACTGTGCTAAAGTATACTGCACAAAAGTGATTAAGACTTGGTTTCTGGCCTCAACTGTGCAATGTGGAAAAGCAACCATCAGTGATAAGTCCATCAGAGGGGTTTGTGTAAGGTACAGTAGAGATGTAGGGGGATCTTAGGGATCTAAATTCTCAAATATTGAGTCATAATCTTTTAAAATAATCGATGTGGTCTTATTTAAGGTACCACAGCTATTGACTGAAAAATTACAGATGCATGGAATTGTAGGGTAGAGGTTCCTCACTATTCTTTTAAAGTCATAATGTACAGAAATATTCTGCCCCTCTTATTTGCCTTAATTCCCTCAATCTCTCTTTCCTTTAGCACTTACCATGTCAGGTTAGGATTCTCTGCTCTGGGAAAAACAGTGGGATGACCCTGAGGAGGGGGCTCTAACCTTGTTAGATTAAGTTGATGGCTTTTAGGGAGACTTTGTCTGCAGCTTTGTGGGATGAGGCTCGACAGCACTCAGTGCGTTTTGTCCCTATGTGTTGCATTTTGTTGTGTCTTCTTTGAGGCTCTTTGTTGCTCTGCTCTCTCCTCCTGGCACTAATTGGTTACATTCAAATATAGTTGTGAAGTGCATGAAATGTGTTCTGACACTTTCTCCTCCCCTTGCCCCAGAGCTCAGCATCTCGCTGGTCTCGCAGGATCCTCCTGGGTCAGAAGTGTGAGGGCGCAGCAAGGGAGGAGGTTCATCCTCTCTGTGGGGGTTCTGGTGGGGGCTCTTTATGGACCGCATCCTCGGGTCCCATCGTTTTATCTCTGTGCAGTTTGTAAACCATAGAGTTACTTCTGCTCCCTGCAGATTCAGAGCTTCCTACAGGTTATCAACCCCAAAGATGCTGACCTGGTGAAAACATCAAAGATCCACTCCGCAGGAACAGGGGAACTGGTGCTAAAGAGTAACACCTCTTTTCCCAATGGTGTTCTCTTCCTAGGGTTCATAGTTGCTACTGACCTTAACTTTATATTTGCACTTTATATATATATATATATTTCTCAGTCTCTGTTCTACTTAGCCCCCCTTTTTCTTTTAACATCTTTATTGGAGTATAATTGCTTTACGATGTTGTGTTAGTTTCTGCTATATAACAAAGTGAATCAGCTATACATATACATATATCCCCATATCCCCTCCGTCTTGCATCTCCCTCCCACCCTCCCTATCCCACCCCTCTAGGTGGTCACAAAGCACCGAGCTGATCTCCCTGTGCTATGCGGCTGGTCCCACTAGCTATTTTGCATTTGGTAGTGTATATATGTCCATGCCACTCTCTCACTTTGTCCCAGCTTACCCTTCCCCCTCCCCGTGTCCTCAAGTCCATTCTCTACATCTACATCTTTATTCCTGTCCTGCCCCTACATTCATCAGAACTTTTTCCTTTTTTTTTTTTTTTTGCGGTACGCGGGCCTCTCACTGTTGTGGCCTCTCCCGCTGTGGAGCACCAGCTCCGGACACGCAGGCCCAGCGGCCATGGCTCACGGGCCCAGCCGCTCCGCGGCATGTGGGATCTTCCCGGACCGGGGCACGAACACGCGTCGCCTGCATCGGCAGGCGGACTCTCAACCACTGCGCCACAAGGGAAGCCCAGAACATTTTTTTTTTTTAGATTCCATATATATGTGATGGCATACGATATTTGTTTTTCTCTTTCTGACTTACTTCACTTTGTTTGACAGACTCTAGGTCTATCCACCTCACTACAGATAACTCAATTTCGTTACTTTTTATGGCTGAGTAATATTCCATTGTATATATGTGCCACATCTTCTTTATCCACTCATCTGTTGATGGAATCTTAGGTTACTTCCATGTCCTGGTTATTGTAAATAGAGCTGCAATGAACATTTTGGTACATGACTCTTTTTGAATTATGGTTTTCTCAGGGTATATGTCCATAGTGGGATTGCTGGGTCGTATGGTACTTCAATTTTTAGATTTTTAAGGAACCTTCATACTGTTCTCCATAGTGGCTGTATCAATTTACATTCCCACTAACAGTGCAAGAGGGTTCCCTTTTCTCCACACCCTCTCCAGCATTTATTGTTTGTAGAGTTTTCGATGATAGCCATTCTGACAGCTGTGAGGTGAACGTTTATTGTAGTTTTGATTTGCATTTCTCTAATGATTAGTGATGTTGAGCATCCTTTCATGTGTTTGTTGGCAATCTGTATATCTTCTTTGGAGAAATGTCTATTTAGGTCTTCTGCCCATTTTTGGATTGGGTTGTTTTTTTTTTTTGATATTGAGCTGCATGAGCTGCTTGTAAATTTTGGAGATTAATCCTTTGTCAGTTGCTTCATTTGCAAATATTTTCTCCCATTCTGAGGGTTGTCCTTTCATCTTGTTTATGGATTCCTTTGCTGTGCAAAAGCTTTGAAGTTTCATTAGGTCCCATTTATTTATTTTTGTTCTTATTTCCATTTCTCTAGGAGGAGGGTCAGAAAGGATCTTGCTGTGATTTACGTCAGACTGCTCTGCCTATGTTTTCCTCCTAGAGTTTTATAGTGTCTGGCCTTACATTTAGGTTTTTAATCCATTTTGATTTATTTCTGTGTACAGTGTTAGGAAGTGTTCTAATTTCATTCTTTTACATGTAGCTGTCCAGTTTTCCCAGCACCACTTATTGAAGAGGCTGTCTTTTCTCCACTGTATATTCTTGCCTCCTTTATCAAAGATAAGGTGACCATATGTGTGTGGGTTTATCTCTGGGCTTTCTATCCTGTTCCATTGATCTATATTTCTGTTTTTGTGCCAGTACCATACTGTCGTGATTACTGTAGCTTTGCAGTATAGGCTGAGGTCTGGGAGCCTGATTCCTCTAGCTCCGTTTTCCTTTCTCAAGATTGCTTTGGCTATTCGGGGCCTTTTGTGTTTCCATACAAATTGCGAAATTTTTTGTTCCAGTTCTGTGAAAAATGCCATTGGTAGTTTGATAGGGATTGCACTGAATCTGTAGATTGCTTTGGATAGTATAGTTATTTT
Organism: Monodon monoceros; assembly: GCF_005190385.1. Classification (NCBI taxonomy): domain Eukaryota; kingdom Metazoa; phylum Chordata; class Mammalia; order Artiodactyla; family Monodontidae; genus Monodon; species Monodon monoceros. The sequence goes on from NW_021703777.1 coordinate 40,954,485, forward strand.
CACAGTATTGATCCTGCCAATCCAAGAACATGGTATATCTCTCCATCTGTTTCTATCATCTTTAATTTGTTTCGTCAGTGTCTTATAGTTTTCTGCATACAGGTCTTTTGTCTCCTTAGGTAGGTTTATTCCTAGGTATTTTATTCTTTTTGTTGCAATGATAAATGGGAGTTTTCCTTAATTTCTCTATCAGATTTTTGCTGTTAGTGTATGGGAATGCAAGAGATTTCTGTGCATTAATTTTGTACCCTGCTACTTTACCAGATTCATTGATTGCCTCTAGTTGTTTTCTGGTAGCATCTTTGGATTCTCTATGTATAGTATCATGTCATCTGCGAACAGTGACAGTTTTACTTCTTCTTTTCTGATTTGGATTCCTTTTATTTCTTTTTCTTCTCTGATTGCTGTGGCTAAAACTTCCAAAACTATGTTGAATAAGAGTGGTGAGAGTGGACTGCCTTGTCTTGTTCCTGATTTTAGAGGAAATGGTTTCAATTTTTCACCATTGAGAACGATGTTGGCTGTGGGTTTGTCATATATGGCCTTTATTATGTTGAGGTAGGTTCCCAGTATGCCTATTTTCTGGAGAGTTTTTATCATAAATGGGTGTTGAATTTTGCCAAACGCTTTTTCTGCATCTATTGAGATTATCATATGGTTTTCATCCTTCAATATTTTAATATGGTGTATCACATTGATTGACTTGCATACATTGAAGAATCCTTGCATTCCTGGGATAAACCCCACTTGATCATGGTTTATGATCCTTTTAATGTGCTATTGGATTCTGTTTGCTAATGTATTGTTGAGGATTTTTGCATCCCTGTTCATCAGTGATATTGGCCTGTAGTTTTCTTTCTTTGCTACACCTTTATCTGATTTTGGTATCAAGGCTATGGTGGCCTCTTAGAATGAGTTTGGGAGTGTTCCTCCCTCTGCTGTATTTTGGAAGAGTTTGGGAAGGATAGCTGTTAGCTCTTCTCTAAATGTTTGATAAAGTTTGCCTGTGAAGCCATCTGGTCATGGGCTTTTGTTTGTTGGAAGAATTTTAATCACAGTTTCAATTTGGTCTGTGATTGGTCTGTTTATATTTTCTATTTCTTCCTGGTTCAGTCTCGGAAGTTTGTGCTTTTCTAAGAATTTGTCCATTTCGTCCTGCTTGTAGTAATCTCTCATGATCCTTTGTATTTCTACAGTGTCAGCTGTTACTTCTCCTTTTTCATTGCTAATTCTGTTGGTTTGAGTCTTCTCCCCTTTTTCTTGATGAGTGTGGCTAGTGGCTTATGAGTTATGTTTATCTTCTTAAAGAACCAGCTTTTAGTTTTATTGATCTTTGCTACTGTTTCCTTCATTTCTTTTTCATTTATTTCTGATCTGATCTTTATGATTTCCTTCCTTCTGCTAACTTTGGGTGTTTTTTTTGTTGCTGTTCTTCTCTCTCTAATTGCTTTAGGTGTAAGGTTAAGTTGTTTATTTGAGCTGTTTCTTGTTTCTTGAGGTAGGATTGTGTTGCTATAAACTTCCCTCTTAGAACTGCTTTTGCTGCATCCCATAGGTTTGGGGTCATCATATTTCCACTGTCATTTGTTTCTAGGTATTTTTTGATATCCTCTTTGACTTCTTCAGTGATCTCTTGGTTATTTAGTAGTGTATTGTTTAGCCTCCATGTATATATATTTTTTACAGTTTTTTTCCTGTAATTGATATTTAGTCTCATAGTGTTGTGGTTGGAAAAGATACTTGATACAATTTCAATTTTCTCTAAATTTACCAAAGCTTGATTTGTGACCCAAGTTATGATCTATCATGGAGAGTGTTCCATGAGCACTTGAGAAGAATGTGAATTCTGTTGTTTTTTGATGGAATGTCCTATAAATAGCAATGAAGTCCGTCTGGTTTAATGTATTGTTTATATGTATAAAATAAATGTATCATTTATTTTCATTGTGGATGATATGTCAATTGGTGAAAGTTGGGTGTTAAAGTCCCATACTATGATTGTGTTTCTGTCGATTTCCCCTTTTATGGCTGTTGGCATTTGCCTTATTTATTGAGGTGCTCCTATGTTAGGTGCCTAAATATTTACAATTGTTATATCTTCTTCTTGGATTGGTCCCTTGATCATTATGTAGTGTCCTTGTTTGTCTCTTCTAATAGTCTTTATTGTAAAGTCTATTTTATCTGATATGAGAATTGCTTCACCAGATTTCTTTTGATTTCCATTTGCATGGAATATCTTTTTCCATCCCCCCTCTTTCAGTCTGTATGTGTCCCTAGGTCTGAAGTGGGTCTCTTGTTGACAGCATATATATGGATCTTGTTTTTGTATCCATTCAGCCAGTCTGTGTCTTTTGGTTGGAGCATTTAATTCATTTACATATAAGGTGATTATTGATATGTATTTTTCTATTACCATTTTCTTAATTGTTCTGGGTTTGTTATTGTAGGTCTTTTCCTTCTCTTGTGTTTCCTGCCTAGAGAAGTTCCTTTAGCATTTGTTGTAAAGCTGGTTTTGTAGTGCTGAATTCTCTTAGCTTTTCCTTGTCTGTAAAGGTTTTAATTTCTCTGTCGACTCTGAATGAGATCCTTGCTGGGTAGAGTAATCTTGGTTGCAGGTTTTTCTCCTTCATCACTTTGAATATGTCCTGCCACTCCCTTCTGGCTTGCAGAGTTTCTGCTGAAAGATCGGCTTTAACCTTATGGGGATTCCCTTGTGTGTTATTTGTTGCTTTTCCCTTGCTGCTTTTAATATTTTTTCTTTGAATTTAATTTTTGATAGTTTGATTAAAATGTTTCTTGGCGTGTTTCTTCTTGGATTTATCCTGTATGGAACTATCTGTCCTTCCTGGATTTGATTGACTGTTTCCTTTCCCATGTTAGGGAAGTTTTCAAGTATAATCTCTTCAAATACTTTCTCAGACCCTTTCTTTTTCTCTTCTTCTTCTGGGACTCCTATAATTTGAATGTTGTTGTGTTTAATGTTATCTCTGAAGTCTCTGAGACTGTCCTTAATTCTTTTCATTCTTTTTTCTCTATTCTGCTCTGTGGTAGTTATTTCCACTCTTTTATGTTCCAGGTCACTTATCCATTCTTCTGCCTCAGTTATTCTGCTATTGATTCCTTCTAGAGAATTTTTAATTTCATTTATTGTGTTGTTCATCATTGTTTGTTTGCTCTTTAATTCTTCTACGTCCTTATTAATCATTTTTTGTATTTTCTCCATTCTATTTCCAAGATTTGGGGTCATCTTTACTATCATTACTCTGAACTCTTTTCCAGGTAGACTGCCTATTTCTCTTCATTTGTTTGGTCTGGTGGGTTTGTATTTTACCTTGCTCCTTCATCTGCTGTGTATTTCTCTGTCTTCTCAGTTTGCTTAACTTACTGTGTTTGGCATCTCCTTTTCGCAGGCTGCAGGTTCGTACTTCCCATTGTTTTTGGTGTCTGCCCCCAGTGAGTAAGGCTGGTTCAGTGGGTTGTGTAGGTTTCCTGGTGGAGGGGACTGGTGCCTGTGTTCTGGTGGTTGGGGTTGGATCTTGTCTTTCTGGTGTGCAGGGCTGTGTCCAGTGGTGTGTTTTGGGGTGTTTGTGTACTTAGTATGATTTTAGGCAGCCTCTCTACTAATGGGCGGGGTTGTATTCCTGTCTTGCTAATTTTTGGCATGGGGCATCCAGCACTGGAACTTGCTGGCCATTGTAGGGAGCCAGGCCTTAGCGTTGAGATGGAGTTCTCTGGGAGAGCTCTTGCCAATTGATATTATGTGGAACCGGGAGGTGTCTTGTGGTCCAATGTCTTCAACTCAGCTCTCCCACCTCAGAGGCTCAGGCCTGACACCAGGCCAGAGCACCAAGACCCTGTCAGCCAAATGGCTCAGAAGAGAAGGGAGAAAAAAGAAAGAAAAAAATACTAAATAAAAAATAATAAAATTATTAAAATTAAAAAATTATTAAAGTAAAAAATTTAAAAAGTAATAAAAAAAAAAGAAGAGAGCAACCAAACTAAACAACAAATCCACCAATGATAACAAGCGCTAAAAACTATACTAAGATAAACATGAAAATCAGAAACAAGTTAGCCACAGACAGCAAACCCCAAGTCTACAGTTGCTCCCAAGGTCCATCGCCTCAGGTTTGGGTTGATTCATTATCTATTCAGGTATTCCACAGATACAGAGTACATCAAGTTGATTGTGGGGATTTAATCCACTGCCCCTGAGACTGCTGGGAGAAATTTCCCTTTCTCTTCTTTGTTCGCACATTTCCTGGGGTTCAGCCCCACCTCTGCATGTAGGTCACCCTCAGGCATCTGTTACTGCCCAGACAGGATGGGGATAAAGGAGTGGCTGATTAGGGGGCTCTGGCTCATTCAGGCCAGGGGGAATGCAGGGCGAGCCTGCAGTGGCAGAGGCCAGCGTGACGTTACAGCTGGCCTCTGACACGTTACAGCAGCCTGAGACACGCCGTGTGTTCTCCTGGGGAACTTGCCCCTGGATCACAGGACCCTGGCAGTGGCGGGCTGCACAGGCTCCCGGGAGGGTATGGATAGTGACCTGTTCTTGCACACAGGATTCTTGGTAGCTGCAGCAGCAGCGTTAGCATTTCATGCCCATCTCTGGTGTCTGAGCTGATATCCACAGCTTGTGCCCATCTCTGGAGCTTGTTTAGGTGGTCCTCTGCCTTCTGTGGGCAGACAGGAAAGGAATCCCCTCTCCTCATGCACCCCCAAAACCATGGTCTCTTGCCTCTTAGGCAGTTCCAGACTTTTTCCCCGGACTCCCTCCCAGCTAGCTGTGGTGCACTAACCCCCTTCAGACTGTGTTCACGCAGCCAATCCGAGTCCTCTCCCTGGGATCTGACCTCCAAAGCCCGAGCCTCAGCTCCCAGCCCCCGCCCACCCCGGTGGCTGAGCAGACAAGCCTCTCGGGCTGGTGAGTGCTGGTCGGCACCGATCCTCTGTGCGGGAATCTCTCCGCTTTGCCCTCTGCACCCCTGTTGCTGTGCTCTCCTTCGTGGCTCCCAAGCTTCCCCCTGCAGCACCCGCCCCGCCGTCTCCGCCAGTGAAGGGGCTTCCTAGTGTGTGGAAATTTCTCCTCCTTAGGTGCAGGTCCCATCCCTGTTCTTTTGTCTCTGTTTTTTCTTTTGCCCTCCCCAAGTACGTGGGGGGTTTCTTGCGTTTTGGGAAGTCTGAGGTCTTCTGCCAGCGTTCAGTAGGTGTTCTGTAGGAGTTTTTCTCTATTTTCTTGTCTCTGTTTTTTCTTTTTTCTTTTGCCCTCTCCAAGTATGTGGGGGGTTTCTTGCGTTTTGGGAAGTCTGAGGTCTTCTTTCTGCCAGCGTTCAGTAGGTGTTCTGTAGGAGTTTTTCCACATGTAGATGTATTTTTGATGTATTTGTGGGGAGGAAGGTGATCTCCACATCTTACTCCTCTGCCATCTTGAAGGTCCCCCATACTTAGCCCTTTTAAGGGACCTTTTTTATAAAATTCACTTTGTATGCAAAGACTCTTCAGCTTTTATAAATGGTGCTGGGTAAAAAGAAGTTAATATTTACCTATGGGTAGAGAACCTTTGACATTGATATGAGACTAGAGTGACCTTGCTTTGTTAATTTTAAGTGAATTTCACATTTTACCCTAATGCTCCCAGAGTGCTATTCTAGTGGCACAGTCTACCCCAGAAATACTTCTGAAGGCCAGTGACCTGAATCTTGGTTTAACCACTTGCTAGTTAAGAAAACTTAGACAAATCACTTAACCTCTCTGTTTTCTTATTGTCCTACAGTGCGTGAAACAGATACTCTATAGGGTTGTTTGGAAGTTCAAGTGAAACAATGTGTGTCAAGGGGCTTTAGAAATTGGACATTTTATATAAATGTCACAAGGTATTATCCCTATTGTCCTAATTATAATTAGGCTATGAAAATTCCAGTCAGATATACTTTTTCTTCTTTTGTGAGATCATAAAAGGCATAGTTATCATTGCCATTAATTTGCTTTGAGTATTTCTTAGACCACTGGTTCTCAAGGTATGGCTCCCAGACCAGGAACATCCACCTTGTGTTAGAAATGCAAATTCTTGGACCCCACCTCAGACCTCCTGAATCAGAACCTCTGGGGTTGGGGCCCAGCCATTTGTGTTTTCACAGGACCTCCAAGGAGATTGTCCTGACACTAACGTTTGAGACCCACTGGTTTAGAGTTACACCCAACTGCGTGTGTGTAGGCTCTGATTTTGCTGATGTTTTTTTAACCTGGCTTTTCTTTCAGACATGGAAGAGATTCTGAAAGACAAAATGTGTGTACCTAAGATTGAGTTGGAACCAACAGTTGACTTCCCAGAACATGCCTGCCAGCTAGGTGTGCCGTTTTTAGCATTGACATAGATCCTAGGAGCGCAGGTCCTTAAAGCATCCCCTTGGTTAAACACACACTTGCTGGAGATATGCTGAGGGTCCAGAGAGCATTATCCTACTTAAGTGGGATAATAACAGTTGAGTGAGATGACTGGTGAACTATTCGGTGAAATTCAGTAGAGCTGCACTGAGCTTGATTCCTATTTTGGCTACCCTTGAACATCAGGTGTCTCCTTCCCTCTAATAGTCTTTGGTCTTCCTCAGACGAACCCCCCACCTATTAATGAGTCTGGGGCCCACTCCCAAGTGCTCTGATAGGTCTTAGAAATAGCCAGGTGCCCCACTGCTCACCCTGTGCTTTCCCGTCATACCCCTGGATTGCAGCTATGCCATGGCTGCGCTGACAGACAGATGGATGGTAGTTACTTTAAAGTGAAAACCAGAGCTCTAAAGGTAATTAAGATGGAGGAAGGAAAGTGGTAGGAAAACATTAGGGAAACCATGGTGCTGTCGGGTTGATCCACAAGGGCAGAGGTGCATGGTAGGTGTTCAATAGCTACTTATGGAATGAATGAATGAGGACGGAATTTTGTGTTTTGGGAGCTATCCTGCCTACTTAACTTATGAGCATCTATCTTATTCCAAATGAACAGACATTATGCCTTGATTGAGTGAACTATTAGATATGTTTAGTTTTAAATGCAGACATAAATAGATTTGGTCTTTCTATGGTTCAAATTTCCTCCCATCAGCTTTCCCTTAATTATCCACAAGTGTTCCAAACCTTCATTAGCTAAATAGGATGCAGATGACGGTCATTAGTCTGGGATGTAAATCCTGCTGGCACATTCAATGGCTTTTCACTTGGTTAATTGAAATTTTCAGTATTCATGGAGTACAAGAAAACACTGTAATTTTATCATTTATTCAGGGGTATAATTTTTTTCCTTTAGCAGGTTGTATTTTATAATTATGCAGTTAAAAAAAAAATGAATGCCACACTTTGCCTGGAGGGGATACCACTATTTTCAGTGCACATGTGTCAATACTAGTCTACTAAAGCATGAAGACCAAATGGAAAGTCATACTTTGTCTAGAAATCCTAAAATTGACCAACTAAAATGTCTAAGAAAGCATCCAAGTAGTATACACTTTGGGGACCCATTGATTCAAGTATAAGAGACTTCCAAATTGTTAGTAATATGTGTGGGTCTGGTCTTGACATCTACCAATGAATAAGAAATCATCCAGTTTTCTGTGGGGTGCAAATTTCAGGTATCAAATGGAGATGCTTTATGCAGGCGTTATTCCTTTAAATGGTTCTTAGCTTTCAACTGCATTTGACCATTTATCAAACCTAGCTGGCCTCTGGTGATATTTGGTTGAGAGTGACACACACACACACACACCTGATACTTGAAATAAAATTTCACAAAATTACCAACTATCTCAGAAATTCAGTTTCTGAATTCCTTAATTTTTATAATCCAATACTTAAGCAATGCTCTTTGTTTGCCCCTGACTTTGTTCCAATTTAATCGAATAAGTGTCATATGTTTGCTGTTTTAAGAACATGAATCTTAGTTATAGACATTACATGGCAGAATTTGGCTCAGTAGAGGCAGAGTATATCTATTTCTGTTCTTTTTCTAAACCTAATTTAGTGGGAATGAAACAACATTGTAATAACTCTCAGAGGTAAACTCTTCCTTAAAAAGGAGTATAGAACATATGGAGTCTCTTTTCAGTGCTCAGTCACTTTGCAAAACACACCCACCAGTGAGAATCAGGTAAGCAGCTGCCCTTCTAGAAGTCTCTTTTTGTAGGCTGGACTGGATGAACCACTGATCACTGGTCTTCTGTCTAGGTTGTCTTACCAAGGCCTTATCAGTCTCGGTTGTTTGTCCCAAGTCACTCTTCCTTCTGGGTTGCTTTGGCTCACTTGGAATATTTCTGCAAACGATTCTTAATGTTAATTTAAGGAAGACATGTTTAAGCACCTCAGTCTTCTAAATGAACCATTATTTTATATATACATAGATATATATATAAGATATATATCTTAATAAATACATAATATATAAATATACTTAATATATAATATATAAATATAAATATTTGATATATATCTGTCAATATTTAATTTATATCTGTCTCAAAGTTGAATATAAAGACATTTTATAAGTTATGCTTTTGTGAATTCCCTGAAAAACTCTCTCTGCCTCTGTAGATAATCAAGAGCTGACCATGTTATTCAGCCAGATGTTCTGTCCTCAGAGGATAGAGGAAAGAAGTAGGCACTATACTCACTGATTTCCAAACAATGTGCCTGATAAGATCCAGCCCATTTTCTTCAAATTAGCCAGGGCTCTCATGACCTAAAAGGAAATGAATAGGGGTTTCCTCATTTCATAATGAAGAATTCAAGACTGCCAGGCTAGCAATCTGTTTTAAGCTCACAGAGTTAATAAGCTTGTCTCCTACTAAGAAGAGACAAGCGTTAAATGCCTAGACTCCTGAGCAAGTGGTCCATTTGTCTAACTGTCCACCGACTCTATCATAAAAGAACAGCAAACATATAAGTTCTAATAAGGGAGTCACATTCAACTAGAGCACGTCAGCCATAGCCAGTATGTACCCTTGGCAAAACTGTGTCAAGTTAAAGTGTATTCCAAAAGACAACCCTCAGAATGGGAGAAAATATTTGCAAATGAAGCAACTGCCAAAGGATTAATCTCCAAAATTTACAAGCAGCTCATGCAGCTCAATATAAAAAAGCAAAAAACCCAATCCAAAAACGGGCAGAAGACCTAAATAGACATTTCTCCGAAGAAGATTATACAGATTGCCAACAAACACATGAAAGAATGCTCAACATCACTAATCATTAGAGAAATGAAAATCAAAACTACAATGAGAGATCATCTCACACCGGTCAGAATGGCCATCATCAAAAAATCTACAAACAATAAATGCTGGAGAGGGTGTGGAGAAAAGGGAACCCTCTTGCACTGTTGGTGGGAATGTGAATTGATACAGCCACTATAGAGAACAGAATGGAGGTTCCTTAAAAAACTAAAAATAGAACTACCATACCAGCCAGCAATCCCACTACTGGACATATACCCTGAGAAAACCATAATCCAAAAAGAGTCATGTACCACAATGTTCATTGCAGCTCTATTTACAATAGCCAGGACATGGAAGCAACCTAAGTGTCCATCAACAGATGAATGGATAAAGAAGATGTGGCACATATATACAATGGAATATTACTCAGCCATAAAAAGGAATGAAAGTGAGTTATTTGTAGTGAGGTGGATGGACCTAGAGACTGTTATACAGAGTGAAGTAAGTCAGAAAGAGAAAAACAAATACCGTACACTAACACATGTATATGGAATCTAAGAAAAAAAAAAAGGTCATGAAGAACCTAGGGGCAAGATGGGAATAAAGACACAGACCTACTAGAGAGTGGACTTGAGGATATGGGGAGGGGGAAGGGTAAGCTGGGACAAAGTGAGAAAGTGGCATGGACATATATACACTACCAAACGTAAAATAGATAGCTAGTGGAAGCAGCCTCATAGCACAGGAAGATCAGCTCGGTGGTTTGTGACCACCTAGAGGGGTGGGATAGGGAGGGTGAGAGGGAGGGAGACGCAAGAGGGAAGAGATATGGGAGCATATGCATATGTATAACTGATTCACTTTGTTATAAAGCAGAAACTAACACACAATTGTAAAGCAATTATACTCAAATAAAGATGTTAAAAATAAATAAATAAATAGATAGATAATCAACAAGGACCTGCTGTATAGCACAGGCAGCTATACTCAATATTTTGTAATAACCTATAAGGGAAAAGAATCTGAAGAAAAAGACATATATGTATATGTATAACTGAATGACTTGCTGTACACCTGAAACTAACACAACATTGTAAATTAACTATACTTCAATAAAAAGAAAAAAAAATTAAGGTGTATTGTAGTGGACAGAGCAGTGCTTCACACAGACCTTCCAGCACGCTGCCCTCAGCTGTCAGCCCTTTCGGGAAATTGCCCTTGGCTGAACAAAGGCATTATGCCTAGGGTCTGCCCCCTTCCCCGGGCAGCCCTTTCCCTTGTCCCAGCTTAAGATAAATCTAATCCAGCTTCAGAGTTCCCCATTGGGTTTGCTGAGACCTTTGTTGAACTTGCACCGCAGCCCATCTCCCTCTGCTCAGTCCTGCACCCTTCCCTTCCCCTCTCCAAGTGGAGATCCCAGAGCACGCCCTAATAAACATCCTGCCTGCTGATCTCCATCTCACAGGCTGCTTGTTAAGGAGACCACCCTGCGACCTGTGTGACCTTTTCCATCTCATTGAGTGTCTTCATGATCTCAGTCTTCATTTTTTTCCTATCAAAATCTGCTTTTGAAATTAATAGAAGACAAGAAGATTCTGCTTGTAGGAAAGGGAATGAATAAATTCATTCTCTCTAAGGTGTAACAGACCAACAAATATAATACTTGAAATTTCCAACTTTCCCACTTTGCGGTGACTCTTAACACCCTAGCATCCCTCGAGGGTTTGTCTATTATGATTCAAAGCCTCATGCTAAAAACAGAGCTCTAATAAGTGAAATTTCAGGCATCAGTATAAAAATGGATAACAGTGGGGCCTCACCTTTCTAGATTCATTTTGGGAAATTGCTATAACTGTCCATGTATAATACCGTACACCCCATGCTGGTCGCCCTGCCAGCAGCCTTAGAAGTCAGTGCTCTAAAAAAGTCATTGTGCTTCATTGTGACAAACGCAGCATCAGGCAAACTTTGGTGGAGGGGACCCTCTTTAATTAGGAGTTACCTCTTTAGTAGAAAAATATTGATGCAACAATCAAGAAGGTCACAGCATGGGTAAGTCACCATGTTTTGAGTCTTTCATTTTCCGTAATTAAAGTGAACATATTATCGGAAGGTTTAGAAAGCCCACTCAAAGTCATTCACAGTAGCTGCAATTAGGAAATTGGAATGCCAGCAAAAGACTTTCAACAGAACGAAATGAGACTGACCAAGCGTGTAAGTACAGTCCCCTTAGAAAATGGCCAAATTAAGGATATGGACTCTCTTTGACCTTTGCCATACCTCTTTCACACTCATTCCATGTCCTGAGATTTCACTGTATGTTTGTCCTTTGGCTCAAGTGGTTCCTTGCTACAAATGTAACCTTTAGAGCTACCTGTATTAATTTTTTTTAGTGAAGTCAATTTCACCCATCTCTGACTCTCATTTCTCCTCCAAACATGTTTCTCAGGTTACCTGAGACTGTTTTTGAAGGTTGAATGGTATTGTTTAATTTCGAAGATCATTTCCCCTGGGGCTAATGTCTGAATTCTTAGACGTGTTCATTAATTTACTCTCCCCAGTGATGTATCTTAAGCTTAGTTAAAAATGCAGTTAGGGCTTCCCTGGTGGCTCAGTGGTTGAGAGTCCGCCTGCCGATGCAGGGGACACAGGTTCGTGCCCCGGTCCGGGAAGATGCCACATGCAACGGAGTGGCTGGGCCCGTGAGCCATGGCCGCTGAGCCTGCGCGTCCGGAGCCTGTGCTCCGCAATAGGAGAAGCCACAGCAGTGAGAGACCCGCGTACCACAAAAAAAAAAAAAAGAATGCAATTAGAATCGCTCAAGTTGCGCCCACGTGGGCAACCACACGGAGTCTTCAGTAACTGGGGTTTGTTTCTCCCCTAGTGTTTTATTATATTGCCATTTAGGACAGAGAGTGAGACTTGAAATCAGGAGCTGGAAGAGAAATTCCCACCATTACACTTCTGCTTCCTGGAAAAAATTTAGTTGCACTAGTCAGGGAATCACAGTCATTTCCATAACTAGCTCCTTTAGAGTTTAGACCTGTTGTTCTCAACTGGGGGTGATTCTGCCAGCCCCCCACCTCCCAGGGGACATTTGGCAATGTCTGGACACATTTTTTGTTGTCGTGACTGACGTGGGGAGGGAGGTGTGCTACTGGCATCTGGTGGGTAGAGGCCAGGGATGCTGCAAAACATTCTACGGTGCTCAGTACCACAACAAGAATTATCCAGTCCAAAGTGTTCATAGGCCCAACGCTGAAAAATTGATTTAGCCAAACCAAGTGGATACTAGACAATAGGTATATGCTAAATAGAGAGGAAATGTATTTTACTACTATTCAGGAGCCTTTTGTGTCTCTCCCTTGGTTTCACTTTGTAATGCTATGACGCGTGAGTCTGCTTTTCCAGGCTGTGCTTCCAAAACAGTGTTTTGGGATAAGGGCTGCAGTCATTTTTTTTTTTTTTTTTTTTGGCATTTTCCCATCGAGTGCATATTTAGTGGGCACCGTTTTTTGTGTGTGCCAGGCACTGGGCTAGGTAATGGGGCTACAGCAATGTCCAAGTCTTGTTGGGTCTTTCCCTCCCTGGAGCAGAAATCTGAGAGTGAACATTGAGGTCAATCTCATGATACAGGGCTCAGTGTACAAACACGTAAAAATGACAAAAGGTTACAAATGCGTAAAGATGACAAAAGGTCATGAGGAAGATGTTTGGGGGGAAGATTGTAGGTGGGGTGTTTCAGTGTAACATGTGTGAGCTGTTTGCTTCTTTGGCTGTTCTCTCTCTCCTTACTGCCTCAATCTTGACTTTGGCTTTTCCTCTTTTTTTCCCATCACCAAAATTCTCTCCTCCTTTCTCTTTTCCCCTTTTAATTCAAACTTTCTGAATATGTACCCCTTCCTTCACAAACACAACAAAAACACAAATAAAAATGCCAGCAATCCAAATTTAAAGATCACACCCAATGTAAACCTTAAACTTAATTTTTCTTCATTAAAGATACTTTTTTGGTATGTTTATCCATGTCTGTGTTTTCTGTCCTTTAATACTGCGTATTATTTTGGGCCAGAATATGTGCTGGCCCAGATTCTTAACTTTTTTTACTGCTTGTCTGAAAACAAATCAAAACCCTAGATGGGTTGACAAATATTTTTATGTTATATGAGGAGAGAGTGGGAGAAAGATTATATACATTAGATCTTTGAGCCATACCAAAGTCTTTGTTATACATTTCTTTTAGTTCTTTTGACTCTATTCAACCAAAAGAAAATTATCAGTGTATGTATATATATACACATATATATACATATACATATATATACATATACACTGTATGTATATATATATATACACACACATATATATACATACCACATATGTACATGCATATATACACACATATACATAATACATATGTATACATATATAGCATATATATAAAAGAATATTTATTGCAAAGCAAAAACAAAAGAATAAAATTCTGGAAACCATCAAATATCTACCAATAAAGGAAAGCATACATAAAGTATGGTATATCCATATTATGGAATGTTATACAGCTATTAAGAAGAATGAGTCAGTCTACGTGAACTGACTGGAAAGATGTTGATAATATAGCCTTAGTAGGATGGTTAGATCTCAAGAAAGAAGAAACTTCTTTATGTACCTGTGTAATATAAAACACACAATTAACATATACATGCATTTGCATAAAAATAGAGAAAATGTGGAAGGATGAATACAAATTTTTACTATTGCTTACCTCAGAAGAATAGGTTAGAAAGGGAATTGGCTCATTAAGAATATATATTAGTTTTGTAATTAAAAAGTAGAAAATGTTACTGAAAAAAATTTAATACCATTATGTCCATTGAACTCTTCATAGCATAGTCCAAAAGGAACAAACTTACATGTAAATCCCACCTGGCCTTGAATGCCAAAGTGCCTTTTTAGTGGCTCATGAGGCCAAGAAAATATTCACACAACTGTAAAAAGTCAATCACAGGGAGAACGAGTGAACTAAGGAGACTGGGGATGAGACAGCAAGAGCCCTGATACTGCTGTTCAGACTCACATATCTCATGGATGGGGAGAAGCTCCACTCCATCACTCAGGCTATTTACAGGTGTCATTTGAAAGATTTTGGCATTTGACAATTTGCACATATCTCTTCAAGATAAAGAGAGTGCCGTGTGTGGTTGATAAGGTGGGTTTTTGAGTCAGACTGCTTCATTTTCATTCCGGATCTAGCTATTTTCTAGGTACGATAATTAACCTAATTGTGCTGTGGTCCTTTATTTGTGAAATAAAGATAAATAAGAGTCTTTACTTCACTGGATCATCGTTGGCCCATAATGAATGTTCTGACTTGGAGGGGGTGGCAGTGGGAGCAGTGAAGGGCAGATACTTAAAAATCCAGAGAAATCAGTGGGGTCACAGGAGGTGGTACCCACCTTGGATTGGAGATGCATGGGGGCAGGGTCAATAGCATTACACTTTGCCAGTTCTAATGTGTCTCCCACCTTCTTGTTTTGCAGACCACCAATCTCAGCACACTGGCTAGTGACTGCAAAAAGGTAAGTCAGCCTCCAGGAATTGCAGCCTGCTGTCAGAGTAATAAAAAGCTTCAGAATTGATGACATTCGGTTGAAAAAGCTATGGTATCAATGAGAATGTTCTGCTGACATATTGTAGTCTTCTTTCCTCAGAGATGGAAATTTGAATGGTTCTCTTTAAGGCTGTGGCAAACTCTGTTATTGTTTGACAGCCTTTTCTTCTAAAGAAGCTCTGTTTCCATATATTTCTATCTCGCTATTATCTGATATTTTATTCTGCAAGGTGAGCATCAAGGGAGTTCAGGGCAAGCTGCATTGCAGGCATCTCTATCTTTGTTTGCAAATTTAAATCTAATAAACCTAAACCCAATACAATATAAAAATGATTTCGTATTTGGAAAGCTGATCATATAGCATAAATATCTGGTTTGGATTCACCAGAGTCAAGTTTGAGAAGCTGTCATGCTTTGCAAAAGGATTAGCCTCGCTGGCATCTGATGGAAGCCGTCCTGTAATGGATCATGTCTGAGGACTGCCTGCTAGAGCAGCAGCAGCGTGTCTAATTCCTGGCCTTTGCAGTCCAGGGGGCACTTTTATCCGCCTCTTTAATCTCGGGTTTAACTAGATCTTCTCCTTCTGGAGGGGAAAGAAGCGATTTCACAGTCTGAAAACTCAAATTCTTTGATGCTATCTATTGATATGGAAAACCAGGTGCATAAAGAGTTGACCTGTGCCTGATATATTAGTTACTTGGCATTTCTAAGGATTTGACACCATGACATTGTTTGCTGGGCTGTTTCCGTTTCTGAGTTTGCTTGATATGGAAATAGATAGCGGGGAACTTCATCTTTAAAGGTGGTGTGAGGGCCCACTGTTCTGAATGCCATCGTTTCATTATCTTGATCGTTGTTTTATTGCCTGTTAAGTCTCCATCTTGATTGAGTTCTGCTGTGTTTGTCTTGCTCTCAGCTCCCTGAGAGCAAAGTCCATGTGGAATTCTTAAAATTATAGCGCTTAGAGAACAAAAGGACTTTAGGGGTTCTCCAGTCTCCCCCTTTTCCCACAGTGGGACTGCCATCGATATAATTTATAAATGGACCTCTAGCCTCCACTTGAATATTCTACTGACGGGGAACTTAATGACCCTACCTGTTCACTAGTGAGACAAAGGATTAGAGAGTTAGTTCTTCATTTTACTGAGCCAGTATCTGCCTCCTTTTGATTTCTGCCTACCGATTTAAGTGTGAAGCCAGTTAATACGCTTTCTTCTGAATCTTCTCCCCACCCCATTGCAGGGCTATTTATTTTTCTTCTTTATTTCTGATAGGACATTGATAATGATTGATTTCCAAAAGCATGGCTGCTGGGAGCTGGCTGTCTGGTTTCAAAAAATGGCTCTGCCACTTGTTACTTACATGACTTTGGGTTTGTGACATAACCTATTTGTGCCTCACTTTTATCATCTGTAGAATGGGGATAATAGTTGTACATACCTCATGAGGTAGATGATACATACCTCATGAGGTAGATGAGTTAACATATATAAAGTGCTTAGAACAGTGCCCAACACATAGAAATGCTATATTAGCTATTATTATTATGGCTTCTAGACCAGGTTATCCTTTTTGGGTGGGGGCATAGTTTTTGTAACCAATGTCAAGAATTGTGCTTTTTACTCTTCATTCAGCAAGCTGTGTTTACAAGCTTTGTGTATGGCAGGCACTGCAGAAACCATGGTCTATGATGAAAGGATAAGCTGTAGGCATTCTTGAGTGCAGCACTAACATTCTACTAATACACTATAAGATGGCACGAGTTTCTATTTAAAAGCCATATCCTTCTCTTGACCACGTGAAGCTTAATGTCCTTCGATGAGCCCTTAAGACATTTTTACATGAGCTGGTATTAAAACATGAATCTCTTTTATATTTATGTAAATGATTCTTTTAGTATGGATGCAGGCCGTTATGTTTATTCATTAAAAAAATTTTGATCAATTAAGATAACTTAGGGCTTCCCTGGTGGCCCAGTGGTTAAGAATCCGCCTGATAATGCAGGGGACACAGGTTTGAGCCCTGGTCCAGGAAGATCCCACATGCTGTGGAGCAGCTAAGCCTGTGTGCCACAACTACTGAGCCTGAGGAAGAAAAGATAGAACTCATGTAGGTAAGAATTATAGAAGCAGGGAGCCAGAATGGGGACATGCCACTACATGACTCTGGTCAATTCATCTACTTTATTTTCTGTTTTTGTGTGGGGAGGTGGGATGGTTATTCAACCAGCTTTGAGTCTGCACAGCTATACTATTTCAACAGGATGGAATCTACAGATATTCCCCCTCATATTTTGCTTAGATATTGCCATTCACATGATCAGCAATCTCTGGGCAATCTTGCCTGTACAAATAAGGTCTTTTTTAAGAAAATCACTCTCAAATCTGTCCCAAGTATTCATGATCTCTTCTGAGGCCTAGATCTGTGTTGCTGACTTACTAGTAAGCAGATCTTGTCCACAGAGTCTCTCCCATCCTGACCTTTCTTTTTCTTCTCTTATATTCACCACTTCAGTTAATGGCTTCACCATTCCAAACTAGAAACCTTGGTGTCATCCAGGACTCCTCCCTTTCCTTTCCTTCCCACATCCAACTAGCTATCAAATCCCATCAACTCCACCTTGAAATGTTTCTAGAATCTCTCCATCATCTCTTTCCTTGCTTCCTCATCCATCCTTTGAAAGGTTGTAACAACTCCCTGCTCGCTCTTTCCTTATACCAAGTTTTCCCTTCTTCACTCCATTTTCCAAAACACTGCCAGGGTTACTTTCCAGAAGACAAGCAAGAAACAAGCCGTGTGTGTCAAACCCTTACTTAAAAACATCTAAGGGATTTCAGTTTTTCTTCAAAATAGCCCCCAAACTCTGCATCACTTGGTCAATCATTCCCGTTATCTTTAGCCACATCCCCTGATGTTTTTCTAGGTGCTGGGGTCTGGAGGCCTGGAGCAGACTGCTAGAATGCCCTTCTGCCCTCTCATATGCTTGGAAAACTTACTCTTCTGTGGAGGGACCCCTCCCTTTGTCACTTTCTTTTCAAGCATTTTTAAAAGACTTTTCTTGGTTTCTCCAGGAAAGATGAGTGGTTTTACCTCCTTGCTGGGTTCATAACATTTTGTACCAACTCCAAGTATAACCTAACAACAACCACACAACTTGTCAAATGTTTACCATGTTCGCAGCCCTGTGAGAAATGCTTTGCATGGATTATCTCATTTGATTTTTATATTGGCCCTCACAGGTAGGTAATAGTATTACTGCCATTGACAGGTGAAGAACTTGCTGGAGGAAACTCCAGTAGAAGTTGTTGCAGTCAGGATGTGAATCCAGGCTCTCTGACCTCAGAGTCATTGCTTTTAGTGTTTGTCACCTCCTCTGCTATTGGATTCTAAATCCTTATTTATGGGTCCAGCTTCCCCCTAAACTATCAGCTCTTAGAGGGGAGGAACCATGACTGATTCTGTTAGGAATAATAAAAAATACCCCACAGGTAGTAAGATCTCAATAAAGGTCTATTTAATGCCTGGATTTGCTACATACATGGTTGTCCCTTAGCATAATATTATTATGGGGCCATTTTGTTCTAAAAAGTGTTTGTTTTTTTTTTCCTTTTCATAGGAGTTGAGAAAAGAATATTTTATATTCAGTGTTCACTATAAAGGTAATTTCTACATTAAAATAAGTTGTTAATGGATAGCTGGTGGGGATTGAAATATTTAGCTTAGCCAAAGATAGCAAGTATTCTGAGGCTTACTTCCTACCTTATACAGTTGTAAGAACCCTATTCTTATTTTCAGCCAAAGACCAATTCAGTCCATAATTTGGAAAACCTAAAAACATCTAGGTAATATACATAAATTTATTCATTTATTCATAAGTATTTATTGAGTACCTCCTATTGCAAACCAGTTGTTATTGTTAACATGTTATAGAGGAAAAACGAATATGCCAAGACATGAGATGACTTGCTCTAGGGCACATATTAAACTCAAGGCAGACTCTTAGAGGAAAGGCCTAATTCAGATCTTCTGATTTTCTCTCTCTTAACCACTTCACCTCACAGTTTTTAACTAGAGTTGACACATGGAGAGTATGTATTGGGTGGGCGAGCTACAGGGAGTGATCCTCAAGCGTGCTTCATGATGTCTCCTGCCACCTGTTTTATGTTCATGGATATTTATATTTTTGTGTCTTGATTCTTTTCCATCTCTCGGTGCAAGATACTTGGACCCAGATGTGTTTGACTCAGCAGGTTTTGTGTGGGGACATTCTGACCTAGCACCATTGAACTTTCAGGATTTTAATTGGAAGTTATATGTAAAACAGATATCCTTACCCCTTCTCCAAGGTTCCTCACTCTGACCCTGCCCCCCACCCCTGGGGCACAGGTCAGAGATAGGCAAGGGGTGACAGATAGGTAAGGGTGATGGATGGGGTGAAGGTCAGGGATAAGATGAATCCCAGAGATGTGTCAAAGGTTAGAAATTTCCATTTCACAAATTACTTGGAAATGAAAAGCAGTGGTTTTCCAGTTTGACATCGAAATGCCCTACCTTATCCTGCTGTAAATTCCATCTACATATGGTAACCTAGACTCCCAACCATATAATAGTAGTCATATAAATAGGTTTCTCAGGTTGGAGAGTTTATTTTAAAAATTCAGCTGTCATTTGATGGTTTATTGTACCTTGTGTGTGTGTGTATGTGTGTGTGTGTGTGTGTGTGTGTGTGTGTGTGTGTGTGTGTGTGGTGGGCTCCATTTCTCTCTCTGTCCTCTCTCCTTGGACTTCTGATATCTTAACCCATATAAATGACAACCTTTAAAAAAATAGAACATTTAGGAAATGTATCCTTAGCATGTTAAAAGGTATTGGTTTGGGGAATATGTGCGAACCTAAAGGAAATCCATCTGTTGACGGTGGTAATTTGTGGGAGTATTTGTGACTGTGTTGACTGTGCTTCTCTTCCATCTGACTGTTTGCTTTGCCTCGGTTTCTCCACTGTTACCAATGATGTATGAGTATGCAGAACACGTGCTTATGTAATTGCTTAGCCCACTGGTTGATGTTTTAATTTTTAATAGACATAGCTGTGCTTCACTCACATAGGCAAGGTAATTTTCCTTCAGGAAGAGGTGATTAAAATAGACAATGTAATGGGCTTTTGGAAGTTTTTCATCCATGTTGATGAATGGGTCTCTGTGTAAACACAGCCCAAGATTGTAATATCAGTGGTTAAGATGTTTACTTACAGTTGGTTCCTCAGCCTTTGAGACTATATTATATCTGGCTTCCTCTTTTAAAGACCAAGACTTAATGTCTAGACGGCGTTCACTGACCTCCACAGCTGGCTAGGCAGATTCCCATGACTCTTGGCCTCTTGGCAGAATTTCCAGGCTCGTAGGTCACGGTTGCTTCTTCCCATGCCCTGAGAAAGGGCACAAAGACCAAATCAACCCTGTCAGCATCGAGGAAACTTTTCAGTTCCCCCTGAGAAAGACAGCATCCCATGTTCTGGAGCAGTCACAGTGAAGGGTATCATTTCAAGTACATTTAAATGCTGTTTACTTTTTAAATAGTCGTTTTGGAAGCTACGAAGGTTTGTTTTTGGCAGAGTGCTGTTTTGCTGACTTGCCATAGGGCTCTCTGCTGGATAAAGGATGATACATACGTATTTGCAAAGTTCTATCCTTTTCATCGTATGTGCCAACACAGGCCATCAATTTATAGGAAGGAAAGTTGTATTGCTTTAAACAGACAGCCCCTCCCCACCTTCCTCCCACTTCTCCTCTCACTCCCCCAGCAGAGAATGGGCTCAGTGTTCATTTGCAATATTTGGGATAAGGACGGGTGATTCTGGATTCCATACACTCTTCTTTCAACTCTTATTGGCTGGTTTTGGTTCTTATTGTTGCATTTTCCCATCCTACTCTCCTGAGAGGCAGTATGGTGCAGGGTTAAGAGCACAGACTCTGGAGACCAATGTCTGTGACTGGAGTCCCAGCTCCACCACCCATGAGCTCTACAACTTTGCCCAAGGTCACTCACTCAGCCTCTCTGTGCCTCACTTGTGTCATGTATAAAATGAGGCAAATAATGGTATCAACCTATGGAACTGAGGTAAGGATTGAATAGGTGGATCCACATAAATTCTTAGAACAGTGTCTCAGTAAGAGATGTTCATTATTATTCCATCCCTGTGCTTGCAGAGAATAATTTGAGCTTTGGTATTTTGAATTCGACTTTATCTTTTTGCTCTAAAAGACCAACAATATTAAGGAAAGTACATCAATAGACTTGGGCTAACGTCAGCATTTGGAAAAAATGCAAACAGTAATTACACTGGAGAAATACCCTCATATGGGCCTCTAATTCTTGTTTACTCTAATTCTTAATTAGAATGCACTCAAGTTCAATATTGGTATGAGTTCCAGCTCTGCAGAAGCAAATAACTTCTTAATAAATGAAAGATAAAGCCTTCTTAATTGTACAGTGAATATACTTTTCTGTATCTCTACTCTAGCATCTGACACAATTTTGAGCACATAGTAGACATTTAATAATGCTTGTTAATTCATAAGCTTGGCTTGGTATTATTCTTCCCAAAGCCTCCAGGAGAAGGCTTGAAATGGAAAAGAAAGGAAGAGGAAGAATCTACTCTTTGTAGATGGGCTTGTGGCTTTTCTCTTCATTGAAAGGGTTTGGGTTGGTGACTATGAAAAAGTGCTGTGAAAATGTTGGACTTCCTTGCTTTCAGTGTAGTAGCCATGGAGATAATTGAAAAGAGTGAACATTGATTCCTCCATAATATTAATATTTTATATCCCTAGCCTAGGAATTTTTTGTCTTGACCTTATGATCTTGAAATTTTCAAAGGAAAGACACATATTCCCAAGGTCAAACCAAGTAGTCATAGTTCATTTGGTTTGGGGTTAAAATTGGTTGTGGGAAATAGTCTTAGGACCAGATGAAATTCATTGCCTGTTTTTGTGTATGTCCTACCTTAAGCAAGAATCAAAGAATAAATTATAATCGTTTTTTGATGAGGTATAATTTACAGCAAATAAAATGTACTGATAACTTTACAGTTTAATAACTACTATTTTTTTAAATTTAAAAACAGAATCCCATCAGTATTACCCAATGCCTTTTGGGGTGTGGGCATTTTCATGGATTGAGCCTTACTGCTAAGGACGGCACCGATGATGCCAGAGCACACGCATTATTCTCTCCCAGCAGCGGCTGTAATTGTCACCATCATTTCAGAATAAACAACACATTTAGACCCATAGATTGTATAGTAGAGTCATTGTCTGCAACAGTAACACTGCTAATAGGAAGAAAGGTAGTTAAGGGCAAATGTCATGAATTATGTTGGTCTAATCCCTTTTGAGCTGTAATTATCCCTCTGTATCTGCATCTGAACAAGTTTCAAGAATATGACCTTCGGCGTCTGTGGTTCATGCGTAACTGCTCATGTAATATACATTTTAGGATATATTTGAAACAGTAATAACTAGCAGCGCCCTCCCCACCACACACACCTACACCTGAAAAAAACTATTTTGAGCTTCCAAAAATAACTGAATTTTTGTCACAGCAATTCCAATTTGTTTAATGGGGTGGCAGAAATAAAGGGATGTTGACTAATCTTGCAAATTATACATGCAAAAGGGCATTTAAGAATTGTTTTATATGTATGTGTGTATATATATATGTGCATTGTTTTATATGTATGTGTGTATATATATATATACGCATTGTTTTATATGTATGTGTGTGTGTATGTATAC